>NC_133325.1:517469818-517780054 GCF_042186555.1 Aquarana catesbeiana
GCAGCTACATTATTTACACATTAGTGTAGTGCGACCTCTGCACAGTGTTCAGCTAAAGCTACAAGTTAGTGTAGTGCGACCTCTGCACAGTGTTCAGCTAAAGCTACCTGTAGAAGATTGGTGGTGTTTTTCTGATCCTATCACTACCACAGGCAGCTACATTATTTACATGTTAGTGTAGTGCGACCTCGGCACAGTGTTCAGCTAAAGCTACCTGTAGAAGATTGGTGGTGTTTTTCTGATCCTATCACTACCGCAGGCATCTACATTATTTACAGGTTAGTGTAGTGCGACCTCGGCACAGTGTTTAGCTAAAGCTACAAGTTAGTGTAGTGCGATCTCTGTACAGTGTTCAGCTAAAGCTACAAGTTAGTGTATTACGACCTCTGCACACTGTTCCGCTAAAGCTACAAGTTAGTGTAGTGCGACCTCTGCACAGTGTTCAGCTAAAGCTACCTGTAGAAGATTGTTGGTGTTTTTCTGATCCTATCACTACCGCAGGCAGCTACATTATATATATATGTGCTGGTCGTGGACACGGTGCATCCTCATCAGCACGTGGCCGTGGGACACGCTTGGCCTTTTTTTCTGCAGCTGGCGATGTTGAGCCACAACATGCGGAAGACTTGGTCAAGTGGATGACCAAGCCGTCCTCATCCTCCTCATCCTCTCACCCATGCTCAGGGTACTTTGGCAAAGCAGCTGCCAACCCGGCCTCTTCCCTTGGCTCAATGGAATCAGTCACTCCTTCCCTAGCCCCACCATGTCCTCCTGAGGAGTCCCCCGAACTGTTTGACCAGTGTTGGGTACATGCTCCAGGAGGATGCCCAGCGTTTTAAAGGCTCCGATGATGGTACTCAACTAGAGGAAGGCAGTAACGTGAGCCCAGACAGAGGGGGTGCCCAAGAAGGACAGCAATCTGGCAGTCATGTTACCCCTGCTGCAGCATACTGCCAGGTTTGCTCCAGTGATGAGGAGGAAGAGGATGATGAGGTCACTGACTCCCCATGGGTGCCTGATAGGAGAGAGGAGGAGGAGGAGGAGGAGGAGGCACATCACCAACAAGGCAGGATGCCCTCCAGGGGCCAGCTTAAGGTCAGCACACTGACTGCATCACACCGCAAAGCTCTGCATGTGCAGGGCGCTGCTGTCTCTGCGCGTTATTCCAAAAGTTCTTTGGTGTGGGCCTTTTTTGAGTTGAGTGCATCAGATTGCAACATATGTCTCAAGCATATCTCGCATGGCCAAAACATCTCCCGCTTGGGCACCACATGCTTGACCAGACATATGTTAACCTGCCATGCAGTTCATTGGCAAGCGTACCTAAAAGACCCACACCAAAGAACAAAGAGGACCTCTCCTTGCTCCTCATCAGCTGAGATCTCCAACCCCACTATACCTTCAGTCCTCTCTGAGACCTGCACTAAGAGGAATGAAGGTATAGAATTACGTGTGTCACAGCCAAGTACTTGTGGGCAATCTGCTATCGGTACAGCGACGTCAGATTGGACCATGCAAATTTCCCTGCCCCAGCTGCTGCACCGCCGAAAAAAGTTTGCTCCCAGCCATCCACATGCCCAGTCGTTGAATGCTAGCTTGGCAAAATTGCTAGCACTTCAACTGCTACCTTTTCAGTTGGTAGACTCTGCCCCTTTCCGTGAGTTTGTGGAATGTGCGGTTCCTCAGTGGCAGGTACCCAAACACCACTTTTTCTCATGGAAGGCGATTCCGGCTCTCTACCGGCATGTGGAAGGCAATGTCCATGCCTCGCTGGACAGGGCAGTCAGCGGTAAGGTGCATATTACCGCTGACTCATGGTCCAGCAGGCAAGGACAGGGACGTTACTTAAGTTTCAGGGCGCATTGAGTGACTCTGCTGGCAGCTGGGAAAGATGCAGGACAAGGTGCAGTAGTGTTGGAGGTTGTTCCGCCACCACCCCTCCAAAATGCTACTACTGGTGATTCTGACACACCTCTCTCCTCCACTACCTCCTCTTCTTCTTCCTCCATGGCCTCTTCCTGTGCTTTGTCCTTGGAACCAGCAGTGCTCTGTAGGCGTTCAAGGGGCTACACAACTACGCAGGCCAAAAGATGCCATGCGGTGCTTGAACTAGTGTGCTTGGGGGACAGGAGCCACAATGGGGGAGAGGTTCTGTCAGCTCTGCAGGGGCAGGTTCAGAGGTGGTTGATGCCACGCCAACTTAAGGCAGGAATGGTGGTTTGCGACAATGGCACCAACCTCCTCTCCGTCCTCCGACAGGGACAAATGTGCCCTGTTTGGCTCACGTCCTTAACTTGGTGGTGCAGCAGTTCTTGGGCAGGTACCCGGGCTTACAGGATGTCCTGAGGCAGGGCAGGAAAGTCTGTGTGCATTTCTGCCGGTCATATAATGCCAGTGCTCAGCTGGCTGACCTCCAAAAGGAATTTAACCTGCCCAAGAACTGCCTAATCTGTGACATGCCCACCAGGCGGAACTCAACGTTGGCCATGCTGCAGCGGCTGCACACGCAGCAGAGGGCCATCAATGAGTACCTGTGCGACTATGGCACCAGGACAGGGTCAGGGGAACTTGTTTTTTTTTCCCCCACGCCAGTGGGCCATGATCAGGGATGCATGCACTGTCCTGTCACCATTTGAGGAGGCCACGAAGATGGTGAGCAGTGACAGTGCATGCATCAGTGACACTGTCCCCCTTGTCCACCTGTTGGAGCACACGCTGCGTGGAATAATGGACAGGGCACTTGAGGCAGAACAGAGGCAGGAAGAGGAGAACTTCATTAGCTCTCAAAGCCCCCTTTATCCAGACAGTTTTCCTGCGTGCCCACCGATCACACAGAAAGAGGACGTGGAGGAGGAAGAAGAGGAAGAGGAGGATTGTGTCAGCATGGAGGTGGAGCCTGGCACTCAGCATCAGCAGCGGTCTTAAAGGGATCATTTACAGTCCCAAGAAACTCATGGACTTGTATATGGCTGGGAGGAGGTGGCTGCAGATCATGTCGTCCCTAGTGACCCAGAGGACTCCGGACCGAGTGCCTCAGCAAACCTACGCTGCATGGCCTCCCTGATCCTGCAAAGCCTGCGGAAGGATCCTCGTATTTGTGGTATCAATGAGAGGGATCAATACTGGCTGGCAACCCTCCTTGATCCACGTTACAAGGGTAAGGTTGCGGACCTTATCTTGCCGTCACAGAGAGAGCAGAGGATGAAACATCTTCGGGAGGCCTTGCAGAAAGGTCTGTGCAATGCGTTCCCAGAGACTGGGAGGTTACAAACTCTTGTTCCTGGACAACGTGTTGCTGAGGCTTCGGTCAGTCAAAGAAGGAGCAGTGGAGAAGGTGGCCATCTGACCGATGCGTTCAGACAATTTTTTATTCCGCAGTCCCAAGGTATGATCAGTTCCAGCAACCATCGCCAGTGTGTGTTTTACATGGTGCAGGAATACCTAGGGGCAAGATCTGACTTGGACACCTTTCCCACCTAAAATCCTCTGGGTTACTGGGTATTGAGGATGGATCACTGGCCAGAGCTTGCACAGTATGCAATTGATCTACTGGCCTGTCCTGCATCCAGCGTTCTTTTGGAACGCACATTCAGTGCTGCTGGAGGTTTTGTAACCGATCACAGGGTGCGCCTGTCCACCGACTCAGTCGATCAACTGACGGTCATAAAAATTAATCAGTCTTGGATCACCACTAGCTACCAAGCACCTGATGCTGATGTAACCGAATAATTTTTTCTTAAATGTCAGATCCCTTCAAGACTGCCTATGCTGATGCTGAGTGACTATCCTGTTATGCTGAGTGACTATCCTCTTCCTCCTCAATGATCATGCTGATAGCTTGTAAGAATATTTTTGGTTCTGGGCGCCGCCACCAGTGGCTAAGGCCCAATTTTTCAGCCCCTGTTTAACAGGTGCGTGTAATTACAATTTTTGATGCAATTCTTTGCAGCAGGGCTAGTTCCTGCGCTCCAACTAGAGTATCTGTGAGAGGTTGCAGTGTTGTGGCACCAGCACCAGTGCCTAAGGCCCAATTTTTCAGCCCCTGTTTAGCAGGGGCATGTAATTACAATTTTTGATGCAATATTTTACAGGAGCGCTCATTCCTGCGCTCCAACTAGAGTATCTGTGAGGGGTTGCAGTGTTGTGGCACCAATGCCTAAGGCCCAATTTTTCTGCCCCTGTTCAACAGGGACATGTAATTACAATTCTTGATCTAATATTTCACAGCAGGGCCCGTTCCAGCTCCCACCAAGAGTAACTGTGAGGGCTTACAGTGTTGTGGCACCAGCACTACCACCACCAAAGGCCCAGTTTTTCTGACACTGTTCAACAGGGGCATGTAATTACAATTCTTGATCTAATATTTCACAGCAGAGCCCGTTCCTGCGCCCACCAAGAGTAACTGTGAGGGCTTACAGTGTTGTGGCAACACCAACACCTAAGGCCCCAATTTCTGCAGAGTATATAGGGCAGGCCCCTATTTTCAAACATCCAACTTACAAACAACTCCTACTTGCAAACGGAAGGAGACAACAGGAAGTGAGATGAAAACTACCCCTAGAAAGGGAAATTCTCTTCTGTAAGAGTTAATATGGTTTAAATGTGTCTCCTTTCCACTGATGCTTTATCACCAATCCATGTTTCACTAAAAACCCCAAATTGTCAAAAAACATTTGTCATTGGGACAGAAAGTGAGGTAAAATCTTCTGAAGAGGTGCACAGGCAGCAAAACAAATGTCACAGGGGTGATAACCCTTCCCTATGTTTTCCAAAAACTTAAAAATAGATTTTTTGGTTGGAGCTACACTTTAAAAATGTACCAGTTCAAAATTACAAACAGATTCTACTTAACAACAAACCTACAGTCCCTGTCTTGTTTGCACAGCCTGTATACTGCTGTTCAGAGGGCCTGGGGCCCCACGCCTTTCCTTTTTTTAATTTGGGTGCGGGGTTCCCCTAATATCCATACAAGTCCCAAAGGGCCTGGTAATGGACTGGGGGGGGGGGGGGGGAGGGGTACCCATGCCATTTGTCTCACTGCTTTTCATCCATATTACCGGGACCGGACATTACATTAAAGCCGTAAGCAGTTTTAAATTACTTTTATTCCTTTAAAAATGTCATTTTGTGCAGGGACTGTTCTAAGCACAGGAAACACGTGCCACTTTACAGGCATACTATAGACACCCCCCAGGTACGATATTTAAAGGAATATTTCACGTATTTTTTCACTTTAAGCATCATTAAAAATCACTGCTCCCGAAAAAAACGGCCCTTTTTAAAACTTTTTTATGCATTGATACATGTTCCCTGGGGCAGGACCCGGGTCCCCAAACCCTTTCTAGGGCAATACCATGCAAATTAGCCTTTAAAATAAGCACTTTTGATTTCGAACGTTCGAGTCCCATAGACTTCAATGGGGTTCTAACGTTGTGCGAATTTTCGGTCCATTCACGGGTTCTGGGGCGAACTGGGGGGGTTCGGCTCATCCCTATTCTAAAGCTAGCAAAATACATTCTTGTATTAAGAGAGGTATGGACTCCAGAGAGAGAGATATAATTTTGCCCCTGTACAAATCATTAGTAATAACTCATCTATAATATATGCAGTGCAATTTTGGGCACCAGTTCACAAAAGGGATAATGGGAGGACTGGCTAAAGTGCAGAGAGACCAAATTGATAAGAGGCATGGAGGAGCTCAGCTATTAGGAAGGATTAGCTGAATTGAATGTATTCTGTCTTAAAAAGAGGCGATTAAGGGGGATATTATCAACATGTATAAATACATAAGTGGTCCATTTAATGAGTTTGGTGTAGAGTTACTCACTTTCAGGTCATTACATAGGAGTAGGGGGCATCTGGAGAAAAATTTAACCTTCACATATGGAAAGGCACACAGTAATGCCCCATACACACGGTTGGATTTTCTGACAGAAAATGTTCGATGGGAGCTTGTTGTCGGAAATTCCGACCATGTGTAGGCTCCATAGGACATTTTCCATCGGAATTTCCGTCACATAAAATTTGAGATCTGGATCTCAAATTTTCCGTCAACAAAATCCATTGTCGTAAATTCCAATCATGTGTACACAATTCCGACGCACAAAGTTCCACGCATGCTCGGAATCAAGCAGAAGAGCCGCGTGGCTATTGAACTTCACTTTTCTCAGCTCGTCGTACGTCACCGCGTTCTTGACGTTTGGAATTTCCAACAAGATTTGTGTGACCGTGTGTATGCAAGACAGGTTTGAGCCAACATCCGTCGGAAAAAAATCCATGGATTTTGTTGTCGGAATGTCCGATCGTGTGTATGGGGCATAAGAGTGGTGAAAATGTGGAACATATTCCCTCAAGAACTAGTTCTGACCAGCTCAGTAGATTTTTTTTTTTTTTTTTTTTAAAGAGCTGGATGCATTCCCAAATGCACAAACTATAACAGGATGTTAATATTTAGAGGTAATAACACCAGGGGTAGTTGTTCCAGGAAATATCCAAAATGTGTGTGTGTGTTTTAATGTTAAACTAGATAGACTAGTGCCTTTTTCAACCTGACTATACAGCAGGTTTAGATACACTAACAAACTAAAGACAAACTCCAGTTCACACTGCAGTTACACAAACAGTCACAGCAACAGTCTTTTGGGATAATAGTTTTACATGACTGCAGACTGCTGGTTGGAAGCTAAACAGTGGGGACCTTGAGTGGAGAGTGTGAACAAGTTTTGCTTTTGACTGCTGGTGATTGCTGTGTTGCAATTTTAGGTTCTTTTTGGGGCTTTTCCTTGTAGCTTTTTAACACCATTTTCTGTCACTTTTTAAATGGCCTTTTTTTCTTTGCTTCCTTCAGCCTACTAATTAAGGGGAGTGGTTAATTGGTCACAGGTGCTTGAGGTCTATATAACTTTTTGTAGAACTCATTGTGAGCCTACTCATCTTTGAGCTTGCTGGAACTTAGACCAAGTAGAGCTGGACTAAGTTGTGAGTTAAAAACGAGAGTTAGTGGAACTGGACTAAGTGGTGATTTAAAAACCAGAGGTTTTAACAAGGGTCAAGTACCTGTGTAGGGTGAGTGTGTATCTGTGTATTATAAGTACACGAGTGCACGTGGGCTGTATTAAGTATTAGTGTCAGGCAGTACCTGTGTATTGTGAGTACCTGAGTGTTGTCTGAGTAGTGTGTGTGGATTGTTAGTACTTGTGTGCACGTGGGTCTGCGAATACCTGTCTATTGTCTTGTCGAGTATTAGTGTCAGGAAGCTAGTTAGGTAATTTGGACAGGGTATAATCCCCAATCCTCATTAAATTAGTAGGTACGATGCCCGGCGGGTGTGGAGATGCGACTCGGTGTACATGTTGCGGCATGTATGCGTTCCTTGATCATCCGATGGAGGGCGAATACTGCTGTGCAAAATGTAAGCACATTGTTTCCCTGGAATCCCAGTTTGTGAATCTGGGGAAGCAACTATCAGCACTGAGAAGACGCTCCATACTAAAGAAGAGCCTGGAACGTACATGGCAGGTGCCAGCACAGAGGCGGGTGGAGACAAAGAGGTGTAGGCACTAGGAAAGTGCGGAGGGGTGACAGTCAGGAAGGGTAGAGGGGGAAGTGCCAGGGAGGATAATCCAGGGCTTAGAGCATCCCAATAAGTACACTCCATTAAGTGGCATTGGTGAAACCAGTCAGGGACCAGAACTGCTGGAAAAGGGGATTTTTGTAGCTGCCGGGGGAAGAACTCCTCCAGTGAGAGTGGGGGGAGGGGGGGGTGAAGTGAAGGGAAAGGAAAGACAGATTCTGGTGGTAGGGGACTCAATTGTTAGAAGAAAGACAGAGAGGGCAATCTGTAACAAAGACCTGAAGCGCCAAACTGTATGTGGTCTACTGGGTGCTCGGGTTCGGCACATCACGGATCTGGTGGACAGATTACTGGGAGGGGCTGTCATGGCGCATGTTGGCACCAATGACAAAGTCAGAGGCAGATGGAGTGTCCTAAAGAACGATTTTATGGACTTGGGAGCTAAATTGAGGAAAAAAGGACCTCCAAGGTAGTATTCTCAGGAACTGGTGTAGTAAAGAGGGGTTTGGGTTCCTGGAGGACTGGGCCGCCTTCTCAGTCGGTCACCACTACTGTAGAAAGGACAGACTGCACCTAAATGAGGATGGTGCAGATCTGCTGGGAGTGAAGATGGCCGAAAAGTTAGAGGGGTTTTTAAACTAGGCGACGGGGGGAGGGCCCAGAGGTAGAGATAGTCAGAACGGAACATATTCCAGAGGGTAGTATTGGGGGCATTAGTGGTAGGTTGACTAAAGCACATGAACCCAAGGTAAGTATAGTAACAAGTCCTAGTTGCAATCTCGGAACACCCAATAAGAGGATAGTATGCGACCGGTCTAAACTACGTGGCATCTTCACCAATGCCAGGAGCCTGGCGGACAAGATGGGTGAACTAAAGATACTGTTGTACAAAGAGGATTTGGATTTTGTGAGAATTTCAGAGACCTGGTTCAACAGCTCTCATGATTGGCTGGCAACCATTCAAGGGTATACCCTTTATCGCAGGGATAGAGAGGGTAAAAAAGGGGAGGGGTATGCCTATATATCAAGAATAATGTACAAGTGAATGTGAGAGATGACATCACTAAGGGAGCTAGGGAGAGGGTGGAATCCTTATGGGTAGAGCTCCAGAGGTATGAAGCTAAGGGGAAAATACTGGGAGTATGCTATAGGCCCTGTGACAGACCTAGCCGGGAGAGAGACTTTTGGAAGGGACTGAATGCTAGCCTCTTGCCGATCGATCGTGGGCCCTGGCATTTGGGGGAACGGTGCTCTTTGTGAGCTGTATGCCTGGGGACCCTTGAGGTGGAATTACTGTGGATTCGGGTCCTGGTCCCCCAGGACACACAGACTCTGGGGACCCTGGATTTATCATATTAGAAATACTGGCTGATTCATAATGCTGGGACAAATACTGTTAGGAGATGCTGATGTAAATTCCAACCACCTGTCTGTCTGTTGCCTGCTAGAATGTGTATTGTAAATAAGTCTAGTATGGGATCTAAGAGTCATTAGATCCCCATTGTTGTTTGTGTTAATTAACTCTGCTATTGTGTGAAGAAGAGTTCGGTGTTGATTTGTGATAATGTTGATTGGGTTTTCTGAGCTACAAGACGGCCAGTCTGGCCTAAAGGTCATGTCTGAGTCATCTAGGCTGTCTAAAGGGATTAGTTAATTAGCCCATGTTAATTAGGTTTCTGGTCACAGGTGTATGTTCAGAGTAATATGAGCAGGGGGTATACACCTCCTCTTTTACTGTATAAAAGAGCCTGTATTCCTTTCAATAAAAGAGATTCCTGGTTGAACTTACATACAGCCTGCCTGGTGTTTGTTCTGAGCTATCACAACTGGATTTGGCACATAGCTCTAGTTCAATTCCCGAAGCATCGGATGACCGAACCATCAGACGTTGCAATCTGATTCAATAGCTGCAGAGGAGTGTTGGGAGAGTGGAACCGAGCGAGCAGGGGCTCGTTACAGGCCCCCTAACCTGAGGGAGGAGGGGGTGATGGATCTCCTATCACAAGTTGGATTAGCAGAAAGGATGGGAAGTGTTATCATAATGGGGGATTTTAAATTATCCAGACATACACTGGGCGGAAGGAACCACACATTCGTCTAAGGTTCGCCAGTTCCTAAATGTCTTGCAGGACAACTTCATGGTTCAGATGGTAGACGCACCAACTAGAAATAAAGCGTTACTGGATCTACTGATTACCAACGATACAGACCTGATCACGGATGTGGAAATACGGGGCAATTTAGGAAACAGCGATTACAGGTCAATTGGCTTCAGTATAAAATCACACAAATAGGAAACATAAGGGGAATACAAAGACACTGAATGTCAAAAGAGCCAACTTCCCTAAACTACAAACCTTGCTAGAAGGCATGAATTGGGATAAAATCTTACGAAACAAAGAACACGGAGGAGAGATGGGTTTGCTTTAAGAGCATATTAAATAAGGGCATTAGCCAATGCATCCCATTGGGTAATACCTTTAAAAGAGTGAACAAAAGTCCTGGACGGCTTAACTCCAATGTAAAAATTCATATAAAAGCAAAGGAGAGGTCCTTCAAAAAAATACAAGGTTAAGGGATCATCATCAGCATTCAGACTTTATAAAGAATGCAACAAGAAATGTAAGGGTGCAATTAGGGCGGCTAAGATAGAACATGAAAAACACATAGCGGAGGAGAACAAAAAAAATCCCAAGAAATTCTTTAAAGTATGTAAACAGTAAAAAAGGGAGAACATACCATATTGTCCCCATAGGGAATGAGGAAGGACATTTGGTTAAAAAGGATGGGAAGACGGCAAAGGTATTGAATTTATTCTTCTCCTCAGTCTTCACAAGCAAATCGGGGGGCTTCAGTAACCAAAACGGCAGTGTTTATCCTCATGACTCATCACAGGAAGCACCTCCATGGTTAACAGAGGACAGAATTAAAATTAGACTTGGGAAACTTAACATTAATAAATCACCGGGACCAGATGGCTTGCATCCGAGGGTACTTAGGGAACTCAGTCAAGTCATTTCCAGACCATTGTTCCTAATTTCTACTGACTGGAATGGTACCAGCTGATTGGAGAAAAGCCCAGGGCCGGACTGGCCTACCAGGATACCGGGACATTTCCCGGTAGGCTGCCTGCCCTGGGGCTGCTTTAATCTATGCTGTGGCTGCAGCGCTCCTCCTGCCTAGTTGTAACACACAGCGGGAGACTGCTGTGTCATGGAGCTAGTGTTAAATGTTGGGCCGCGCTATGACAAAAGTCCCGCCCTCCTCCTAGACCAGCTCGCGTGATAGATGCAGCGTTCTGTCTATCACACAAGCTGGTCTAGGAGGAGGGCGGGACTTTTGTCATAGCTCGGCCGAACATTTAACACTGAGCTCCGTGATACAGCAGGAGCAGGAGATGCCCCCTGTGCTTAATGCACACACTGACTGGTGAGGCTACATTGTTTGGTACAGTGATACAATGATGGTGAGGGAGGCTGCAATGAGGGCACAGTAAGGCGGCAATGAAGGTAAGGGAGGCTGCAATGAGGGCACAGTAAGGCGGCAACGATGGTGAGGGAGGTTGCAATGAGGGCACAGTAAGGCGGCAATGAAGGTAAGGGAGGCTGCAATGAGGGCACAGTAAGGCGGCAACGATGGTGAGGGAGGCTGCAATGAGGGCACAGTAAGGTGGCAATGATGGTAAGGGAGGCTGCAATGAGGGCACAGTAAGGCGGCAATGATGGTGAGGGAGGCTACAATGAGTGCACGGTAAGGCTGCAATGATGGGCATGGTGAGGTGGCAATGATGGGCACGGTGAGGCAGCATTTGATGGGCACTGGTGAGGCTACATTGATCTCTTGTATCATGTCCGCAGTCTGACCATCTCTTGTATCATGTCCGCAGTCTCTGACCATCTCTTGTACCATGCCCGCAGCCTCTGACATCTTGACATCTCCTGTACTATGTCCACAGCCTCTAAAATCTCTTGTATCATGTCCGCAACCTCTGACCATCTCTTGTCTTATATCATGTCTGCAGTCTCTGAGGGAGTCTGGAGAGGAGTTAAGAATGGGAGCACCGCCGGGATGGGGGTCATGGGAAAAGTCAGACATGTGTGGACTGTGGAGAGGAGACTATAAGAAAACCAGAACCACCAAGCTAGAGCCAACTGACTGATCCCTGCAAGGTGCACCTGAGAGGAAGTCAGTGACAGCGCCGCCAGGCCAGTCTGAGGGGGGAGTCAATGATGTAAATACAATAATGTAAGGGGGTACTGATATAAGGTTGAGAGCACTGAACTTATTCTCTCTGGAGAAGAGATGCTTGAGAGGGGTTATGATTTCAATTTACAAATACCGTACTGGTGACCCCACAATAGGGATTAAACTTTTTTGCGGAAGGGAGTTTAACAAACACGTGGCCACTCATTAAGATAATAAAAGAGGTTTAATCTTAAACTGCGTAGAGGGTTCTTTACTGTAAGAGCAGCAAGGATGTGGAATTCCCTTCCACAGGTGGTGGTCTCAGCGGGGAGCATCGATAGTTTAAAAAAACTATTAGATAAGCACCTGAATGACCACAACATACAGGGATATACAATGTAATGCTGACATATAATCACACATAGGTTGGACTTGATGGACTCGTGTATTTTTTCAGCCTCACCTACTATGTAACTATATAAATATCAATAAATGCTGATCATTGTAAGCACCCCTGTTAGAGCCGGTTCACACCGAGGCAGCATGACTTGCAGCGCGACTGCCTCAGGTGACCTGGACACGACAGCAGCGGCGACTTGCAAAACGACTTCTTTATAGAAGTCAATGCAAGTCGCCTCAAGTTGCCCCCAAAGTAGTACAGGAACCTTTTTCTAAGTCGGAACGACTTGCGTCGCTCCTATTAGAACGGTTCCATTGTACAGAACGGAACGCGACTTGTCAGGCGGCTAAGTTGCCTGACAAGTCGTCCCAGTGTGAACCAGCTCTTAGGGGTAAATGGTTTGTCTTAACACACTATGTGCTACATTTGCAAGATAACTTGTTCTGTTGAAAAACAACAGAGTTACTGGCTTGCTAGATAACCAGTTAAAAAAAAATAAAAGGAAAGAAAGCCTAAAAATCAAAACAAATGCAGCCATCACATTTAAGAATTTATAAAGGTGCACTATAATAAATGTTTGCTTTTGGGTTTAATACCACTTTAAGGCTGGTAGTGTATACATTATATGTTTGCTGCATCAAAAATATATCATAAACCTCTACAGATGTATTCACCACATTTGACTTCTACCCATAATACATTTACAATACCCATTTCTAAAGTAGATATCCTTAGATTTTCCCATTACTGTTCAATTGGTCACAAATGTTTCTCTCTACACAAGTGCAGATATGCTCAGGGCCACTAGATGTCCCTCTAAAGTTATTTCTTTACATATGAAGGGTAAAAAGAGTTACAAAGACTACTAGAGTGTCAAAAGGAACTAGTTTATCTG
This sequence comes from Aquarana catesbeiana, assembly GCF_042186555.1. Classification (NCBI taxonomy): domain Eukaryota; kingdom Metazoa; phylum Chordata; class Amphibia; order Anura; family Ranidae; genus Aquarana; species Aquarana catesbeiana. The sequence goes on from NC_133325.1 coordinate 517,482,872, forward strand.
ATGTATTGGCAGGAATGCAGGGATGGGGAGAATCTTACACTCTCTTCTTGTGTATGTTATTGCAGATACTAATTCCTTTTCTTAAACATAACCACTTGCCGACCGCTCAAAAACTGCTATAGGGCAGCCGCTGTGTGCAGAGTCACGTATATATACACACTACTACACACAGCGGAAGCTGATCAGCGGGTATCACGGACTTGATGTCCGCCGGCACCCGCCGATCATCAGCCAAAGACAGTACTGCAATCTGCCCATGTAAACAAGACAGATTGCTGTCCTGACAGGGGAAAGGCATGGATCCTGTGTCTCTGCAAAGCACAGACTAGGAACCATGTCTTCCCCTAGTAAAAGCACCTCCCAAAGTTTAGAAAAACACTGGTAAGGCATACAGTTAACCCTTTGATCGCCCAATGTTAACCCCTTCCCAGCCAGTGTCATTAGTACAGTGAATATTTTTAGCACTGAGCACTGTGTTAGTGTCACTGGTTCCCCAAAAGTGTCCGCCGCAATATCATAGTTCCGCTATAAGATGCTGATTGCCCCCATTACTAGTAAATAAAAATATCCCATAGTTTGTAGACACTATAACTTTTATGCAAACCAATCAATATATGCTTATTGGGATTTCACCAAAAATATGTAGCAGAATACATATTGGCCTAAGTTGGTAAAGAAATTAGATGTTTTTTATTAGATATGTTTTATAGCAGAAGGTAAAGAATTTTTTTTCCCCCAAAATTGAAATTTTTGTTTATAAAAAAAAAAAAAAAAAAAAAAAAAAAAAGCAGGGGTAATCAAATATCACCAAAAGAAAGCTCTATTTGTGGGAAATAAAGATCATACATTTTATTTGGGTATAGCGTTGTACAACTGCGCAATTGTCAGCTAAAGTAACGCAGTGCCATATCGCAAAAAATGGCCCGGTCATGAAGGGAGGTAAATCTTTTGGAGGTCAAGTGGTCAAAGTATGAAAAAGAGGGATCCTGGGTACTATACTGTATACTGAAGTCTATGGGAGTATAGAGAGGCAGGGCCATCTATCAGAGCAAGGAAAACTAACATATAGTAAAACAAATGTCACAAATGCCAAAAGTGGACAGTGTCAATAGGGCAGTGGACGGTGTCAGTAGGGCAGTAGACTATGTCAGTAGAGCAGTGGATAGTGTCAGTAGGACAGTGGACCGTGTCAGTCGTTTTTTATTTTTGGGATTTTTTTAAAATAATTTTTTACACATTTATTTATTCTTTTTTACAATTTTTTTTTAGCAGCCCCATTGGGCTTTAGTGAAATGGGGGGCTAAACAGACCCCTGATGTATCACTTTTGAGGCAAAGAAAAGATATTGAGGACACAGCCGTAAATCTCAATTTTTGCAGCCTCAACTGCAGAGGATGAATTAACAGGAATGTAAGCTCTGTACAGAGCTTCCCATTCATTCACAAACAGAAGCCTAGTAAACAAAGTTTACTAGGCTTCAGTTATGAATGAGCACAGTGAGTGATCGGTATCGATCACTCACTGTGTCCATTCAGAAAAGGAAGGACCCGGTAAATGACATATTTACCGGCCCCTTCCCCACTCTCCATCCTGAAACATCCCTTGCAGCAGCTGGCAAGAGAGGGGGGAGGGAGGAACAGGGGAGCACCCAGGAGCCAAGGCAGCAGAAATAAAAGTAACCTGGACAGGAGGGGTGGTGGAGGCGACATATACAGGAACCGATCCCCTCCATTTTCCTCTTGCAGATGCTGAATGCCAGTGGGAGGAAGAGGAAGAAAAGCAGGCTTTCAGCGGCTGCAGGAGGGTTCCAGTATATGCTACCCCTCCTGTCCAGGTGTAAAACTGAATGAGTCAGGGAAGCCACACCGGCCCCCTAGAGCATGGGCAGGGTTGCCATTGCAACCTATGAAGCTGTGTTAATGCTGCCTATATACCGTATCTCACAAAAGTGAGTACACCCCTCACATTTTTGTAAATATTTTATCATACCTTTTCATGTGACAACAATGAAGAAATTACACTTTGCTACAATGTAAAGTAGTGAGTGTACAGCTTGTATAACAGTGTCAAATTGCTGTCCCCTCAAAATAACTCAACACAGCCATTAATGTCTAAACCGCTGGCAACAAAAGTGAGTACACCCCTAAGTGAAAATGTCCAAATTGGGCTCAATTAGCCATTTTCCGTCCCTGGTGTCATGTGACTTGTTAGTGTTACAAGGTCTCAGGTGTGAATGGGGAGCAGGTGTGTTAAATTTGGTGTTATCGCTCTCACTGTCATACTGGTCACTGGAAGTTCAACATGTCACCTCATGGAAAAGAACTCTCGGAGGATCTGAAAAAAAGAATTGTTGCTCTACATAAAGATAGCCTAGGCTATAAGAAGATTGCCAAGACCCTGAAACTGAGCTGTAGCACAGTGGCCCAGACCATACACCGGTTTAACAGGACATGTTCTGTGCTCAGTGTCATATCCAGAGGTTGTCTTTGGGAAATAGATGTATGAGTGCTGTCAGCATTGCTGCAGAGGTTGAAGGGGTGGGGGGTCAGCCTGTCAGTGCTCAGATCATACTCCGCACACTGCATCAAATTGGTCTGCATGGCTGTCGTCCCAGAAGGAAGCCTCTTCTAAAGATAATGCACAAGAAAGCCTGCTAACAGTTTGCTGAAGACAAGCAGACTAAGGACATGGATTACTGGAACCATTTCCTGTGGTCCAATGAGACCAAGATAAACTTATTTGGTTCAGATGGTGAGGAGTAAAAGGTGAGGAGTACAATCAGGTCAGGAGTACAAAGACAAGTGTGTCTTGCCTACAGTCAAGCGTGGTGGTTGGAGTGTCATGGTCTGGGGCTGCATGAGTGCTGCCAGCACTGGGGAACAATAGGGATAAAACGTTTTTGTGGAAGGGAGTTTAACAAAACACGTGGCCACTCATTAAAATAAGATAAGAGGTTTAACCCTAAACTGCGTAGAGGGTTCTTTACTGTAAGATTGGCAAGGATGGGGAAATTCCCTTCCACAGGCGGTGGTCTCAGCGCAGAGCATCGATAGTTTAAAAAAACTATTAGATAAGCACCTAAACGACCACAACATACAGGGTTATACAATGTAACACTGACATATAGTGCCCATCACCTGCCAGCCTGTCCCCGTCTATAAACGCCTATAAGTGCCAATCAGTGCCCTATCAGTAATGCCCGACAGTGCCCCATCAAAGTGCCAATCAGTAATGCCTGTCAGTAGCTCCTCTTCAGTGCCGCCCATCAGTGGCCATCAGTGCCGCCCATCAGTGGCCATCAGTAGTGGCCATCAGTTTTTTTGCTTCAAAATTGTTGGTATTTTTTCGTTTATAGCGCAAAAATTAAACACTGCAGAGGTGATCAAATACCACCAAAAGAAAGCTCTATTTGTGGGAAGAAAATGATAAAAATTTAGTTTGGGTACTGTGTTGCTTGACCGCGCAATTGTCATTGCGCCCGGTATTGAAGTGGTTAATGATGGATAACATAAATGTGATGAAAAAAAGAGTTTTTAATATTTTAATGCGGCAAAACATATAATGTATACATTACCTGTCCTAACTCTATAATATAATGAAGTTATTTAACCACTTGAGCCCCGGACCATTATGCTGCCTAAGGACCAGAGGTCTTTTTCCAATTTGGCACTGCGTCGCTTTAACTGCTAATTGCACGGTCATGCAATGCTGTACCCAAACAAAATTTGCGTCCTTTTCTTCCCACAAATAGAGCTTTCTTTTGATGGTATTTGATCACCTCTGCGGTTTTTATTTTTTGCGCTATAAACAGAAAAAGACCGAAAATTTTGAAAAAAAATAATATTTTCTAATTTTTGTTATAAAAAAAATCCAATAAACTCAATTTTAGTCATACATTTAGGCCAAAATGTATTCGGCCACATGTCTTTGGTAAAAAAAATGTCAATAAGCGTATATTTATTGGTTTGCGCAAAAGTTATAGCGTCTACAAACTAGGTTACATTTTCTGTAATTTACACAGCTTTTAGTTTATGACTGCCTATGTCATTTCTTGAGGTGCTAAAATGGCAGGGCAGTACAACCCCCCCAAATGACCCCATTTTGGAAAGTAGACACCCCAAGGAAATTGCTGAGAGGCATGTTGAACCCATTGAATATTTATTTTTTTTGTCCCAAGTGATTGAATAATGACAAAAAAAAAAAAAAAATATTTACAAAAAGTTGTCACTAAATGATATATTGCTCACACAGGCCATGGGCCTATGTGGAATTGCACCCCAAAATACATTCAGCTGCTTCTCCTGAGTATGGGGATACCACATGTGTGGGACTTTTTGGGAGCCTAGCCACGTACGGGGCCCCGAAAACCAATCACCGCTTTCAGGATTTCTAAGGGTGTAAATTTATGATTTCACTCTTCACTGCCTATCACAGTTTCGGAGGCCATGGAATGCCCAGGTGGCACAAAACCCCCCCAAATGACCCCATTTTGGAAAGTAGACACCCCAAGCTATTTTCTGAGAGGCATATTGAGTCCATGGAATATTTTATATTTTGACACAAGTTGCGGGAAAGTGACACATTTTTTTTTTTTTTTTGCACAAAGTTTTCACTAAATGATATATTGCTCACACAGGCCATGGGCATATGTGGAATTGCACCCCAAAATACATTTAGCTGCTTCTCCTGAGTATGGGGATACCACATGTGTGGGACTTTTTGGGAGCCTAGCTGTGCACGGGACCCCGAAAACCAATCACCGCCTTCAGGATTTCTAAGGGTGAACATTTTTGATTTCACTCTTCACTGCCTATCACAGTTTCGGAGGCCATGGAATGCCCAGGTGGCACAAAACCCCCCCAAATGACCCCATTTTGGAAAGTAGACACCCCAAGCTATTTGCTGAGAGGCATGGTGAGTATTTTGCAGCTCTCATTTGTTTTTGAAAATGAAGAAAGACAAGAAAAAACATTTTTTTTTTCTTTTTTCAATTTTCAAAACTTTGTGACAAAAAGTGAGGTCTGCAAAATACTCACTATACCGCTCAGCAAATAGCTTTGGGTGTCTACTTTCCAAAATGGGGTCATTTGGGGGGGTTTTGTGCCACCTGGGCATTCCATGGCCTCCGAAACTGTGATAGGCAGTGAAGAGTGAAATAAAAAATTCACGCCCTTAGAAAGCCTGAAGGCGGTGCTTGGTTTTCGGGGTCCCGTGCGCGGCTAGGCTCCCAAAAAGTCTCACACATGTGGTATCCCCGTACTCAGGAGAAGCAGCAGAATGTATTTTGGGGTGTAATTTCACATATTCCCATGGCATGTTTGAGTAATATATCATTTAGTGACAATTTTGTGCAAAAAAAAAAAAAATTTGTCTCTTTCCCGCAACTTGTGTCGCAATATAAAATATTCCATGGACTCGACATGCCTCTCAGCAAATAGCTTGGGGTGTCTACTTTCCAAAATGGGGTCATTTGGGGGGGTTTTGAACTGTCCTGGCATTTTATGCACAACATTTAGAAGCTTATGTCACACATCATCCATTCTTCTAACCACTTGAAGACAAAGCCCTTTCTGACACTTATTGTTTACATGAAAAAGTTATTTTTTTTTTTTGCAAGAAAATTACTTTGAACCCCCAAACATTATATATTTTTCTAAAGCAAATGCCCTACAGATTAAAATGGTGGGTGTTTCATTTTTTTTTTTCACACAGTATTTGCGCAGCGATTTTTCAAACGCATTTTTTGGGGAAAAAACACACTTTTTTAAATTTTAATGCACTAAAACACACTATATTGCCCAAATGTTTGATGAAATAAAAAAGATGATCTTAGGCCGAGTACATGGATACCAAACATGACATGCTTTACAATTGCGCACAAACGTGCAGTGGCAACAAAATAAATACATTTTTAAAAGCCTTTAAAAGCCTTTACAGGTTACCACTTTAGATTTACAGAGGAGGTCTACTGCAAAAATTACTGCCCTCGATCTGACCTTCGCGGTGATACCTCACATGCATGGTGCAATTGCTGTTTACGTTTGACGACAGACCGCCGCTTGCGTTCGCCTTAGCGCGAGAGCAGGGGGCGACAGGGGTGCTTTTTTTTTTTTTCTTTATTATTTTTTTGCTTTTTTATCTTATTTTTAAACTGTTCCTTTATTTTTTTTTTTTTTTTAACCATTTTTATTGTTATCTCGGGGAATGTAAATATCCCCTATGATAGCAATAGGTAGTGACAGGTACTCTTTTTTGAAAAAATTGGAGTCTATTAGACCCTAGATCTCTCCTCTGCCCTCAAAGCATCTGACCACACCAAGATCGGTGTGATAAAATGCTTCCCCAATTTCCCAATGGCGCTATTTACCACCGGCGAAATCTAAGTCATAAAATGCTCGTAGCTTCCGGTTTCTTAGGCCATAGAGATGTTTGGAGCCACTCTGGTCTCTGATTAGCTCTATGGTCAGCTGGCTGAATCACCGGCTGCATTTTCAGGTTCCCTGTTGAGACAGGAGAGCCAGAGAAAAACACGGAAGACGGTGTGGGGGGCGGGCATTCCCTCCCACGGCTTGTAAAAGCAGTCTAGAGGCTAATTAGCCGCTAGGATTGCTTTTACATGAAAGCCGACCGCTGGCTGAAAAGAATGATACCAAGATGATACCTAAACCTGCAGGCATCATTCTGGTATAACCACTCAAAGTTGTGAATGGCATACCTGAAGACAAAAAAATGGTTAACAATAAAGCACAGTAAACGGTAAAGTATAAAAAATTGCATACCTGAAAAGCAAACATGATAAAACATAATAACAACAATAAAACATTGCAGAATAGAATACAGTAAAAAAGAGCAGAACAATAGAGAGAATAGAGAGAGAGAGAACAATAAAACGACAACTATTTTTTTTTATTTTATATATTTTTTTTTTTACACTTTTTTTGTAACTAACTTTTATAACTGTAACCGGTTCCAGGTTCAGGTCTCTCAAAATGCGATGGCATCTTGGGAGACCCTGTGAAAGTGTGTCCTAGTCTGTGGAATGCTGTACCCTACGCTAATACTGAACTAGTGTATGGTAGCGTTCAAAACATTCACCAATGCAAAGACCAGGATTGTCAGGACAGGAGGGACAATAATAGCGGGTGTCACGCCTATATCCGTGATTGCTGCAGACACGACATCTTTTTTGGGGGGTTCGTTGGGTAGGGGTACTCGGGAGGACATAAAGAAAATGCCTCTCATGCAGCCGACTGCATTTGGTTGGGGATGTGAATGGGGGAAGTACGGGCGCTGCAGAAGTGGTGGGTTCCCAATTAGGATTGGCGAATGCAGCAGGAAGGGCACTATGGGCACGACGGGCCTGTGTTTGTCTTTTTGGTGGCAGCGGGACACTACTTGTGCTTGCCACCTCACCAGCTTGAACTGCACTTATGGAACTCGCCACGTCACCACGTGTTACTGCAGTGCTGGTTTGACTACGACCGGGGTGTACTAGGCCACTGGTGCTTGCCAGTTCACCAAAACGCTACCAAAAAAACTGTTAGTGATAGCAGGGATCGGGCCTGACTCTGCGAACGCTGCAGTTATGCGTTTAGTCTTTTGTAAGTGACAGTGATCGATTGATACTGCACTTGGGTGGGCTGGGCTGGGCCGAGCGGAGGGGCAAAACGCAGGTCCTAGCAGGTATCTGGGCTGATCCCGCTAACACTGCGTTTTTGGGAACCCTAAACTGCTGGGGACGCTAGTATAGATCTGATCGGATCAGATATTGATCCATTCAGATACTATACCACTAAGGGAGGTGTACGGTGCGTGCATGGGTGTTAGCGCTACTGCCGCTAACCTGACGCTGCCTGGGGCTGGTCCTTGCCAGTTCACCAAAATACTACCAAAAAAACTGTTAGCGATCGCAGGGATCAGGCCTGACTCTGCGAACGCTGCAGTTATGCATTTAGTGTTTTGTAAGTGACAGTGATCGATCGATACTGCACTTGGGTGGGCTGGGCTGGGCCGGGCGGAGGGGCAAAACGCAGGTGCTAGCAGGTATCTGGGCTGATCCCGCTAACACTGGGGAGGTGTACGGTGCGTGCGTGGGTGTTAGCGGTACTGGCGCTAACCTGACGCTGCCTGGGGCTGGTGCTTGCCAGTTCACCAAAATACTACCAAAAAAACTGTTAGCGAACGCAGGGATCAGGCCTGACGCTGCAGTTATGCGTTTAGTGTTTTGTAAGTGACAGTGATCGATCGATACTGCACTTGGGTGGGCTGGGCGGAGGGGCAAAACGCAGGTGCTAGCAGGTATCTGGGCTGATCCCGCTAACACTGCGTTTTTGGGAACCCTAAACTGCTGGGGACGCTAGTATAGATCTGATCGGATCAGATATTGATCCGTTCAGATACTATACCACTAAGGGAGGCGTATGCTGCGTGCGTGGGTGTTAGCGGTACTGGCGCTAATCTGACGCTGCCTGGGGCGACGCATATCACCGCCGGGCGATCAGGGGGCTAAACCTTTATTCGGTAATAAACGGCGGGTGCCCTGACACTATAAAAAATAAACAAATTAACCAGCGTCACCCGTAACAGTTATACGGTGATCAGTGGTGAAAGGGTTAACTAGGGGGCCATGACGCTATAAAACGCTGACGGCGAACCTCAATATTTATGTCCCTAACTAGCGTCACCAGTGACACTAATACAGCGATCAGAAAAATGATCGCTTAGCGACACTGGCGACAGGGGGTGATCAAGGGGTTAAAACTTTATTAGGGGGGGTTAGGGGGGTATCCTAGACCTACAGGGGGATAATACTAACTGTCCCAACACTGTAACTGTCACAAACTGACACCAATGCAGTAATCAGAAAAAAAAAAAAAAAAAACTGCTGGTGTCAGTTTGTGACAGGGGGGGGTGATTGGGGGGGGATCGGGGGGCGATCGGGGGGGGGGGGGGGGAATCGGGGTGTTTTGTGTGCCTAGCATGTTCTACTGTGTGTGTGTAGTGTTGTGCATTCACAATGACGTCTTCTCTCCTCGGGCCGGAACGGAAATTACCAAGCCGAGGAGAGATGACATAATTTCCTTTGCTGCTGTTTAGCATATAGCAGCAAAGGAATGATTAGATTGGCCGGCGGCGATCGCGAGGGGGGGGCCACGAACGGATGGCCTCCCCCTCACCTCCGATTGCCGTGGGACAAAAGACGACCGCCTCGGGCACCAGGGGGGGGTCCGATCGGACCCCCCACCCGCGGAAGGCAAATCACGTACATGTACATGATTTTGCCTGTCCGTGCCACCTTGCCGACGTACATCGGCGTGACTGAGGCGGTCGTCAAGTGGTTAAGTATGTTTCTGAAATTTTGCTTTTCTGGAGGGAATGCAAAGAATGCAAAGAATAATAAATAGAATTGTCAAAATTTTTTTTATAAAGCCTACAATTATCTATAAATAACTTTAGATTGCCATTACTAAATGTAGCCCAGGCCTGCAGTGCCCTCTGTCCACTGTCATTCCCCTCTTCCTGGCCGCAAGTAAGGTGTGTGTGGTGCGGCTCCATAGTCAGAGAGGGAGAGAACAGAGGCACTGTGAATGTTTTGCATTTGCAGCCACAGCTACTGGAGGAGAGCCCACCCACTGCCCAGGATACAGAGGACATGTGATTGGCTGCTGTGCAGCCAGAAATAAGAAGGGCCCGCCCATGGAGCTATAAAGGACTGCTGAGAGCTGCTTGGAACTGTGGGGTGAAGTCCCCAGGAAACATCTCTTTATTAAAGCGTTTGTTAACCCAAAAAAATAAAAAATAAAAATGGATCCTGCTCCTTTAAAGCATGTTATATGACACAGTGCTTGTCCTGTGTCATTTGGCCCCTGTAACACCTAAAAAACCTGGCTGATCCTGCCAGTTTCTCCTCACCCCTCTGTAAACTGACCACGGTGTACCATGGCTGCTGAGACCAGACACCGTGGTCAGTTTACGTGCCTCTGTCATCAGCAGCCTGCTATCTGCTCTCCTCTCTGCTCCTGTGTCCTCCTCCCCCCTCCCCTCTCTGTCTGTGTGTGAGCCACCCCTCCCTCTCCTGCTACTCTCATAACACTGACCTGTATACACCATCAGCACTGCCTCCTATTGCAGTGTCCCCCTCTGTGAATGATTTATAAATATAAATGCTGTAAATAACCAATTTAAGAGCCGAGATTGCGATCACATGACCAACCAGCTTTCTCCTCCTCCCCTCCAGACTGACATCAGCAGGGGAATCTCAGCCCCCGCCCACTGCATCTCTCAGAGGAGAAAAGGAGAAAGCTGGCCAGTCATGTGATCACAATCTCGGCAGTGAAATTACGTATTTGCAGCATTTATTTTTATAAATCACACACAGAGGGGGATACTACAATAGGAGGCAGTGCTGATGGTATATACAGGTTAGAGTGACTTAACAACTACTTTAAGCAATATATTGTATAGGACTATGGGTGAATTCACAATATATGCAGACAGTTTACTGTATGATAAAATGTCTGTCCCCGCAGGGACACACAGGAAACAATTGTTTCCTAGGTGTCCCATTAACACTGCAACACAGCCCAGGACTGTTCTACAGCACGCTACTATAAATTGCAGACATGCTGCATTTTATCACAGAGCACCGTGCCGAATTACATGGCAATGTACAGCAACACAATTTGTACGCTTCAAAAAAAGTTCATACAAAACAAACTAAAAGGGAGCCATGTGATGCGTTGAATTACACAACACACTGCCCCCTACTGCCGCCTGCAACAGAGACCTCTTGTGTGAATAAAACCAAAGAGCCCATTCACACAGGGGCAACTTTGGATCCGACTTCAAGTCGCCCCAAGTCGCCCCTAGTCGCCTCAAGTCGCGCTACACGAAAAAATCAAAGTGAATGGATCTGTCTTAATGCACACTACTGCAGTCGCTCCGACTTCCTGTACTACTTCAATCTGACTTGAAGGCAACTTGTACCCATTGATTTCAATGGAAGTTGCCTCCAAGTCTGATCACTGTTCATACTGAGGCAACTTTACAGGAAGCAGAAAAGAAACAGAAAGTAATTTCCTCCACTAAACAGCCAGCCCCCTCCTTCTCACACACAGCTGATAAGCTCTGATTGGCCACTTGTAAAGTTCCCTGTCCTGGAGGCGACTTCAAGTTGTGTTGTAAGTTGCCCCAAGTCGTGCTGTGATTCATACTCAAGTCGTGTCCAAGTTGCCTCCCAAAGTCGTGCTGGAAGTCGTGTTGCCCCTGTGTGAATGGGCTCTAAACGTCCCAGAAACCCAGTGTGCTGCAGGGAGGAAGAAAAGGAAAGAGAAGCCTAGGCTTAAGTCAGTCTTATGTGGAATGTGAGAGGTGACCAGAGACTGGCCTGCTAAATTAACCACTTAAGGACCGGAAGGATTTGCCCCTTAATGACCAGGCCATTTTTTGCGATACGGCACAGCAATGATTTAACTGACAATTGCGTGGTCGTGTGACATTGTACCCAAACAAAATTGATGTCCTTTTTTTCCCCACAAATAGAGCTTTCTTTTGGTGGTATTTGATCACCTCTGCGTTTTTTATTTTTTGCGCTATAAACAAAAAAAGACTGATAATTTAAGAAAATATATTATTTCGCTATAATATCCCCCCCCCAAAAATTATATATTTCTTCATCAATTTAGGCCAATATGCATTCTTCTACATATTTTTTTTTTATTTTTGTTTACCAAAAATAACAAAAACAAAAAACAAAATGCAATAAGTGTATATCGATTGCTTTATGCAAAAGTTATAGCGGCTACAAAATAGGGAATAGATTTATGGCATTTTTTTTTTTTTTTACTAGCCATGGCGGCGATCTGAGATTTTTAGCGTGACTGCGACATTGCGGTGGACAGATCGGACACTTTTGACACTTTTTTGGGACCACTGACATTTATACAGCGATCAGAGCTAAAAATAGCCACTGATTACTGTATAAATGTCACTGGCATGGAAGGGGTTAGCACTAGGGGCGATTAAGGGGTTAAGTGTTCCCTAGGGAGGAGTTTCTAACTGTAGGGGGGGGACTGAGTGGAGGAGGAGAGAGATTGCGGTTCCTGATCACTAGGAACAGCAGATCTCTCTGTCAGAACGGGGATCTCTATGTTTACACACAGAGATCCCCGTTCTGGCTCTGTGGAGTGATCGTGGGTGGCCGGCGGACATTGTGGCCGCCAGCCACACACATCGGCTCCAGCATCGTGCCGTCCTGCATAGGGCTTTGAAGAAAGGGCACCAGCATCCGTTCCTTCAGAGCGCATGCTCCGATGATGTAATAGGCAAATTTAGGAGATATCTGCAGTACCTATAGGCAAGCCTATAATAAGGCTTACCTATAGGTACAAACATTAGAGGGAGGTTTACTTCCTCTTTAATCAGCTGCCTGTCATGAATGTTTTCCAAGGTGTCAAAAAGAGACTGGACAGCCATATCTGCTTGGAGGGCACAGCTGTCGAAGAGACCCAGCAAGCTGGACAAAAGGGACATCACCAGTCCGTGAAAGTTAGCCACTACAGGGTCTGGAGTCACTGCCAATGCTACTGGTTCCGAACGACAGAGAGTGGGAGGAGGCATAATAACAGACTGCAGAGTGGTGAGAGGCCGTGGGCCACAACTTTGTTATTCATTGCACAGACTGTATAGTGGTGGGAAGCCTCAGAGTATTTAAACCCTGTACTGTGTGATCCTCTTAAACTTGAGCATTCCAAAACAGGAACTTTGGGCCCGAACAGTTAACAGTACACTGGCCAGTAGTAGGTACTGTAGAGACTGAAGGTCCTTTAGCTTCCAGTAATAACCCTCAGTTAGGATTTAATTCCCTAGATTCAGGTTTCAGACACTTAAAGAGGTCTTTTCATTGTTTGGGTGTTTTACAAAAGGGATTTGACAGCAGGACACTGTTGTTCATTGGGTAGGACTGGGCAATGGGATGGAAATGTGGGCACAGGGGGCCAGTGGAGTGGACAAGTGGGCAGTGTGGCCACAAGGGGGCAGTGGAGACACAGGCATTCGGTGAAAAGGGTGGGGTGGACAGGTGGGTAGTGGTGTTCAGTAAGATGAATGGGGGGTAGTGGGGTGGGCAGTGGGGGCACAGGGGGACAGTGGGACAGTGGTTGGCCAAGTAGGAAATGGAAGCAGTGGGTTGGGCATGTGGGTAGTGTGAGCAGTGGGGTGGACAGGTAGCAAAGGAGGGGCATGTGGATGGACAGGGGGAAAGTTGGGGAGCACAGGGGGTAATGGGTTGGACAGGGGGGACTGAATACTGATGTTGTCCTCTGCTTTAGGCTGACCAGGAGCTCCCTCTGCTGCTGAGGCTACCATGGCTGGTGTCCTCTAAGATATTCCTATTTGTCTCCATTAAGTCCTGGACACAGCCATCTGAAACCTGTGCAGTGTCTGCCCAGCAGCATGATATACACAGGGCAGCATCAGGAGAAAAAAGGGGATACTTCAGTTGCTGCAGGGGGTCCTTATGCTACTGCCTGTCCAGAAAAGTGCCTTTTGAGCACTGAGAGCCACCAAATCTGAGCTCTAAAGAGCAGTGGCAACAGAAGCTGACAGTTAGAAATCGACATGTGAGGCAGTTTGTGGTCTCAGGTCTCAGGATCTGGGGAAGAGATTAGGGGTTCACACTTTGAGTGCCAGGCAGTAGAGATGCCTATACTTCACTGGGTTCTTGGGACACTGGCTGGGACTCAGTCAATGCGGGACAACAGAATAAAAAGCAGGACTGTCCTGGCAAATGCAGGACTGTTGGCAAGTATGCCATTCTGTATCTTACTTTGTGGGGAGTATTTCCCAAAATAAAACCTCTTTCTTTAGCCTTGGTGTGTCAGAGGTTGTGATATTGCCAGAAGGGTTCTTGTCTTCCACAATAAGGGAATCCATTCATCAGTTTCTCCTTTGTGGGTAAGCTCTATATAAACATATCTAAGGGTGCATTTGTTGTAATTTTTATGATAAAACAATATAACGGCTGTGCTAATCTGTAAATATAATCTATATCTAAATCAAGTCATCTCTGCAAAAACAGTTGAAATGTCTTTTGTCCTAGTAATTTCTAAATCTTTACATACATGATAAAATCAGTTAAATACAGACAGTTTTTGTCTGTTTGATAAGACACTGATATGTTATTCTAATCTACTGGTTATTTCATTTCAAAACTGAATGATACAGAATTTAGAGGAAGATTTTTTTAAAGGAGAAGTACAGCCAAAGCTCGTTTGCTGTACTTTTCCTGTGGATCACAGAAGTGCAGTTCGTTCTGCACTCCTGTGACGGGCTGAAGTCACAGAGAACCAGTCTAGGCTTGGGAAAGATTGCCACCATATGGCCGGTATCTGCCCACATGCCTGGACCGGCACCTGGCTCACCTTCTCAGCAAGCTGGCCACTTCTGCCCACTCCACAGTGCTCCAGCTCTCTCCTGCTATCAAAATGTTCCTTGTTAGCACATGAGCTCTGCTGTGTTGTACTTTGCAAAGGCTGATACCAGGTCACATTCAGGTAATTAAACTACTTGCCTAAAAAAAAAAAAAACACTTTTAACCACTTGCTGTCCGGAAGATCCCACCCCCCCCCCTCCCCACTTTATGACCAGGCCATTTTTTGCGTTACTTGAACTGACAAAATATGGTGTTTGAAGCGCTTCACAATGTGATAAAATAGATGAATAAATAGCCTATAAGCCACTAGTAGTAAAATGCTCAAATAAATCCAGCAGTGAGTAATTACAATGGTAAAAATCCCTAAAGTAAATCCAGCAGTAAAAATTGTTTGTAATTATATAAATTAGTGACACCAAATGTGCAAATAAAATACACATAAAAAATCAAATAATAATGTGTTCAAAAAGTTCAATCCATAAAATGTATACAACAATCCGGTTGGCATAGAGCCTTGATCTAGTCCCACTAGCAAAGTTCTAGAAAATAGCACACACTTGCTTAATTGGGGTGCTCATTGATACTTTTCAGCAACAATGTTTCTTTGCTTTTGTTCACATCAGCTGTGACGATCACCAACAAACCTCACAAATAAAGCAGATAAAAGAAAAAGAGATCATTGCGCAATAGTCTTAATACCAGGTACACAGGCAAACTTGTATCTAATCCACTCACATGCGCCTAATAGTAACAAAGCATATGCAGGTTTCTATATAGCAGTCAGCCGCCTCAGACAGGAGCAGAATCGCTGCAGTACACTGTTCGATACTGCCAGTCTACACAGAGCGTCCTTGGCTCCTCCCACGCGTTGCGTCACGGTCACGTGACTTTTTCAAGGATAACTCAAGCTCTTGCGGTCTCAGCTTTATAACACAACGGCAGAGTGGTTGCCATGGCTACAGCGTGATTTTTTTCATCATCCTGCTTCCTGCATATCCTTCATTACTGTTAAAAACTTCTTTTTATTTAAACATATGATTCATATAAATATCGTTGATTTCTTAAAAAACATTGATTTCATAAAAAACCGCTGCGTATATATATATAAAATAACAATAGGTGTGCATAATCTAGTTACATTATTAAACTCCCTCCAGTGGTCAAAAATAGGTATAACATCTCAAAAGGGATATCTATACAAAGCAATCTCCCAAACAGTGTTGATAATTGACCTATGATAAATAATTAATAATAATCAGTATATCAGATAGGGTCTCAAGGAAATGGGGTATCCACATGCCATACTGATATACATAGATAAAGAAGGGGGTAAATAATAGATGACAACAATATATGATGCAAAAAATAAAATAAAAAAATAAAAAATTTGTTTAAAAAAATTAAAACATGGAAAGCCATATAAAGTATTGTTAGTAAAATTCCGTAATGATATGCTACCATAATGAATTAATAAAACATTAGAACGGTATTGGCTAAAATTGAGAACTGAACCAAATATTACTTATTTGTATTTAATCTCAGTATAAATACAGCTGTTTTGTGAAGCCCTCAGAGGTTTTTTAGAAAACCTTAGTGAAGAAACAGCATCATGAAGGCCAAGGAACACATCAGACAGGTCAGGGATAAAGTTGTGGAGAAGTTAAGCAGGGTTAGGTTATATAAAAAAAAAAATCCTTACCTGCCCGTCCCAATCTTCCTGACAACGTACATGACCAGTGTAGTCTAAATGTACCCATGTTATTATCACTGTTATCCACTTATACTCCGACCCATTTCTTACACACCTAAATGATGAGACCTCACCTTTATTTTTGGAGTAAAATGGCCATAACAGCCTTTATTAAAACAATCCAAATAATACCTCCACTCCAATATATATAAATATATAACACAACTTGTTAACCCCAGTCTGCTGGTCTCTGACGGCGACCCACATTCCACCACATATACCACAAAAGCACTGCGGGACCTTTTCCAACCTGATAGGCCTCCAGCTGTAACTGTTCGGAGACAACCCCCTTCCTGCAGTGCAACCATTACAGTATTCCATCAACCTTTTGCTGGAATACACCGGAGGGGCACATACTACCGATGAGCCCCCCACCCCTTTTTCATCACCTCCGTTTACTGCCACCATCAAAGACCAACAGAAAAACACAGCCACCGCCCGAAAGGGTGACAACCTTACCCTTGAGGGCACCACCACACCCGCAGGGCCTGTTGGATCCCCTCCTGCAACCCTATAGACCATAGGTCAATTCCATCCCTCCTCAAATAGAGACCAACCTTTGCCTCTCACTCTCTGTGCTTGATCACCATACCCCCAGCCTGAACAACAAAAACTTCCCCACTACTTTATCCATCCTGATGCGGGTCTGATTAATTCGCACCACAGACCTATCCCTGCGCCATGTCGCCCGAGGGACGATGTCAGACCACAGCCGCATAGTGCTATTGAAATCCCTGCGCAACTGTACCAAATCAGACTTGATGTCCGCGATCAGATCCCTGACCGGTCGAACCCCCAAATCATAACCCCCCTGCATGTATCACTAATACATCAGGTGGTCTATCCAACCTAGCTTACCTCTCAACCTCCACTACTACTCTGCCTCACAGCATCTCTTAACCAGCGAACATAAGCCTCCCTCCTGGAAACACCCATTTTGCTTGCCATCCGGTCCTACATCTCCTCTCCTGGCCCCCCAACAAACCTAGGAGTGACCCATGATCCAGACGAGGCGTACAGAACCTCCATCTGAAAAGAAAAGATGACAACAGAAAGGTAGCACCACCCAGAACCACATCCTTTTAACAACTACCACATGCACCCCTTTTTTTTTTTTTTAATATCACCAGTTGAGGCCTTACATAGGTACGGAATCTCCTCGATCCCCACCTCCCAAACCTTTGCGCCGCCGACTCATCCAACCCACATCTGGCCGCTTCAGTAGCTGCCCCGATGCGGAAGGAGTGTGAAGTGTAGTCTGCCCCCATCCAAAGCAGCCTTTGTAAGACATTTCCTGACTGATATGAACTGAAACTTCGACAAATAGGACCCGTCCTCATGTCTCAGTAATGGCCCCTCCCCAGCTGTTCCACCCTGCTGAAATCCACGCACAGCTTCGACTGTGCATACCTTGGACCCCGGCCACGCGAACAGCGAAACATCCACACCCTCACCCTGCTGATCTGTTTTATGGACCTACGCAGCCGCAAACACACCCTTTTCCACATCCACCCGCACGTCTTGCTCCAACAGCCCCCCCTGCCAAACACTGTGATGGGTTCACTAATTCCCCTATACGAAATGACCCATAAAATGCCAGTGAGAATGCTGCTGTAAAAACAAAACCTCATAACATGATGTGCACACTGAACTCAACGTCCCACATATGGACCTAAGGTTCACAAAATTGACAGGCAGTCTCGCATCCTTTTCTTGTGCCCTTTATGATAACCTTTTATTGTCTGCCTCCACAAAAGCTTTTGTCCAATCTCCCCCCCTCCCAGTAATTTAAAAGGGGAATGACAAGCCCGCCATCTTCCGCACAATGGAAGAGACCGATCCCCCACCTTCCATGGTACTAGATACGAAATACAACAGCGATAACCTTACCTAAAGCCCCTCTGTACCAACCCCTGCTTCCTGCACCAGAAAACAACTATTCTTACCATACCTTTGCGTATGCTGCCCACGTTGACTCACTTACTGACTGCCATATCTATCCTGCGGCGACTCCAAGGGCAGCTCCCACATCCAATCTGGGCAAGGAATTCCTTCCTTCTCTACACCCGGAGCCAGCATGATGATGACATGTGATTGCCCACTTACACCATGCCCATGTTGTCGTAATCCAGTCTCAATTTCAGATTCTGGCATGCCTCCCCCTACTGTTCCATAGCCAGCACCACTGGAAAAAAGCTCCAATCGCACCAGGTTAGGAAGGAACCCCGCTTCCACCCAGAACAGTGGCCAGAGTTCCGCTCTCCAACGCCCCTGGAAAAACCCACCGTAGCCCGTGGATTCCTCGCATCCGTGACCAATTCCACAGCACAATTACTCACCGGGCCAGACATCCACCGACCTGCCGTTGTATGTGGCTAGAAACTCCTACCATACCTTCAAATCCTCACTGTGTTCCCTGGCCGGGCGACTAAAATGAGTCAGGGCTTCAATCCCCACTGTAGCTGCCGACATCCGTCGGCCAAAACCCACCCCATCGGGATGATCCTACAGGCAAAATTCAACTTACCCAGCAATGCCTGAAAAGTCCTCAACTGTACTTTCCGCAGTCCGTGTATCTCCATAATTTCTTCCCGTAGGTCCTCTAACTTACCTCTCGGCAGGCGGCACTCCCTTGCCGCTGAATCTAACACAATTCCCAAAAAACTAAGACCCGTCATTGGGCCTTCCGTTTTCTCGGCTGCCAATGGCACTCCAAACCTGCCTGCGATGTGCTGCAACGTAGAGAGGAGAATCGCACACACAGCTGAGGCAGGGGAGCCAATGCCCAAGAAGTCATCCAAATAATGTATGACTGAATCCAGGCCCAACACCTCCCTAACCACCCACACCAGAAAAGGCTGAACGCCTCAAACATGGCACAAAAAAAACGGACCAACCCATGGGCAAGCATCTATCCATATCAAACTGCTCCAGCCGGTAACATTCCAGCAGCCGGAAACTATACAGATGCACCGGAAGGAAGTGGAACACAGATTCTATGCCTGCCTTGCCATAAGCGCCCCCTGTCCATAGCACCTAACCCACCTGACTGCTGCATCAAATGAAGTGTATGCCACTGCACACGCTTCAGGGTAAATGACATCATTGACCAAACCCCCTTTTGGAAAGGATAAGTGATGACTCAGGCGGAACTTGTTTGGTTCCTTCTTGGGCACCACCCCCAATGGGGAAAAAACACCAGATCCTGCAAAGGCTTTTTGCAAACGGCCCCCCCATGCAGCCCATGGCCACCTCTTTTACCAATTTCTCCCCCACCACCTCGTATGTTGTAATGCAGATTTGAGATTCCTCGCCATCGGCAAATGAACACGGGAACTTAAAACCGTCTCGAAACCCCAAAGCCAGCAACATAGCCGCTTCCTTATCCGGATACCTACCTAGAAAACGGCTGCATCCTTTCCTCCCTCACCAGCGTCATCCCTTTAGTGAGCAGGCTCACCAGTACGCTTCCCTCTTTTGAAACACCGTGACAATGTATGGGCTCCCCCACCCACTGAACACTCCTGCTTAAACTTGCAGGACCCCTGAACTTACAAGTGCCCTCATTGTACTGCCAGAACACACACCCCACTTTGTCCCAGCCGGAAGTCCTGAGGAATGTTCCCCCCCGGCCCTCCCTGAAGAAACCGAGGCGGGGCCCTCACCGATGACATAAGCCTCATCCCGAGGCTAATATCTTTTGTGGTCCCCGCGAAGAGCCGGGCGAACTGCTCTGCGCTGTCGGAATTGCTCGTCATATCTAAGCCAAGCAGAGCCGCCGTATACCCTGTGTGCCTCTCCGACAGCGTCCATGTAACAGAACAATGCCGAGCAATGCTCAAGGTTCTTCTTGCCAATAACGCTCGCCATAATGGCGAACGCTTGTAGCCAATTAACAAATGTACATGGGATCAACGTGTACCTCCTCTTCCCCTGATCCCCCTTTTTGGAGTCATCGGGTTTCACCGGGTTTATTCGCCCTTGCAAATCTTATCCCGGACCTCCTGTTTTAAATGCGCTCCCAGCGGACCCTCGAAACACACGTATACCTCACACTTTTTCCGCGTCTGCAATCCTTACTACATCTGTCCTCCCCGCCGTCTCTGTGGCCCCTTTTTCCCCTGCCTTCTCGGTGACAGCTCGTGCCCCTGTCTGCCCAGGTGGCGGAGTAGCCGGAACACCTCGGCACCCGGTGCTACCCATGGGGCCTCTTGTGGGGGCTGCCGCTGCCCCCCTTCAAATCTGCCTACTAAGGCCCGCAGGCCCTCCAGCAAATCCTTCAGATGTACCCCGGACCCTGCACTGGTTGGCCTATTCCCCACCAGTTGCTGGTCCAGTGCTTCCCCTATTGACCACGCTAGAGGGGCTACTGACCCCGCTGTACACGCTTTTACAACCCCTAACAAATCATTCAATGCATCAGACAATAACAATGTATTAGTGGACTTACCGGGCTGACCAGGAGCTCTCCCAACAGCCTCTGCGCTGGTATCCCTCGCTGGTACTTGTGGTTCCTCATCCTCCGACACCTCCCCTTCTGACCTCTCATCTTGTTCCAGGACAGGTGGTGTTGCTAGCCCCCCAAGTGAAGTGGCCCCGGAGGCTGTGGCCCTTCCGCGTTGTGGGGCAAGTCTTGCCCCGAAGCACCGCCACCAGCTGCCTGGCATCGCTGTACTGAGCTGCAGTTCGCCTGGCCAACCTGCTTGTATCCTACTTTGCCATCTTGCACCGCTGTACACCTCTCCGATAGGCCCCGCCCACTCGAGGCCTTCCCGGCCTTTCTTATCCCCACTCCTGTGGCTCTGCCCGACGCTCCTTCCCTCCTCATCTCCCCCTCGGATCAATGTACTCAATGGGGGATGCCTCCATTCTTATTGTCCAGCAATTCCCAGGCGGGGAAGCGGCGCCATGCCGGCCCATGGCCCCGCCCCCAAAGTTAGGCCGTCACCGTGCAGACCGCCCGGGCCCTGCTGCTGCCTGTTGCTGTACTCTTTTTGCTGGAGGAACCGATCGGTCCTCCAGCAGGCTCCAGGGGAGGCGAATGGGCCAGGATGCCGGCCCTTGTGAGAAGCACATCAGAGGCCGCAACCTCCGCGCTAGGGAACACCTCACCTGGTGAAGACCCATCTGCCTCGTCCTCCATGTGGTCCGTGACCTGGCTGTGTCCCCATTCCGGTCCTCTCGCCGCTGAAGCCCTCCTCAGTCAGGCTAAAATGACGTCCCTGTCGGTCATTGTGGAGGAGCAGTGAAAAACTGCCTCCTCCTTCAGCTTCTTCCTCACACTGCCCACTTGGCTTTGCCTCTCCCTTAAATATAGCCACTCCCCCCTCCAACTAAACTTCTCTCTTACCTTCCCCCTTTCTAGCACTCCCATTACATCTTTTCCAAATTAACCCCTTATGTGTCTACCTTAGACACACTGTCATGCCCGGCCCTACACTATCGATCCTTACAGTCTCTTCCGTTCCGGGGCTCATTTTGTGCTGCGCATGTGCAGCTCAGCATACAACGTTTGTCATTGCCAGGTTAAATGAACTTCTGTACACTGGAGTTACATCACTGGCACAGCCAATCAAGATGGACAAGGTGCTTTGCTAGGGGGTCAATAACAGCAAGGTACCCTTCCCATTTTGAGAGCATAGTGCCTGGTATGGTTAAGGAAGGCGTGCTACAAGCCAGTCCCACCCCTTTACTGGCCTGTTAGGCTGCATGCTCAGATAAGGGTCTTATATGTATTTTGGGGGGAGCCTGGCTTTTTTTGGGGTGGGGGGGTGAGGTTCCCACTTGCAATTCAGGGGTGCTGTATAATTTTTTCTTTATTGTTTGGGTTCCCTCTAAAAATCCATACCAGACCTTTTCCCATTTTTGTGCACAATCACAATGTTTGCATCCACCTGTAACTTGATAGCTGAATAACCAGGGCTGGGATAAGTTACTGGTTGTTAGGATGCTGGAAGACGCCCCCTTCCAAACAACAAGGGACTCTGAGCAAGAAGCTGTCACACCATTTTAGTTTGAACTTGTGGTCGAACCTCCAAACAAGCAAAATTCAGTCAGAACATGAGTTTGGACTAAACTGGGAGTTCTTGCCTTCTCAAGAATAGCGTGATGAGTGGTCTAATTAATGGGGTAAGAATTTTGATGGTCAATGTTGACTGTTTGGAGGCCTCTGTACTCTTTCAGTTTATCATCTTGCTATTTGAACTCCATTTCCCTATTGCCTGAAAATCTCAAACAACAACAAAGTACCCCAAAATGCAAACAAAAACCCAAAGGGAAAAGCAAATGTTTTCCACATTTTTTCGTGTCTTTTTGCCAAGTTAAAGTATAATTTTGAGATAACACTAACTAATCCTAAAAATACTCCCTCTCCCCCCCTAAAACCTATGCTTGCTAACCTGTGTAAGAAAGATACATATATGTACCTTTTTTAATTCCGCTCAGGTCTGGTCACGTGATCTCCGCTGTGTCCGCCAGCAGCCGGCTACAGGGGAGAAGAGAGAGTGTTTGACAAAGGCTGGTTATGCTGTGATTGGTAACATCGCCTATGGGCTTTAATGTCCAATCCATTGTCAGTTGTCCCTCCTCCCCCCTGCAGCAGCAGTGGCTGATACAGGGGAGCCGGATCACATGACCAGACCAGAACAGTATGAAAGTACGTAAGTATATTTATCTTTATCGTACGGGTTAGTGAGCATAGGTGCTATGAGGGGGAAGGGAGTATTAGTACCTCTCAATATTCATTCCCTAAAAATGAGAAAAAACACACTGAAAAAAAAAGTCTTTCAATAGCAAAAAAAAATAAATATCCACCATTGTAACTCAATCGTCAATCAATGTTCAGTGATGTAAGTGCATCATCAATCGTGATGACCCGACACTCGATGATATTCCCTTGTCACTGCCACAGCCCGCTTTCCCTGCCCCAAGAAAACAGGATCAATGACGTCACCCAGGATCCGTGGCTTGCTGTTTGCTTGCATTACCACAGCATTGTAAAGGGCACTAAGCAGCAGGGAAATATTCCTATGATCCCCACGACCAAGCTTCGGGGGGCGGAGTGAAACGCGTAGGGGATGGCCTGGTCGAAGTCCAGGATGAGGCTGCCACTCCATTCATCGCAGTAGAGAAAAGCCGATGAGCCCCAAGGATAGTGCGGACACAGAGAGATTGCAAATTAGGGTACACCCAAACAGTATATAAAAATATATAAAAAAGTTCACTTTATTGGTACAAAATAGAAAAGTATAACAATGAATATGTACACATATAAAAACATTAGTACATCTCAATTGAGTATAGAACAAGCTGCTAAACTAGAATCACCAACATGTTTCGGAGGCCAAAAAAGAATTATTTTTTGACATATGTGTGTCCTTCTTCAAAGTTAAAACAGAAAAGCAGACTATTCCATATTCTATCAAGAACAAAAAGGAAAGAAAAGGGAGGGGTATTTTTAATTTCTAGTGAGGTTATCAGAAATGGAGGATGTAGGTTTCAGTTTTTTAATTTCCTGACAAGTCATTTTTAAAAATGTTGAGACCCCTTGATTGGAGCTGGGTGCAGGATATAGTGAGGATGTTTTTTTGAGGGAAGATTTCTTAAGAGGAGCCCCTGTTTCTGCATTTGTAACACCCGTGGGGAGGGCTTCTAGGTCAATGGTGTCAATGAGATCTTTGGGTTCATTCTCCTCGAGCAATGCATTAAGGTTATCTAGGGCTCGCCTTTCACTTATGCCGCGTACACACGAGCGGACCTTCTGGCATACTTGGTCCGGCGGACCAGAGTCCGCCGGACAATCCGACCGTGTGTAGGTTCCGGCGGACTTTTTCCCAAACGCCCGCCGGACCTAGATTTGAAACAGATACGAGGCAAGGGCAGGGTATTGCATTTCGCGGTCGCTGCAATAGGAAAAACAAATTTTCCTATTGCTGCGAGCGCGGGGCATACCAGGCCCTTAGGTCTGGTATGGGTTATAAAGGGAACCTCCTACGCCGAAAAAAAGGCGTGGGGTCCCCCCTAAAATCCATACTAGACCCCGATCCGAGCATGCAGCGCGGCCGGTCAGGAAAGGGGGTGGGTGACGAGAGAGCGCCCCCCCCCTCCTGAACCATACCAGGCCGTATTCCCTCAACATGGGGGGTGCTTTGGGGGAGGGGGGCCCTCCACCCCAAAGCACCTTGTCCCCATGTTGATGAGGACAAGGGCCTCTTCCCGACAACCCTGGCCGTTGGTTGTCGGGGTCTGCGGGCGGGGGGCCTATCGGAATCTGGGAGCCCCCTATAATAAGAGGGCCCCCAGATCCCTGCCCCCCACCCTATGTGAACGAGTATGGGGTACATGGTACCCCTACCCATTCACCTAGGGAAAAAGTGTCAATAATAAAACACACTACACAGGTTTTTAAAATAATTTATTAAACAGCTCCGGGGGGGTCTTCCTCCGGCTTCAGGGGGTCTTCTTCCGGCTTCGGGGTCCCTCCGGTTCCTCTTCTCCCAGCATCTGGTTGGTTCTTCTCCGCTCCCTCCGGCCTCTTCTCCCGGTGTTCCAGTTCTTCGGCCGGTTCCTCCGCTGTCTTCAGGCCGCTCTTTTGCCAGCGGAGGTCCGGACTTCTGGGCTTCTGGGCTTCTTGTCTTCTTCCCTATTCTCTTCTCCAGATGTTGACACGATGCTCTCTCCGGCTGGACTGTTCTCTGAGCGCTCCGTTGTGACTTATATAGGCGGAGACCCCGCCCCCTTATGATGTCACAGTCCCTGGGCATGCTGGGACTGTGACGTTTTAGGGGGCGTGGTCACGGGTCACTGACGTTTTAGGGGGTGTGGTCAACATTACCCGGTGACCACGCCCCCTAAAACGTCACAGTCCCAGCATGCCCAGGGACTGTGACATCATAAGGGGGCGGGGTCTCTGCCTATATAAGTCACAACGGAGCGCTCAGAGAGCAGTCCAGCCGGAGAGAGCGTCGTGTCAACATCTGGAGAAGAGAAGAGGGAAGAAGACAAGAAGCCCAGAAGCCCGGACCTCCGCTGGCAAAAGAGCGGCCTGAAGACAGCGGAGGAGCCGGCCGAAGAACTGGAACACCGGGAGAAGAGGCCGGAGGGAGCGGAGAAGAACCAACCGGACGCTGGGAGAAGAGGAACCGGAGGGACCCCGAAGCCGGAAGACCCCCGAAGCCGGAGGAAGACCCCCTTTCCTGACCAGCCGGGCTGCGTGCTCGGATCGGGGTCTGGTATGGATTTTAGGGGGGACCCCACGCCGTTTTTTCGGCGTAGGGGGTTCCCTTTATAACCCATACCAGACCTAAGGGCCTGGTATGCCCTGCGACGGGGATCGCAAGGTGTCAATCTCGATAAAAGCGGCAAGATTGACTTCCTTTTCTAGTCCCGTCGTACCTGAGTCACGTTCAAAATGAACGGACTTGTCCATGTGAAGTCCGTCGGAAAGACGGGCGGATTTAGCCCGCCAGAAAGTCCGGTCGTGTGTGGGCAAGTCCGTCCGTTTTAAAGTCCGGCGCACCTGGCAGACAAAGTCCGTCGGAAAGTGTGCCGGACCAAGTATGCCAGAAAGTCCGATCGTGTGTACGCGTCATTAGGGTTCGAAAACCCTCCGTGTCAGGCCTGGTCTTATCAAACATGCTCTTCAAGAGAAGTTTGCGAGTGTATAGGTGAAGGTCTTTGATACATTCAAATTTATCCATTTTGTTCGTTGGGACAAAAATGAGACCCTTAGATAGGACCGAAATTTCTTCCTGTGTAAGGGCCGTATCATTACTACTTATTCCAATGACCACGCACTTATTAGACACATCTGCAGGAAATATTGGCATCTTCTTACATCGGACCCCACGGTGGGACCATTTGTACCTCCTGCCCCCAAACTTACATATAGGCATGCCACCTCCTTGGGGGACATGTTAGTCAAAAGTGAGTTTCAAGGCTCTGGGGGAGGAGACCCCTGCAAGACGCGGGGAACGTTTCCCTGCGGTTCTTGTGCATATTATAAATATATGGACTCCAGAAGAAATATTTACTTAACTAATGGAATGCGTTATATGCCCAGGCACTATTCCAACTGCCAAACAACCGCGGTTGTCTATCTTCTGATGTGTAGTTGCAATTGTTTTTATGTGGGCAAGACCATACAGAAACTATGGCAAAGACTATCGCCACATCAGGGCCATGCAGACCAGCAACCCTGATGTACCCTTAGGTAGACATGTGTCACAGGTCCACAGTGGCATTTGCCCTACAGAGTTGGTATTGGATAGAGTACACCTGGGCACCCGTGGAGGGGACCTTGACAAACTCCTCCTCCAATGGGAACTCAGGTGGATATTCCATCTCAATGCCACCTCGCCCCCTGGCCTCAATGAGGCCTTTAGTTTCAGGTCTTTCCTACCAGGCTTTTCCTCAGGCTCCTTTGACAAAGATATGTAAATTTACTATTTTTCTTGTTTCTTTCCCCTTCTTCTCTTTTTTTTTCTCTCCACCATTTTTTTGTTTGTTATCATGTATAATATCATATCATATTAATCATATTCTATTCTTGTCTATTACAGATATTATAGTAATAACAAATCTTGCTGTACGGATGATAACCGATGAACTGGGTTAATACCTAAGCTGTGCCCATACTGATATTACTTTGTTTCCAGTCCAGGTGCGTTTTGTTGTCCTTGGTGGTCCACTGAGGCTCCCCGACACGTGGGGCCCCTTCAGTGGCAACATTTGCCACCGTTGGGGCAGCTCCCTGTTTAGGGTTGCACTGGCGGAGACTCCTGTGCGGACAGTATTTTTCCGCACATGCGCATTGGGCAATAACATCGCCCGGCCTACCCGCCCACCTCCGTGTCGGCGGCCGTGTCGACGTCTGACATCACCACGCTAGACGCAGTGACGCCGGATCAGCCGAGGGATGCTGATGGGAGGTGGATGCACAGATTGGGACTACGTGATGGGTGTTTGTAGGAGCGGTTTGCTGACGCTCCACAGCACCTGTCTCCACCCCCTTCTTCTTTTCCCACATTGATCTTCATTGATCATTAATTGCCTTCATTGCATTCACCTAATTTCTGGGTGTATATATCCTGGCTGTGAACAGCATCATTTGCTGCACAGCCAGGAAACGCCAGAGACTTCTATAAGCAAGCTCTACTCATTGCACCCTATGTAATACAAATATGGCACAAATGCCCTACTAACCATGTATTTTTCTTGCAATTTTGGCTTATTTATATACCCCTATGCCTACTGTTCTGACACCTACGTTCTATCATATTTTTAGATATCCGTCTTCCCCTCTCTTGTGTGGTATCCTCGTGAGCATTGGTGGACTGCTTTGGAATAAGCACCATACCTGCCCCCCCCCCCCCCCCCTTACCTTGAGCTTGGCTGTAATTTGTTCAAACTGATACTTTATTTATGGGATTCACCTACTTCCCATGGGATTTACCTCCTAGTCCATTTAAATCATACAGATCAAGCTTTGAGGCACAGCTTGGTGTAACACCTTAGGCCTGACGTTTTCATCCATTGATGTGCATGTTTTTACATCTGTAAGTATATAGATATTTAAATCTTACATGTACTACAACACTACCATGCTTTAACCCATTGTTTTGTAAATTATTCATCTATTATACTGACATAATACCCCTCCCTTTTCTTTCCTTTTTGTTCTTGATAGAATAAGGAATAGTCTGCTTTCTGTCTAACCTTGAAGAAGGACACATATATGTCAAAAAATAATTCTTTTTTGGCCTCCGAAACATGTCGGTGATTCTAGTTTAGCAGTTCTATCCTCAATTGAGATGTACTAATGTTTTTATATGTGTACATATTCATTGTTATACTTTTCTATTTTGTACCAATAAAGTGAACTTTTTAATATATTTTTATATACTGTTTGGTTGTACCCTAATTTGCACTCTCTCTGTGTCCGCACTATCCTTGGGGCTCATTGGCTTTTCTCTATTTATATTTGGGATGTGACACAGAGTTTAGGGTTCCCCTATTCCTGGTTGGTTTCCATCACTCTCTTTTTTTGTTCATCGCAGTAGGACACCATAGATGTGCAACTTCCAGGGGTCACCCTTCTTTCCTTGAACTCTTGCAGGAGGCGGGACAGGCTCCATCCCCTAGCAGCAGCTGTGGACGTACTGTCTACATACCACCTCCCTATCGAGCCTGAATGGCACACATGTTTTTCTCAGGTCACAACAGGGAAACATCATTGGGCAGCAAGGAAGTATTGTCTGGTAGAGGATTGTCATGACTGACAATAGATTCATATTGGATGGCATGACTGAAGATGGATTTACATTGGTAGATGTTTGTAGCAATATGAACTACAAGCATAAAGCACCGTAGCTTCCAGTGTTTCAAAACATCACTTGTCCCTCTAGTGATCAGTGTACCAGGTGACATAACTGTGTCAAACAAAAGCATTGTGGGATGAACAGTCCTCCTGTCAGATAATTGCCTTGCATGATTATGTGCCAGGACTACATATCCCAGGGATCTTTTCTGCCATCGGGAGGATGCTGGGAGTAGCTATAAAAGATGTAAAAGCCCGCACAGAGCTCTCTTCCTCATGGGCCTGATGCAAGACGGACCTCTCTGTACAACAGGGAGAGAGAGGTCACGGCCCACCACGCGGAATACCACCTTCCAACCCGTAACCTGAGAGGCCTAACTCTGCTGTCTGTTGTTGGACATCTCTCCAACATCACTGTCTATTAGTGGGTGTCAAGCTTTATGTCGGGAGAACTAGACAGTGGATCCGCTGCACGAGTGTCACTACATGAGTTCCTCTCTGGAAGACATCAGAACAATCTGGTCATTGGTGAGAGGGCAAATCGCTCGACCTTTACCTACTCTTGTCACTGTTACTTTGAGACACTTGGCACAGACATCTTTATCCTGGGAATACTTTACTGCATTTACTTGAACACTGTGCTTAGACATCTTTAGCCTCCCTCATTACAAGCGTCAGGATCACTAAGTGCTCCTGCTCCTTATTCCAGCATCCTGGTGTTGGCTGCTGCATTCCCCATCTGTGTTCACCTGCAAGGTGATTGATCTGGTCAGTTACTTGATATAAGCAAACCGAACACTCTATCCATTGCTTGTGATAGATGTGACATACGTGACATTATCACAAGCCTGTAACATAAATTCTGTCAAGATCCTACATATATTTGCTGAGGAAATTTGCAAACTGACACGCCAAGTCCAGGAACAATCTGTGCTTGTAAACGCACCTCCAGCAGTAACGCAGGAGCCAGAGCCCAAAGTTAACCCGTCTGACTTTTTTTCTGGTGTTCCCCATGTGTTTTCTAACTTTAAAAATACTTGTATGCTATACTTTAAGCCATACTCCTCTGATTCTGAAGCATGTTGGGTCAGCCTGATTATTACATGGTTGCAGGGGGATCCCCAGTCTTGGGCGTTTAGTCTACCCACAGATGACCCAGACAGACAGAGGGTCAGTTGAAGCCTTTCAAAGCCTTTACTGTACGATGATCCTGACCATGCCCATTCAGCTGAAGCCAACTTTAGACCATTACGTCCGGATAAATGCACCGCTGAACAATACTGTTCTGATTTCCACCGCTGGGCACCTGATTCAGGGTGGAATTACCCAGCTCTAAGAAGCCAGTTCAGGTTAGGCTTATCAGAATCCTTCGAAGACCCCTTAGTTCGCTATCCTGAACCAAAGTCATGCAAGTAGCCATCCATATTGACAGGCATTTACGGGAAAGGCGTACAGAGAGGTTTGTTTCTTTGCCCCCCAGTACGCTGCCCACCTCTTTTCTTGAGCCCTCTCAACCTCTCCAGGAGGATGAGCCCATGCAAATTGGTGTTACCCATTTATCCCCTGGGGAAAAGGCTAGAAGATCTCAAGGACTCTGCTTATATTGTGGCATCCACAACCACTTTGTCGCTGACTGTCCTAATAAACCGAGAAACGCCAAGAGTCTAGTACGGGTGGGGTCTGCTTCTATAGATCATACTGTGTCTGTTTCCCTCAGAGATAAATTATTTATTCCTACACAACTTAGCTCTGCCAAGTTTACTCATCATCTCTCAGCTTTCATTGATTCTGGTCCTGCTAGCAATTTCATCGATAGGGAACTAGCACACTGTCTACAGATTCCAGTGACTAATGCGCACAGACCCTTCCCAGTCTTGTCCATGGGTCTGGTGACCTTGTGCACTGTACCTATTGCCCTGACCATTGGGGAATTTCATGAGGAGACAATCAGCTTCTACTTGATCTCGCCTCCTGCTTATCCCCTTATCCTAGGGTATCCCTGGCTTAAACTTCACAACCCGCACATAGACTGGGCTGCAGAGGAGATTGGGTCCTGGTCCCAGACCTGCATCCAGAATTGCATTAAAACCGCTGACCAGTTGCCCATGTATAACTCTTGTGTGGCCAGTACCACTCACGTGCCTTTATTACAGTCCTATTCAGATCCTGATCAGGACAATGTTTCCAAATGTGACTACAGTTTACATAATCATGTGCCTTTATATGACTGTTATAGCAAAAGACGCTGACAAGTCTATTGAATTCTCTACAGGTCACCTCTCCAGCCAATTGCCACAGCCTGAACTATCTCCTCCTAGAAACCAAGCTTATCCTTTGTCTCGTAGCTGCATATGCTGCAACCATATATAGAGAGATCCTACAAAAAGATTCTATCATTTTTGTTTATTTTGGGTAATAAATATAAGGCTAGTCAAACAAATCTCCTTCAGAAATAAGTTACCACTAATAACCCTTTCTCTGTTCACCAAGAACAAAAGAGGACCATTTAAATTTTTTTCAGTCTTGATTTGAATTTTAGATCTTTTTGTGCTGTGAAGAAAAGGTCAGTCATTATTTGTTGCCAATAAAAAATTTGCCATATGCAGTAAAATTTCTATGACTAGTGTTAGATAGGGATGGTCCGATGTTCGAATCGAACGCAAGTTCGACTCGAACATCATGTGTTCATTTGTTCACAGGCGAACTGAACATATGGGGCGACTGCAGCAAATTTGAGTGCCGCGGAGCACCCCATAAATGCACTGCGAGATTGCAGTGCATTTATGCAGTGCATCGGCATGCCCCCCCCCCCCCAAATCCATACCAGGCCCTTCGGATCTGGCATAAATTTTAATGTAAACTCCATGTCAAAATTTAGAAGAAAATTGGTGTGGGCCCCCCCCCCCCCAAAATCCATTCCAGACCCTTATCCGAGCAGGCAGCCTGGGAGGTCAGGATGGGGGGGGGGGGGGGGGAACGAGCGAGCGCATGGGGAGGGTGCTTTGGGGTACCCCTTGATGGGGACTAGAGCCTCTTCCCGACAACCTTGGCCATTGGTTGTCGGGGTCTGGAAGCCCCCTTTAACAATGGGTTTACATTGTACCTCTACCCTTTTACCAAAAAATAGTGTCAAAGTAAAAACCACAACAGACAGTTTTTGACAATTCCTTTATAAAAAAAAAAAAAAGTGTCTCGCGATGTCCATCTATCTTCAATCACGCCGCCCGATGGACCCAAAAAAATAGAAAAAAAATACAGGCCTCCCAGCAACTGCTGTCTCTTGGTTGTGACAGCTGTTATATATAGACAGGGCCACCCAGTGATGTAACAGAGTGACCCCGCCCCCTTCTGACATCATGTGACGTTAAACGCGGGGCGGGGTCATCTGGTTACATCAGCGGGTGGCCCCTTCCTTGCCTATATAAGAGCTGTCAAAAGGGAAAAGATAGCAGTCGCCGGGAGGCAGAGTTTTTTCTTCTTTTCAGGTCCATCGGGTGGCGTGATTGAAGA
The DNA here is from genome assembly GCF_042186555.1 of Aquarana catesbeiana. Lineage (NCBI taxonomy): Eukaryota > Metazoa > Chordata > Amphibia > Anura > Ranidae > Aquarana > Aquarana catesbeiana. The sequence goes on from NC_133325.1 coordinate 517,514,879, forward strand.
TGGATGGACATCGTGGGACACTTTTTTTTCTTTTTTAATAAAGGAATTGTCAAAAACTGTCTATTGTGGTTTTTACTTTGACACTTTTTGGTGAATGGGTAGGTGTACAATGTACCCGATACCCATTCACATGGGGGGAGCAGGATCTGGGGGTCCCCTTGTTAAAGGGGGCTTCCAGATTCCGATAAGCCCCCCACCCACAGACCCCGAAAACCAATAGCCAAGGTTGTGGGCAAAAGGCTCTTGTCCCCATCAACATGGGGACAAGGTTCTTTGCGGGGGACCCCAAAGCACCCTCCCCATGTTGAGGGCATGTGGCCTGGTATGGTTCAGGAGGGGGGGGGCGCTCGCTCATCCCCCCCATCCTGACCTCCAGGCTTCATACTCAGATAAGGATCTGGAGTGGATTTTGGGGGGACCCACACCAATTTTCTTCAAAATTTTGACGTGGAGTTCCCCTTAAAATCCACACCAGACCCAGGTGTGGTATGCACTGGGAGGAACCGCACATTTTTTTTAATCTATATTGCCAGGAGTCGGCAAAAAGTTACAGCCACGAGCAATTTTAAAGAACACTTTTTCCTTTAGAAAGGTCATTTTGCTGCGGCACTGTTCTACACATCACACAGATGCGTCACTTTACAGGCAGACCAAGTGGACCCCAAGACACGATATTTAAATAAATCTTTCATTTTTATTGTTGCATGTTCGCTATAACTTTTTGCCTGTTCGGGGTGTTCTGGTGCGAACTGAACCGGGGGGGGGGGGGGGGTGGTTGTTCGGCCCATTCCTAGTGTTAGATTTGATTGCATTTCCCCTACTCATGTAGATCTAACAGACAACTGTCTCAAGGTCCCAACTATGTGTTCACACAAAATCGGTTAAAACAGGTTACACGAGATCTACCTAAAGCCCCGTACATGCGCGCCAAATGCCGGTCGACATCGGCTGGTTAAATAAAAACTGGGCTGACATTTGGCATGTGTGTATGTCAGCCTGTCTAATAGAAGCCAACCGTTTCTGTCCTACGAGCATGCTGAACAACCAGCAGCCGACCAGCTCCGATCAGTGCTCTCAGCCAATGGCTGAGAATGCTGATCGGAGTGTTCTGGCAGGGGAGCCGTCATCCTGTCAGAACAAAACAGCTCAGCGAGGGGAGATGGATGTACTAACGTCAGATCGTTCGTACAGCGTCTCCGACTGGAGCTGACAGGTTTTTTTCCCCCTTAAACCTGCTGGGTTGAAAAAAAAAAAAAACACACCACACAAGGTGTGTACCAGGCTTTACTAAACAAAAGAAACAACTGTTTTCTGGACAGACCACTTTTACTTTAGTTTCAAGATTTTTGGCTTTCCTCTGATGCAGGAGGTGGGGACTGACTAAACCAGTCAGGCTTGTTCTTGTTTACAACCTGATATGCCTGCTCTCTATGGGGCATTGATTGCTTATCTTGTCTCAAACATATCTACGTTTATCTGATATCCCAAGAAGAACCCAAATTCCTACAAAATTACTTGTCTCTGTAGTGCATCAGCCCCAACTTCGGATGTGAACAATAAAAGGTCATCTGCTAAAAATGCTATAAGGAGCTTCCTCCCTACCCACTTGAATACCATAGGTTTGTTTTGTTTCCAGGAAGTATTTGGATAAAGGTTCAACCACAAGTTCAACCACAAGAGTAAGGGGAACAAGGGGCAACCTTGACACATGTCTATACCATGTTTCCCCGAAAATGAGACCGGGTCTTGTATTAAATTTTAGCTACAAAAAACACACTAGGGCTTATTTGCAGGGGAGGTCTTATTTATGGTACGTACAATAATCTACATTTATTCAAGTATAGTCATGTCGTCATAACGATCTTAAAGTGGTTGAAACCCTAAAAAAAAAAAAAAAAAAAAAATTAAAAATATCCTGATCCTTTAAAGCATGATAGACAGCAGAGTTCTTGTGCTGCATCATTTACCTCTCAATGTCATATAAAAAAACCTGAAATAAAACACTCAAATGTTTTTAAAAAGGTTCCTGTGTACCCTGTCTTCTCTTCCCCTGTTAGCTCAGGAGTCAGCATTATGACATTCTGTAATCCCAAAAATAAACCTTGGTTAAACTCATTGTAAAATTAAAGTTTTAAAGTTAGTCAAGTTAAAGTCGTTGTCAAAACATGTAATCTATTTTGTAAAAAGATTATATAATGTGCAGTGTCTCCTTGTATAACTTTATTGTGGAAAATACCTTATTTACAGCTCCGCTAGGTGCTCACATGACCTGCCGGAGCTCTTTTTCCCCGCTCCGAGCACTGCAGAGGGAGGGGCCACTGACATTAACCGGGAGGAGAGGACACCTCCGGCGGGTCACGTGAGCACCCAGCGGCGCTGTAAATAAGGTATTTTCCACCATAAAGTTACAAGAAGAGATACACTGCACATTATATAATATTTATATAATCTTTTTAGAAAACGGATTACATGTTTTGACTAGGGCTTATTTTTGGGGGTAGGGCTTATATTGAAACCATCTCCGAAAATAACGTTAGGTCTTATTTTCAGTGTAGGGCTTATTTTTGGGGAAACAGGGTGTGTAGTTGTATGTGTGGGGACACAAAGCTTGAAGAACAGTATCTCACAAAAGTGAGTACACCCTTCACATTTTTGTAAATATTTTATTATATCTTTTCATGTGACAACACTGAAGAAATGACACTTTGCTCCAATGTAAAGTAGTAAGTGTACAGCTTGTATAACAGTGTAAATTGGCTGTCCTCTCAAGATAACACAGCCATTAAGGTCTAAACCACTGGCAACAAAAGTGAGTACACCCCTAAGTGAAAATGTCCAAATTGGGCCCAATTAGCCATTTTACCTCCCCGGTGTCATGTGACTCATTAGTGTTACAAGGTCTCAGGTGTGAATGGGGAGCAGGTTTGTTAAATTTGGTTTTATCGCTCTCAATCTCATACTGGTCACTGGAAGTTCAACATGGCACCTCATGGCAAAGAACTCTGAGGGTCTTAAAAAAAAAAAATTGTTGCTCTACATAAAGATGGCCTAGACTACAAGAAGATTGCCAAGACCCTGAAACTGAGCTGCAGCATGGTGGCCAAGACCATACAGTGGCTTAACAGAACAGGTTCCACTCAGAACAGGCCTCACCTTGGTCGAGCACATGCACGAGTGCATCATATCCAGAGGTTGTTTTTGGAAAATAGACATATGAGTGCTGTCAGCATTGCTGCAGAGGTTGAAGAGGTGGGGGGGTCAGCCTGTCAGTGCTCAGGCCATACACCGCACACTGCATCAAATTGGTCTGCATGTCTGTCGTCCCAGAAGGAAGCCTCTTCTAAATATAATGCACAAGAAAGTCCGCAAACAGTTTGCTGAAGATAAGCAGATTAAGGACATGGATTACTGGAACCATGTCCTGTGGTCTGATGAGACCAAGATAAACGTATTCAGTTCAGATAGTGTCAAGCGTGTGTGGCGGCAACCAGGTGAGGAGTATAAAGAGAAGAGAAGTGTGTCTTGCCTACAGTCAAGCATGGTGGTGGGCGTGTCATGGTCTGGGGCTGCATGAGTGCTGCCGGCACTGGGGAGCTACAGTTCATTGAGGGAACCATGAATGCCAACATGTACTGTGACATACTGAAGCAGAGCATGATCCACTCCCTTCGGAAACTGGGCCGCAGACCCCAAACACACCTCCAAGACGACCACTGCCTTGCTAAAGAAGCTGAAGGTAAAGGTGATGGACTGGCCAAGCATGTCTCCAGACCTAAAACCCTATTGAGCATCTGTGGGGCATCCTCAAACGGAAGGTGGAGGAGCACATCCACCAGCTCCATGATGTCATCATGGAGGAGTGGAAGAGGACTTCAGTGGCAACCTGTGAAGCTCTGGTGAACTCCATGCCCAAGAGGGTTAAGGCAATGTGGGGGATGAGGAATGAGGGGATGATGAGGTCACTGACTCAACGTGGGTGCCTTAAAGGAGAGAGGAGGAGGAGGCACATCACCCACGAGGCAGGATGCCCTCCAGGGGCCAGCCTAAGGGCAGCACACTGACTGCATCACACCGCAGAGCTCCGCATGTGCAGGGCGCTGCTGTCTCTGCGCGTTATTCCAAAAGTTCTTTGGTGTGGGTCTTTTTTGAGACGAGTGCATCAGATCGCACTGCTGCTATTTGCAACATCTGTCTCAAGCGTATCTCGTGTGGCCAAAACATCTCCCGCTTGGGCACCACATGCTTGACCAGATATATGTTGACCTGCCATGCAGTTAGTTTGCAAGGGTACCTAAAAGACCCACACCAAAGAACAAAGAGGACCTCTCCTTGCTCCTCATCAGCTGGGATCTCCAACCCCACTATACCTTCAGTCCTGTCTAAAACCTGCACTGAGAGGAATGAAGGGGTAGAATTAGGTGTGTCACAGCCAAGTACTTGCGGGCAATCTGCTATTGGTACACCGACGTCAGATTGTACCAGGCAAATTTCCCTGCCTCAGCTGCTGCACCGCAGAAAGAAGTTCGCTCCCAGCCATCCACATGCCCAGCGGTTGAATGCTAGCTTGGCAAAATTGCTAGCACTTCAATTGCTACCTTTTCAGTTGGTAGACTCTGCCCCCTTCCGTGAGTTTGTGGAATGTGCAGTTCCTCAGTGGCAGGTTCCCAAACGCCACTTTTTCTCACGGAAGGCGATTCCGGCTCTCTACCGGCATGTGGAAGGCAATGTCTTGGCCTCGCTGGACAGGGCGGTCAGAGGTAAGGTGCATATTACCGCTGACTCATGGTCCAGCAGGCATGGACAGGGACGTTACCTATGTTTCACGGCACATTGGGTGACTGCTGGCAGCTGGGAAGGATGCAGGACAAGGTGCAGAAGTGTTGGAGGTTGTTCCACCACCACGCCTCCAAAATGCCACTACTGATGATTCTGACACACCTCTCTCCTCCACCCCCTCCTCTTCTTCTTCCTCCATGGCCTCTTCCTGTGCTTTGTCCTCTGAACCAGCGGTGCTCCGTAGGCGTTCAAGGGGCTATGCAACTACGCAGGCCAAAAGATGCCATGCGGTGCTTGAGCTGTTGTGCTTGGGGGACGGGAGCCACACTGGGGCAGAGATTCTGTCAGCTCTGCAGGGGCAGGTTCAGAGGTGGTTGACGCAACACCAACTTAAGGCAGGAATGGTGGTTTGCGACAATGGCACAAACCTCCTCTCTGCCCTCCGACAGGGACAAATGACCCATGTGCCCTGTTTGGCTCACGTCCTTAACTTGGTGTTGCAGCAGCTCTTGGGCAGGTACCCGGGCTTGCAGGACGTCCTGAGGCAAGCCAGGAAAGTCTGTGTGCATTTCCGCCGGTCATATAATGCCAGTGCTCAGCTGGCAGACCTCCAAAAAGGAATTTAACCTGCCCAAGAACCGCCTAATCTGTGACATGCCCACCAGGTGGAACTCAATGTTGGCCATGCTGCAGCGCTTGCACACACAGCAGAGGGCCATCAATGAGTACCTGTGCAACTATGGCACCAGGACAGGGTCAGGGGAGCTTGTTTTTTTTTCCCCACGCCAGTGGGCCATGATCAGGGATGCATGCACTGTCCTGTCATCATTTGAGGAGGCCACAAGGATGGTGAGCAGTGACAGTGCATGCATCAGTGACACTGTCCCTCTTGTCCACCTGTTGGAGCACAAGCTGCATGGAATAATGGACAGGGTACTTGAGGCAGAACAGAGGCAGGAAGAGGAGGACTTCCTTAGCTCTCAAGGCCCCCTTTATCCAGACAGTGTTCCTGCATGCCTGCCGATCACACAGGAAGAGGATGAAGAGGAGGAGGAGGATTGTGTCAGCATGGAGGTGGAGCCTCGCACTCAGCAACAGCAGCAGTCTTTAAGGGATCATTTACAGTCCCAAGTAACCCATGGACTTGTACGTGGCTGGGAGGTCGTGGCTGCGGATCATGTCGTCCTTAGTGACCCAGAGGACTCCGGACCGAATGCCTCAACAAACCTACGCTGCATGGCCTCCCTGATCCTGCAAAGCCTGCGGAAGGATCCTCGTATTCGTGGTATCAAGGAGATGGATCAATACTAGCTGGCAACCCTCCTTGATCCACGTTACAAGAGTAAGGTTGCGGACCTTATCTTGCCGTCGCAGAGGGAGCAGAGGATGAAACATCTTCGGGAGGCCTTGCAGAAAGGTCTGTGCAACGCGTTCCCAGAGACTGGGAGGTTACAAACTCCTGTTCCTGGACGTGTTGCTGAGGCTTCGGTCAGTCAAAGAAGGAGCGGTGGAGAAGGTGGCCGTCTGGCCGATTCGTTCAGACAATTTCTTAGTCCGCAGCCCCAAGGTATGATCAGTTCCAGCAACCATCGCCAGCGTCTGTTTTACATGGTGCAGGAATACCTAGGGGCAAGATCTGACTTGGACACCTTTCCCACCGAAAATCCTCTGGGTTACTGGGTCTTGAGGATGGATCACTGGCCAGAACTTGCACAGTATGCAATAGGGCTACTGGCCTGTCCTGCATCCAGCGTTCTTTCGGAATGCACATTCAGTGCTGCTGGAGGCTTGGTAACCAATCACAGGGTGCGCCTGTCCACTGACTCGGTCGATCGACTGACCTTCATAAAAATGAATCAGTCTTGGATCACCACTAGCTGCCAAGCACCTGATGCTGATGTAACCGAATAATTTTTTTTGAAATGTCAGATCCCTGCAAGACTGCCTATGCTGATGCTGAGTGACTATCCTGTTATGCTGAGTAATTATCCTCTTCCTCCTCAATGATCATGTTGATAGCTTGTAAGAACATTTTTGGTTCTGGGCGCCGCCACCAGTGCCTAAGGCCCAATTTTTCAGCCCCTGTTTAACAGGGGCGTGTAATTACAATTTTTTGATGCAATTCTTTGCAGCAGGGCTAGTTCCTTCGCTCCAACTAGAGTATCTGTGAGGGGTTGCAGTGTTGTGGCACCAGTGCCTAAGGCCCAATTTTTCTGCCCCTGTTCAACAGGGACATGTAATTAGAATTCTTGATCTAATATTTCACAGCAGGGCCTGTTTCTGCGCCCGCCAAGAGAAACTGAGGACTTACAGTGTTGTGGCATGAGCATCACCATCACCAAAGGCCCAATTTTTCTGCCCCTGTTCAACAGGGGCATGTAATTACAATTCTTGATCTAATATTTCATAGCAGGGCCCTGTGAGGGCTTACAGTGTTGTGGCAACACCAACACCTAAGGCCCAAATTTCTGCTGAGTATATAGGGCAGGCCCCTACTTTCAAACATCCAACTTACAAACTACTTCTACTTGCAAACGGAAGGAGACAACAGGAAGTGAAATGAAATCTATCCCTAGGAAGGGAAATTCTCTCCTGTAAGAGTTAATATGGGAAAAAACGTTTCTCCTTTCCACTGATGCTTTATCACCAATCCTTATTTCACTAAAAACCCCAAATTTTCAAAAAACATTTGTCATTGGGACAAAAAGTGAGGTGAAATCTTCTGAAGAGGAGCACAGACAGCAAAACAAATGTCACAGGGGTGATAACCCTTCCCTATGTTTTCCAAAAAGCTTAAAATAGATTTTTTTTGCTGGAGCTAAACACGTTAAAAATTACAAACAGATTCTACTTAACAACAAACCTACAGTCCTGGTCTTATTTGCACCGCCTGTATACTGCTGTTCAGAGTATATAGGGCCTGGTGGCCCCACGCCTTTCCTTTTTTTAATTTGGGTGCGGGGTTCCCCTTAATATCCATACAAGACCCAAAGGGCCTGGTAATGGACTGGGGGGTACCCATGCCATTTGACTCACTGATTTTCATCCATATTGCCAGGCCCCGACATTACATTAAAGCCACAAGCAGTTTTAAATGACTTTTATTCCTTTAAAAATGTCATTTTGTAAGGGACTGTTCTAAGCACGGGAAACACACGCCACTTTACAGGCATACTATAGACACCCCCCAGGTACGATATTTAAAGGAATATTTCACTTTTTTTTTTTTTTAACTTTAAGCATCATTAAAATCACTGCTCCCGCAAAAACGTCCGTTTTGAAAACTCTTTTTTTGCATTGATATATGTCCCCTGGGGCAGGACCCAGGTCCCCAAACCCTTTTTAGGACAATACCATGCAAATTAGCCTTTAAAATTAACACTTTTGATTTTGAACGTTCGAGTCCCATAGACGTCAATGGGGTTCTAACGTTCGTGTGAATTTTCGGTCCGTTCGCAGGTTCTGGTGCCGAACCGGGGGGTGTTTGGCTCATCCCTACTGTACGATAGGTAATTGTTGGATGTTGTCATATGTGAGGACTCAAGCTCGGATCGATCATAAGTTTGTGCCAATGCTTTTTCATTGTCTTCCTAACTTATTTTATGTTAGGAATTTATGTTGGTTATTGTATTTTTTTATAATGCAAGTTGTTTGTGGTTTGGTACTTTTGTCATTTGTAGAAAAGAGGAGGCTATTTCTGGACTGACCATTTGCACGCCTAAAGGCTTTTTTTAAGGCATGTGAGCAAGTACCCTCGGTTTAGAAGTCTTACCTTTAAGAGGTTGGCTTCTCTGAGGAAAGAGATCTCTGTCGAACAGTTCCTTCTTAGTCTCAAATACTGGCTATAAGGGATAGATTGTACAAGAGGTTGAGGATGTGCACTAGATGCATGTAGGATGGTATTCCCTGCAGTGGGCTTACGATATAGGCCACTAAAGAGAGAGTGCCATCCGTATTTTTGTGTGCTTCCCCCTCCTCCCCTTTGTGTTGTGAGAGGGGAGGGCGGGGCGTCGTACGCTGCCCGTATGTGTCTTTTGACCCATAGGCCGATGTTAAGAATGGCCCCCTTGTTTATGTTATTGTTTGCCGCCCCCGCTCTGTATGGTTATGTATACAGAGAGGGAGATGCTCGGCATAACTTGGAGGTTATGAGGGCATGGAGTCATGTAGACATGCCGTCCCACCCCCTTTTTCACCACACTTACTGCCTCCCTGTTCCTACTTTGCATGACACGTCGGCGGCTACGCTCCCTGTCGACGCCATGCACAGTGGCACTTCCTGCCTCATACTGACACACACCCCTCTATGACACCGCACAAGGTTTGACGCACCATTTAGTGCACATGTGCGGGCGTCTTTTTGAGATATATAAGGAGGAATCTCCATTCCTTCCACCTGCTTCAACCCACACTACACGGTAAACGTTTGTTCACCTTGGACCTGGCCAGATATCTATCCTGTTTACAAGAGGTCAGTGTGTAGTTAGTATACCTAGTGGATAGCTGCTGCTGTTAGGATTTGTTTGCGCTGATTGATCTGATTTATACATACCTGTTGGATGTAGCTATTTACAAAGAGGTATATATTTCACATTATTGGTCTATACATAGAAATTCTATTTTCTTCAATATTATGGCCTCCTATTTTTATTTATGTACCTGATTTTGGGACATACCTCAGTGGTTTAAAGCTATAACCTTTCAAATTTGAAATACTACGGAGGGGCTCTCTGTCCACCTGCTGATATGGTCTTATGAGAATAACTGGTGTGGTCACGGAGATGATCTCTGGGGGGGCTTAGGCTGTCTATTGTCTCACTTGCACAGCCATGAGTGCAAAGCTATTAAAACCAGCGCAATGTCCTTTCTTACTTAAGTGTTATACCATCAACTGCAATACAATATATAAAAATTGAAAGTACTTTGTTCCAACAAGAATATTATTGTTAAATATATTACTCAATCTGTCACCCTAAAACCACATGTAAAACCCATGTTCTTACAAAAAAATCTGTTCTTTTTACGGAAACACTTTTGTTTCTACTTTGCTTCAACGATGCTCCTGTATAATTTCTTTGTCTCTGATGCTGATTTTGATCTGTAATTGTGTTTCATTGTAGAATGTTGTATAGCAGTAATACTTTGCATGGAATGCCCCTTTAGAAAGGACTCTATATGGGTCCTGAAACGTGTCGGGCCCAATACTAAAGGAACTGTATTTACATGATCCAATTCTGCTCTTTGTTTTTATGTATTCGATTTATGGTGATGAATGCACCACACCTTTTATATTAATAAATAAATTTCTATTTTTTCATATTTTGTTATTGATTAGTTGCCCTCAAAGTCCCAAACTACATTTATTGGGGGGTACTCTCTTTACACGATCTTATTCAAATATAGGAATTGGTAATTGTCCCACAATGTTGGTAAGCCTATGTATCTAGGTAGAGGTCTTCTTCCCTTTAGTTACATTTACCATTAGTTTGCCACACTTGTTTCCAGATTTATGGAACTTACGATCCCACAAAGATTTTGTGTATTGTTTGCAGCAGTCTAGCCTTGTATTCCCCCTTTAGTTCAGGCCCAATTACTTTTGGCCTCAGGAGATGCAATTTCAATGCAGTGCATGCTGTCCATAAAGCCTGGTACACACTAATAGTTTTTTTTTTTTTTTGTTCAATCCAGCGTTTTGAACCAAAAAAACAAAAAAAAAAAAAAAAACAAAAAAAAAAAAACGTAAACTCCAGTCAGAGCCACTGTACTAACAATCCAACATTAGTACAGAGATCTCCCTTGATGAGCTGTTGTGCTCCAACAGGGGGATGGCCCCCGCACCAGAAGACTCCGTTCAGCGCTCCCAACTAAGTGTTTAGAGATGAGCTCTTTTGGGTTCATTGCTCACAGTGGAGATTAGGAAAAATGTGTTCCTCGATCTCCCTCTGCTTTCCATCTTTAACTTCTTTCCAGCTGTCCCAAGCTTCCAGAAAAGGTAGGCGAGCCCAGGCTCCTCGGCAGGGATCAGAAGGGAGAAAGTGGCATTTCTGCACTGTGTAGAAGTTATTGGGTGCTATTACATGTGTCAAGATCATTTGTATTTGAAAGCTGCAGATTAATTCTAAAAACAATTTAAAAAAAAACACACACACACACACACGTCTACTATTGCAGCAATGAGTTTGTTCCAAATCTGTAAATGCCATAATCCCATTTTTTTTTGTTTTGGACAGATGTCATGAATGTCACGTCTACCTCAATGCAGGTGGTCAGACACTATAGCTAGCTACTGTGTGCTTCACCTATAGCAGACCCCTTTCCCTTAAGACAAGCAGATCTACCGGTACTTGGTTGTCCCAGGACTATAGTGTCTGGGCACCACACCAGGGCAGACGTTAACAGAGCAAACAACAGACTACTTGCAATTTAGCAGACAGATAGCGTAGTTCTAAGACAGTCCAGGTAATAAGGCAGGCTGAGTTCAGGGAATAGTCCAATATCCGATGCGGGTCACATGCAGGGAAATCCAACATCAAAGCAAGGCAGACAAATGGGAGGCTTGAACAGGAGCAATGCAGGTAACTGTTTCTATCACAAGCGAGGGATAGTGTTCGGTTTGCTTGTATCAGGTGACTGATCAGATCAATCATCTTGCAGGTAAAAAGCAACAGCCAACACCCGGGTGCTGGAATGAGGAACAGGGGCACTAAGTGATCATGACATTATCCCACCCTCTGAGGAGGGGCCCCCTGACCCTCAAAGACCAGTTGGAAATCCAGCACAGGACCATCAGACTGGGCAGAGGTCCGTGAATCCACAAGGTCGGGCTGGTTAGCAGAGGACATGTCACAAGGGTCAAGCCAGACAGCTGAAACACGAGCGGAAATACAGAAAGCCCTGAAAAAAGGATGGAAAGCCCCACCTGGCCGAATGAGGCAGTTTATCCAAAAGATGGATTGAACCTCTTAGACCGGTTAGAGAAGTAGGGTGAGGCCAGGTTACAGAAAGCCCTGAAGAAAAAGCAGGAGGCACAATGGGCATGGGCCTGACCAGCACAATTAATGCAGTGGCCAACCAAGCTGCATCGTTAAGCGTAGCGACTGTCTGAGTCGCATCACCAGAAGGCCCAGAGTAAGAAAAAACAGGAAGTTCAATGGGCATGAGCTGGACTGGCATAACCGATGCAGTGGCTGACTGGGCCGCATCGCCAGGTGTAGCGACTATCTGAATCGCATCACCAGAGAGTCCAGAATAAGAAAAAGCAGAAAGTTCAATGGGCGTGGGCTGAACTGGCATAATCAATGCAGTGGCCGCCTGGGCCGCATCACCAGGCGTAGTGACTGTCTGAATCGCATCACCAGGTGTAGCAACAGTGGAACTTGCGGACAAGTTAGCCTGGCTGAGCGTCCAAGGGACTTTAGCGACAGGCAAAGGTAGGGGTAATCCAGGGGGCTGGACTTCTGAGGATTTAGAGGAAGATTCCAAACAGGACTCAAGATTACGAGACAATCAACGGATAAGCTCGGTTTCTAGGAGGAGAGGGTACAGGCTGTGGCATTTGGCTGGAGAGGTGGCCTGTAGAGAATTAAATAGACTTGTCAACGTCTTTTGTTATTACAGAGTCATATAAAAAGTACATGGTTATGTAAACTGTAGTCACATTTGGAAACGTTGTCATGATCAGGATCTGAATAGGACTGGAATAAAGGCACATGACTGGTACTGGCCACACAAGAGTTATACATGGGCAACTGGTCAGCGCTTTTAATGCAGTTCTGCATGCAGGTCTGGGACCAGGACCCAATCTCCTCTGCAGCCCAGTCTATGTGTGGGTTGTGAAGTTTAAGCCAGGGATAACCCATGATAAGGGGATAAGCAGGAGAAGAGGTCAGGTAGAAGCTTATTGTCTCCCTGTGAAATTCTCCAATTGTCAGGGTAATAGGTACCGTACACAAGGTCAACAGACCCATGGACAAGGGGGAGTTGTCAACGGCTAAGACTGAGAAGGGTCTGTGCACCTTAGTCACTGGAATCTGTAGACTGTGTGCTAGGTCACTATCAATGAAATTGCTAGCAGCACCAGAACCAATGAAAGAGGAGAGGCGGAGAGAAAATTTGGCAGACCTGTTGTCCAGGAACAAATAAGCCGTCTGAGGGAAATAGACACGGTATGGTCTATGGAAGCAGATCCCATCCGCACTAGACTCTTGGCGTTTCTCGGCTTATTAGATCAGCTAGCGACAAAGTTGCCGTGGTTCCCACAATATAAGCAGAGACCCTGAGATCTCCTTCTAGCCTTTTCCCCAGAGGATAAAATGGGTAGCACCAATTTGCATTGGCTCATCCTCCTGGAGTGGCTGAGAGGGCTCAGGAAAAGAAGAAAAGGGTGGGCAGCGTACTAGGGGGCAAAGAAACACACCCCTCTGTTCGCCTTTCCCATAAACGCCTGTCTATCTGGATGGCAACTTGCATGGCTTCATTCAATGACTTCGGTTCAGAGTAGTGAACTAAGGAGTCCTTGATGGAATCAAATAAGCCGAACCTGAATTGGCTTCTTAGAGTGGGGTCATTTCACCCTGAGTCATGTGCCCAGCAGCAGAAATCAGAACAGTATTGCTCAGCGGTGCGTTTACCCTGATGTAATGACCTAAGATTCAGGATCATCATAGAGTAAACTCAGGACCATGAAAAATTCTTCAACTGACCCTCTGGTTTGGTCATCTGTGGAGAGACTAAAAGCCCAAGACTGGGGATCCCCCTGCAACCATGTAATAATCAGGCTGACCCGTTGTGCTTCAGAACCAGAGGAGTGTGGCTTGAGTTTAAAGTATAGCATACAACTATTTTTAAAGTTAGAAGACACATGGGGGTCACCAGAAAAACGGTCAGGTGGGCTAACTTTAGGCTCTGGTTCCTGCGTTACTGCTGGAGGTGCATTTACATGCACAGATAGCTCCTGGACTTGGTGTGTCAGTTTGCAAAATTCTTCAGCAAATAAACGAGCCGGTGCAGAGTCCATTTCGACAGAAAATTTTGTTAAAGGCTTGTGATAATGTCACGTCTACCTCAATGCAGGTGGTCAGACAATATAGCTAGCTACTGTTTGCTTCACCTATAGCAGTCTCCTTTCCCTTAAGACAAGCTATCGGTACTTGGTTATCCCAGAACTCATACACAATGCTATAGTGTCTGGCCATCACACCAGGGCAGACGCGAACAGAGCAAACAACAGACTACTTGCAGTTTAGCAGATAGATAGCGTGGTTCTAAGATGGTCCAAGTATGAAGGCAGGCTGAGTTCAGGGAATAGTCCAATATCCGATCCAATGACAGTCTAGGTAATAAGGCAGGCTGAGTTCAGGGAATAGTCCAATCAGGGGCGGACTGACCATTTGGGCACCCGGGCACTGACCGAGGGCCCCATGCCACTAGGGGGCCCCATCAGGGTTGCCAGCCTCAGAAAAATCAGGGACAGATTGTAAAAATCTGTGTATTTTTACATCTGTCCCTGAAATGTCAGACACCGACATCATTTTGCTGTAAAATTTCGGAGGCTATAGCTGCTCCGCCCCTCCACTACCTCCTCAGCCAATGGGAACACAGTGTACACGAGAGGGAAATAATGGGACAGCAGCCCCAGATCCTACACAATAAAAATATGTGTATTCTAGAAAGTTTAACAATCAGCAGATAAAGATACTCCAAACACCTGGTGTTAGCACTTCAATCATCCCGGCACCATGGTTGTTATGGTGCCAGGATGATTGAAGTGCATTATTTCTATTATTACATTGTAATATAAATGAAATCATTCAACTCACCATAATGCCAAATCAGTGGGATCCCTGAGCGTGTCACTAGCCACGTCGCCTGCCACCAGCCATCCATCCTTGCGTCAGATGTCCCAGCAGAGTCCGTCCTTGCATCAGGTGTCCCAGCAGAGTCCGTCCTTGCATCAGGTGTCCCAGCAGAGTCCGTCCTTGCATCAGGTGCCCCCAGCGGAGCCCCCCCTTACATCAGGTGCCCCCAGCGGAGCCCCCCTTACATCAGATGTCCCCAGCGGAGCCCCCCCTCACACCAGGAGTCCCCGGCGGAGCCCCCCTCACATCAGGAGTCCCCGGTGGAGCCCCCCTCACATCAGGAGTCCCCGGTGGAGCCCCCCCTCACATCAGGAGTCCCCGGTGGAGCCCCCCTCACATCAGGAGTCCCCGGTGGAGCCCCCCCTCACATCAGGAGTCCCCGGTGGGGCCCCCCCTCACATCAGGAGTCCCCGGTGGAGCCCCCCTCACATCAGGAGTCCCCGGTGGGGCCCCCCCTCACATCAGGAGTCCCCGGTGGAGCCCCCCCTCACATCAGGAGTCCCCGGTGGAGCCCCCCCTCACATCAGGAGTCCCCGGTGGAGCCCCCCTCACATCAGGAGTCCCCGGTGGAGCCCCCCCTCACATCAGGAGTCCCCGGTGGAGCCCCCCCTCACATCAGGAGTCGCCGGCGGAGCCCCCCCTCACACCAGGAGTCCCCGGCGAAGCCCCCCCTCACATCAGGTGTCCCCAGTGGAGCCCCCCTCACATTAGGTGTCCCCGGCGGAGCCCCCCTCACATTAGGTGTCCCCAGTGGAGCCCCCCTCACATTAGGTGTCCCCAGTGGAGCCCCCCCTCACAGGTGTCCCCAGTGGAGCCCCCCTCACATTAGGTGTCCCCAATGGAGCCCCCCTTACATCAGATTCGCACAGCGGTGTGGTGCGCCCCCCCACCACAGAGGTCACGTGTCCTAGTGTGTCCGGGGAGAGTGGGAGGAGCGGCGGTGCAGGGGGCTGGAGAGGCGGAGTTCCGATCTCAGCCGAGAGACAGGGGGAACAGATTTCGACGAGGAAACCATTCTCGGCACAACACCGGCCGCATGGCTAGAACCCCCGCCCCTTTCCATAGCAGACTGGCAGCGGGGCGGGGGGTAGGCGGGGCGAGGTGGAGGGTGGGCGGTGATGCAGGAGCTCCGTCTAGCCCCCCGCCCCGCTGCCAGTCTTCCTGAACTTCTTTAAGATGGCGGCCGGCGGAGACAATGTCTCCGCCAGCCGCGGACCTCTAGCGGCGGCGAAAATCTTGAAGAACCGGATTTCTCGGGACATTTCCCGGGACACCACAAATTCGGGAGTGGAGTCCAAGTCCCGGGAATGTCCCGGGAAATCCGGGACAGTTGGCAACTATGCTGTACTCTATATGTTGTTTTGTTTGTTACTTACTCCTGGCCCACGTATTCTGTACACTATACTGTACATAGACCTGACCAAGGTGTTGTCTCAACAGTTGCTGGTTTTAATTAAAAGAATTGTAAAGTCTTGTTTTTTTATTTATTTTTAAATAACAAGCATGTCATACTTACCTCCTCTGTGCAATTGGTTTTGCACAGAACAGCCCAGATCCTCCTCTTCTCGGGTCCGTCTTCGCTGCTCCTGGCCCCTCCCTCCTATGGAGTGCCCCCACAGCATGCAGCTTGCTGGGGGGCCCCAAAATCTCCAATTGCCCGGGGGCCCCATGAGTTATCAGTCCACCCCTGAGTCCAATATCCGATCCGGATCTTACACAGGGAAATCCAATAGCAAAGCAAGGCAGACAAACGGGAGGCTTGAACAGAAACAATGCAGGTAACTGTCTCTATCACAAGCAAGGGATAGAGTGTTTCGTTTGCTTATATCGGATGACTGATCAGATCAATCATCTTGCAGGTGAACACAGACAGGGGAAAAGCAACAACCAACACCCGGGTGCTGGAATGAGGAACAGGGGCACTAAGTGATCATGACAATAGACCAGGAAAGTGATAGAACCTATGTTTTAACTTTCGGTCTCCTGTGTCACTTTTCTGTTGGACAAGAAACAATGGGAAATCTCTCTCAGTGGAAACAGATTGCAGCAAAACACTTTTCTTTAGTAAGAGGGTAACAGCATCTATCAGGTAGGGGGACTCTGTGTCCCCATCAGCAGAGTCCCTCCTTACATCTGTGTCCACATCAGCGGAGCCCCTCCTTACATCTGTGTCCCCATCAACGGAGCCCTTCCTTACATCTGTGTCCCCAGCGGAGCCCCTTCTTACATCTGTGTCCCCAGCGGAGCCCCTTCTTACATCTGTGTCCCCATCAGCAAGGTCCTCCTCACATCTGTGTCCCCGGCAGCACAGCCCTCCTTCAAGCTGCGTCTGTCTCTCCCCAGCTAGTTCCTGGCTTTCTCCATGTGTTCAGTGGAGAGGGGAGGGGCCTCCCCTCTCCACTGAACAGAAGGGGATTAGTGCTCATGGCAGCCATCTTATTGTAGGCCGCTGGAAGTGACTTTGTTCTCACACTGAGAACAAAGCACCTGGCCAGGCGCCGGGCAGAAGCTGTTCGGCGCGATGGATTGCGCAGCAAAGCAGCTCCAAACCATGCCAATTAAGCGCCGCGTCTGCAATCTGTCACGTACCTGGTGATGGAGCCTGATATGCAGAGGAAGGCCTCTCTTACAACTCTGACTTGGAGCCCCTGATAGAGCTGACAGGAAGCACCGAGATGCAGAGTCGCACGAGTGCCTGGCGGGATCGCTGAACCTGGAGCTGGATTGGAGCACTCGGCCGGGCTGTAGAGGTGTCTGTAGGAATCCCAGAGCAGTGGTAGGCAGGTAGCTGGAGTGAGTAGACAACCTGTCCCCACAGGCAGAAGTGCAGGTGCAGCAGAAGGGATGGTGGCACCCTCGAGGCTGAAGAGAAGGCAGGTACAGGCAGGCCGGGTCATACACAAACAGTCACGTCAGGAACAGAGGCTGAAGCAGAAGCGGAATCAGATTACAGGCCGGGTCGTCAGCAGACTGGCAGTGAAGTGGCAGAAGGAGCAGGCAGATGCAGAGTAGAGGACAAGCCGGGGTCGGATGCAGGCAGGAAACAGGAACGTCAGGAAGCAAGCCGGGTCACAACAGGAATGGAAGTCAGCCTGGAAACTGACTGAGTTTAAGTAGCCTGTTTGGGTGTCAAAAGCTGTCACAGGGTTTGTGTGCTCCAATGGCATTCTGACAGGGGCAGAGGCAACAGGTCATCTTCTTCGGCAGCCATCTTGGGTGCTGGCATGCCCTTCCTGACAGGCAGAGGTAACAGGTCGTCTTCTTCGGCAGCCATCTTGGGTGCTGGCATGCCCTTCCTGACACAATCTCATGACTGCATAGACATGGTGCTTCCCATAGTGCACTGTGTCTGGCGCCCGAACACAGTGCAATTAAGGACTTTATATATATTTTTTTTAAAGGGCCCGGGCACCCCTATGGACAGGCCGCCACTGTACACAGTCCACGGTACCAAGGTAAAAGGCTACCTGGGCTATGAATCTGTGCACGGGGGCTTGACAGGGAATCTACCAAAGGATTGTCGAGGTGAAGCCGTAGTTAGGGATTCCAGAAGTCAGAGTTAACGATGAACAGAGCCAGAGTCAGAAGCCAGGGTCAGTCTTGGAACACTGAAACTTGAAAATAAGAACACAGGAACCTTTGGCAATACAAGAGACAATGAACTGACTAAGGCCTCAGAGTGAGGCAGTATTTTATACCAAGCTGATTAGATAAACTGCCTCAGCTGAACCAGGGGTGACAGGTACTAATTGCAAAGCAAAATCCAGAGTATAGCCATGCCGTTTGCATGGCACAGTAGGGACCATGACGCCTTACTGCTGCATTTGCCAATCCGAATTGGGAGTCCACCACTTCTGCAGCACCCGTACTTCCCCCATTCACTGGCCAACCTGAAATTCAGGTGGAAACAGTTGATTTTACGTCACTTGTTTTCTTTTCTCTGTTTTTCAAGGAAGATCTCTATAGATATGTTGTGGACCAAAGCAATTTGTATGCTGGTCAATTCATCGCCGCTAATCCCCATTTGACCCTTGCCAGAGAATGGAAACCTATTACGTTTCCGAATTTTAAGACCTTTCTGGGCCTATCCCTCCTCGTGGGCATAGCTAAAAAGAGTGAGTTGCGGTCATATTGGTCCACTGACCTAATTCATTATATGCCAGTGTTCTCTGCCTCCATGGCCAGGGCACGATACCAACAGATCTTGCAGTTCATGCATTTTAATGAAAGGAACTCTGTCGTCCTCGGGGTAACCCTGAATACGATCGTCTCCACAAAATTCGGCCCCCTCGTAAACCACTTCAACCAACAGTTTGCAGCCTTGTTTACTCCTGATCAAGTTGTCTGCATTGATGAGTCCCTGATTAAGTTTTCTGGTCACTTGTCTTTCAAACAGTATCTTCCCAGCAAGCGTGCCAGATATGGGGTCAAGATGTTACATAGTTACATAATAGGTGAGGTTGAAAAAAGTCCATCAATAGGGGCAGGAGGCGGAGCCTAGCAGAGCAGACATGCATTGTTAGAGCTCCACACCGCTGAGGAGAGAAGAGAAGGACAAAGCGGAGCCTGCAGGCTCAAAAGGTATCCATTTGAACCTTTTTGCCCCAGGGAACAAACTGTGAAAGTTTGGGCAGGAAATATGGTACTGGGAGGAAACCGTGGCAGAAATAAAAATCACCTCACAAAGAGCTCACAGGCACTCACTGCAGCTGAAGCAGCTCCAGTCACCTCTCAAGATACAGCATCAGGGCGCTCTCACAGACAGAAAATGTCACAGCAAGACTCTCCATTTGAGTCAGATACAGAACAAATCCTCTCACAAACTTCTCCACAAGCCTCCTCAGTATCCCCAGTAATATTATTACAATTTGAAAAGATGCTTCATAAGGCTTTAAAACAAACCTCAGACCAAATAACAAAAAGCCTAACCAAAGAAATAAGAGAGCTGGGAAACCGCACTGCAGCCTTAGAAATAAAAATGGATGAAATTGAAATTACAACCCAAGAAAATATAACAGAATTGGAACAATTAAAAAAAGAGAATTTAATACTTCAAACTAAGCTCGAAAATTACGAAAATAGAGCCAGACGTTCAAACTTGCGCATAAGGGGAATACCTGAAACTGTGACAGACCTGCAATCTACTATTACTGCTCTATTACAAGAACTAAAGCCAGATATCCCTATTGAACGTTTAGAACTGGACAGAGTACACAGAGCCCTCACAGCCAAAAAGAAAGATGGACCCCCACGTGATATAATCACAAAATTTCATTATTACAGAACGAAAGAACAAATACTAATTGCTGCAAGAGAAAAAAAGGAACTTAATTTTCAAGGACACAATTATCAAATTTTTGCTGACCTATCCCAACTTACTATTACTAAAAGACGATCCATGAAACCCCAACTAATGGAACTGCAACGCCACAACATTATGTATCAATGGGGCTTCCCCTTTTCAGTCAGATTTAACTACCAAGGTACAATTTACAGAAGCAGATCAGCAGATGAACTACAACAAACCCTTTTAAAATTAAATCTGACAGAACCCACAAGCAGCAACACTCCCACACGCAGAAGAATGGCGTCATCTTCACCTTCAGGCAGCACCCAGAAAATTTCAGAACAAAATGGGAATCATCATTCTCACAAAAGAGGCCGTTATGCCACATCATCCATGGACCAAGAAGATTCAATGGACTGACATCCTAATTCCTGATATCTCTTCATTTATTATACTAAGAGATGGTTCTCTATAAAAAACCTATATTTATAACTGAATGTAACTGCATTCTGATAGTCACATACTGTGTGGGATCATGTTACATTCCAGTTATATTTCTTATTACTTCTGATTCATATAGCCTTAGAATATATAAGTGAAATAAGGAAATTCTTGTTCAGTTATATATTATCAGGTAATAACAATAGATTTATTACTTTTTAGGACAAATATGTTCAATAATCCAGAAGTAATGGAAGCTTTTTCTTTCTTTTCTTAAAACAAATATATTATTACCTAACTAGTCCCTAGAATTATGTTTTTGTTTATTCTAATCTGAAGCAATACAACCTCAATTTTATGAGTTAACATATCTAAACAGTTACATATGAATAAAAAATGTAATTGTTTACTCTAAAAGGGTTAAAATCCCAAAATAATTCAAACTATCTTCATCAATACCAAAGTTATTAACAGTACCTTTCTAACTGAATTATTTAGCCTAGGGCAAGACTAACCATATACAACCACCCTGGAATAAATAATTTCAACAAAAACTATATTCTGCACTCCAATTAATGAAACATCATTTTGATGTCTTTTGACATAGCACTTCTCTCCTGTAAGTGGAAGATCCGTGTACCCCCATTAGCCCTCCTCATTCTCCCAACCATATTATGTGGGAGTGTGACGAAGGCACTTATTCCCCTGAGAGAGATATTTATTCTCTTTCACGGGTAAATTGTGATTACTTGCAAAAAATAATTTATACAATGTATCATTTAATCTCATATGTTTTTTGTTTACTCTTTACTCCAGAATTCACTGGTTTCTTTTCTATCTATTCATCTCTTCAGTCCACACAGGTTGATCTGCGCAGTCAGCTCTGCATAACAAAAAGTAAGTCAAAACTATTTGATCTATTGCCATGGCACCACTGAATATACTTTCCCTGAATGTTCAGGGAATAAATGTCCCTCAAAAAAGGACCAAAGCCTTCCGTACTTTCCATAACAAGAAGGCTCACATAGTATGCCTCCAAGAAACACACTTCACCAAAGATTCTACTCCAAAATATATTTCTCCTTTTTATCAACAAATTTACACGGCTTCTGCCTGTACCAAGCAAAGGGGAACTCTAATTGCATTTCACCGATCCACACCATTCACCTTATCATCAGAAATTAAAGACCCAGAAGGTAGATACCTGATACTCATGGGTTATATAATGGATACAGCAATCACGGTGATTTCCTACTACGCTCCTAACAAACAACCTACACCATTCCTCTCACATATATTACAAGTGATTAATACACACAAAATAGGAACAGTGATAATGTGTGGGGATTCGAACCAGGTCCTCCTCCCATTTCTAGATAAATCACCTTTTACACCATCCAAAATAACCTCTAGATTACCTTTTTCTCAACTTCTTTCCAAATACAATCTGGTAGATTCATGGAGAGAAAGTAACCCAATGAAAAAGAAATTCACTTATTTCTCGCACCCTCATCAAACCTTCACCAGAATAGATCATATTTTTCTAACAATAGGAATGATACCAGAAATTATTGCATCAGATATAATTCCGATTCCGTGGTCTGACCATAATGCAGTATACACTACTATAGCCTCAGCCATACCAAAAGCGCATGACCCAACGTGGTACTTACCGGACATAATGCTCAAACACCCACTACATCAGATGGCCATTGAACAAGCTTTAAAGGAATACATATCAATTAATAATACAACAGACATCTCCCCAATAACACTGTGGGAAGCTCATAAGCCTGTCTTGCGTGGTACAATACAAAGACAAATGGCACTATTTAAACGGGAAAGCAAAAATCTAGCAAAAAAACTAGAACTCAATTTTAATGCAGCCTACATATCATTTCAAGATAATCCATCTCAGAGTACAAAATCTCATCTGGAAAAATCTAGATTGGAATACGATCTATTTCTCACTGAGTCAGTTGATAAATCCCTCAAACGCTCCAAACACAATTTCTACATGAATACAAACAAACCAGGTACATATTTGGCTCGGGCATTAAATTCAACTAACAAATCTTTCAAACCAATACGTTTGAAATTATCAAAAAATGTTTACACTTGTAATCCAGTTAAAATAGTCCATAAATTTCACTCACATCTCGCAACTTTATACAAGACAAACAATGAATTTAATCCTACAGAGGCTGAATCCTTCTTCTCAAAAATAACCTTACCTGAGTTATCTCAGAATCAAAAAAGCAGTTTGGATGAGCCTATAACTATAGATGAAGTTGCTAACGCCATAAAAGACCTAAAACTTAACAAAAGACCAGGCCCAGACGGCTACTCGGCTTTATACTATAAAACATTCTCAGAAATACTCTCTCCCATTCTCACTGAAACTTTTAACAAACTTCTAGATGGACATTCTTTTCGGCAAGAAACACTAATGGCAATTGTTTGTATGATCCCAAAACCCCTTTCTGATGATACTTCCTGTGTGAATTATCGGCCTATCTCTCTGTTAAACCTCGATATTAAATTATTAGCAAAAATAATAGCAAAACGCCTCAATAGCATTATAGGAAAATTAATACATAGAGATCAAGTAGGCTTCATGCCAAATAGACAGGCAGGCGATAATATATGCAGGGCAGTGTTATTGGCACATATTGTTAAAAAACAGAAAATCCCTTTATGTTTTCTATCTCTCGATATTAAGAGGGCATTTGACACAGTATCCTGGCAATATATGCAATATTCATTACAAAAATGGGGTTTTGGACCCCACTTTTTAACATGGATCAAAGCATTATATAATAAACCCAAAGCCTATATAAAATATGCTGGATACAAATCTGAAGCCTTTAATATCGAAAGAGGTACCCGACAGGGTTGCCCATTATCTCCCTTATTATTTGCCCTTATACTCGAACCCATGGCCCAATACATCAGAACAAACCAAACTATAACTGGCATTGAAGTAGGAGGTATTACACACAAATTATGTATATTTGCAGACGATATATTACTTTTTCTATCATCACCACAGGTCTCTGGTCCTAACTTAATACCAGCTCTTGATGGATTTGCAGCCCTATCCGGCCTTATGATTAATCCTAAGAAATGCCTAGTGCTTAATATTTCACTCACAAACATGGAATTGATCCCGGCTAGGGCTGCACTCCCATTCACATGGGCAGAAAAATCAATCCCATATCTTGGAATTCATTTAACAGCATCTCATTCTGACTTATTCTCAACCAATTATCCTCCTGTATTAAGACAGATCACAAATCTAATAAAACAATGGTCGCAACTTCCTTTATCCTGGATAGGGAAGATTAATGCAATCAAAATGACTATTCTACCCAAATTGCTTTATCTATTCAGAGTCCTCCCTATTCCTTCCTATTTTTTGAGAATAGTACAAAAAAGAGCAACTTAGTTTATATGGGGCTCTTCTAAACCACGTATACCTATACACACACTACATCTTCCCAAAAATAAAGGAGGCCTGGGATACCCTAATTTTACTAACTACTACAGAGCAGCACATTTGGCCAGTCTGACCAAATACCATGCAAAACAGGAAATCCCATTATGGGTATTTATAGAGGCTTCAGAAAATGACCCTCTATTAATATCAAATTTATTATGGCTTGATCCTAAAGACCGCTTTAAAATTCATAATCCCATAACTAAACACTTCTTATCTCTCTGGGATAAACTAAAAACCAAATATCAGTTACAATCTCCACACAATCCTCTCCTTTCTTTTATCAGAAATCCGGCCTTTTATCCGGCATGGATCTACCCAAATTCTTTTAAAGCTTGGACAACATCAGGCATTCAGACACTAAATGACTTCATAGTATCTAAATCATTCCTTTCATTCCCATCGCTTAGAGAAAAATATGATCTACCAAACTCTGAGATATTTAGATATCTCCAAATCAAAAATTTCTATACACCATTCCTAAAGGGGGATACACCATTATCCCAATTATCCATTTTTGAATCAATCTGTACAAAAGATCCATTTGCTAAAGGTACAATTTCATCACTTTATAATCAATTATATGGAGTAGCAAATCTTAATAGACCCTCTTACGTTCAGAGGTGGGAGGAGGACCTGGGACGAAC
Organism: Aquarana catesbeiana; assembly: GCF_042186555.1. NCBI lineage: Eukaryota > Metazoa > Chordata > Amphibia > Anura > Ranidae > Aquarana > Aquarana catesbeiana. Next base: position 517,539,386 of record NC_133325.1, read on the forward strand.
TTTAGAAGACACGGACTGGTCTAATATATGGCTCACATCTAAGTCATCTTCACCCAACATCTTAGCACTGGAGACAAATTATAAAGTCCTAACTCGCTGGTACCTTGTACACGCTAGAGTGGCAAAATATTCACCTAATACCTCAGCTCTTTGTTTTCGAGGATGCCCAGAAATAGGCACATATTTACACATATGGTGGACGTGCCCAGTAATCCAAACCTTCTGGAAGGAAGTCTTCGTGATTGCATCTAAAATATTTAAAAAAATAATACAACCAGATCCATATTTAACTTTACTTAATCTAAAACCGGAATGGTTAACACTCTCTCAATTCAAACTTATGATCCAACTAATAACGGCTGCAAAACAAACAGTGGCCAAGGCATGGAAATCTCCTACATTGGTACAAGCAGAAACAATTCACAGAATGAATAATACAATGTCCCATGCTAAGATGGTAGCCATCGATCAAAATCAAATTCCAAAATTTGAAAAACTTTGGCATCCTTGGATAAAACAACAGTTCCTGTCAAATTTCAATGACTCTGTCCTGTTGCCATGGTAACAGATTAAATGACTTACAGAGACACCCATTCTAAGGCTTCAAAGAGAACTAAAAAGAATAATAAACTGACGAGCGGGACAACCTTGTGGACCATACCTCTTCCTTTCAACCCTTTTTCTTCTTTCTCTTTCCTTTTCTCCACCTTACGATTAAAGCTCATTATCAGAATTTATTTGACCTATATACACTCTACTTGTAAACAATATGTATAGTAGGTATAAATCATTTAAATACCTACAAAAGTAACTAAGGAAATGATATATATCTTTAATTTAGGTTTACGTGAACCCAATGTTTAATATTTGAAATTTCATGATATTTACCTATATAAACCCTACTGTAAAACAATGAGCTTACTTTATAGATCCTTGTAAACTTACTTTATGTATCTTTATAACATTGTATACTCAATAAACTTCTTTTGACAAGGAAAAAAGTCCATCAAGTCCAACCTATGTGTGTGATTATATGTCAGTATTGCATTGTATGTCCCTGTATGTTGCGGTCATTCAGGTGCTTATCTAATAGTTTCTTGAAACTATCAATGCCCCCTGCTGAGACCACAACCCGTGGAAGGGAATTCCACATCTTTGCCGCTCTTACAGTAAGGAACCCTCTACATAGTTTAAAGTTAAACCTCTTTTCTTTTAATTTGAGCCCCCGTTCAAACCTATGTGAATTAGATGCGGCTTACAACGCATCCAATTCGCAGGACATTTTAAACTAGGTTCATTTGAATGAGGCTGGTTCACATATGTGCGTTGCATTCACACTACGCATTGCACAAAAAACGCGTGCGTTTTCTGGTCATTGCGGTGCGAATTACAAGGCCATTATCTTCTATGGGCACGCATCTGATTCGCAGCTGTGTTGCGGTGTGAACATAAATGATCTCCCCTCCTCCTACATCTCCCCCTTCTTCCAGTTCCTCCCCTGTCTGTTTTGGTGTGTTGACCTAGGCAAGCATGGCAAAAAGAGGTAGAAAAGTGGTATCAAAGGCCAAGAAATCCGTGGATTGTGAGGAGCTGATCAGGCTTGTGAGGGAGAAACCGATGATTTATGACACCCGGCATCCTAAGTATAAGGACAACGTTGTTAAAAAAACGTGCATGGCTGGAAATTGCCAGAATTATCTTGCCAGAGTGGAGCATGTGCTCATCCCAAGTTCAGGCTGCCAAATGTAAGTTTTTTTATTCCCTTTCACTACCTGCAGATGCTGTCCTATTGTTTAGTTATGTTGTCCATTTTTAAAAAAATATTAGAAGAAACAACAGCGTGCGTTTGCCCACAAATCCATACCAGGCCACATGCCCTCAAATTGTACACATAACGGCGTCAGACAGCGACAGCGGAGTCCCTAAATTAATTAATAAGCTAAGATTCGCTTAGGTTAGCAAAAGAATATACAACACAAATGTGAACAACATTATTTTTATTTAAATAAACCAAAATTACCAAAAAAAAAACATTTGTTACAGCACACTTTTCACTTTGTAAAGGCCCTGATAATATAATGCAAACCAATACACATTTTTTATGATTAGATAGAATTCATCTGCCAAGGCACCTCCCCAAATGGTGAGCTGGTGACATAAAGAAGTTTTGGAATTCACCACGAATATGTGTACCACTAGTGGTGCCCCTAGTAGCATTCCACTGTGCCGCCTCCATGTTATGGCTCAGGGAATCCTCAAATAGATATCCATCACCTTCACGCACATAGTTGTGCAGTGCACAGGCTGCTTTAACAGCACTGATAGCATGGTCAATACTGAGATTTATTGAAGTATGCATGAATCTCCACTTATTGCATAGTATACCAAATGCACATTTAGCTACTCGTCGTGCCCTAGTGAGCCTATAATTGAACACTCTTTTTTCTGTTGTCAGAGAGTGACTAGAAAAAGGCCTGAGCATGTGCTCTGCAAGTGCAAACGCTTCATCTCCTACAAATACATGTGGGAGGGAAGGCTCTGTTGTTTCGGGCAGGGGAGAATGATTTTGGCAAGTCTAGTGTATTCTCATGCAGCATGTGGCCAAATGAGGAATGTGAAAATACACTAGAATCCGAGCTGCTGCCATAAGAACCCATATCAATATAAATAAATTTATAATTTGCGTCTGCCACTGTCATTAATACCAACGAAAAAAATTTCTTATAATTAAAATATTGGCTCTCACTAGCTGGAGGCTTGAGAATGCGGATGTGCTTCCCATCAATGGCTCCCAGATAGTTGGGGAAGTTGCAACGCTGCCAGAATAGCTCCGCTACCTTCAACCATTCGTGTTTGTTTGGCTTCTTCAGAACCAAATCCTTCAGTTCTTCCCATATAACTAGGCAGGTTTCATTAATGATGCCACTAATAGTTGATTTCCCAACCTTAAATTCAAAGTGCAAACTTCCAAAATAATTTCCTGTTGCTAGGTACCTAAAAGCAGACATAAATAAAATTTATTTTATTTTTATTTTTTTTTTCAGTGCATTACTTACAGACAATGTGGCGCAGTATGCGTGATGCTTACCGCAAATATATACACCATCTCAAAGAAGCAAGGAGTGGCTCGGGGGCAGCGCCTAGGGTACCCTATATGTTTGCCAGGGACTTAGATTTTCTGCAACCCATTGTGGAGATGAGGGAGTAAGTTTTCATCTCTATCATCTATGTATCTGCAAACCTCTTAACTTTGATGATTCCTAGTTAAGTTACACTCTTTTTTTAAAAAACAGGACAGAAGCTAGTTAGGAGGAACAAGATGTTATGGATGACCAACGGGAGGCACAACTGGAGGCCCAAGCCCAGATTAGTTTGGAAGAAGGCACAGAGGATTTGTCACAAATCCAAAGCTTCTTGGATCTGTGGGAAACAAACCCAGATGAGCAATATGCAGTGGCAGAGGCTATCCCTGGGCCCTCTTCTGCTCCTGCAGACATTGTTCTGCCAGCCAAAGTGCCACGGAGGCGACCACCTCTATCGCAACCTGACATAAGTGAGCACCTACTTGAAATGTTGAAAAACATGTCTGAAATGGTGGATGCTTTTTTATGTCCGGATACTATACTGGCACTCAGTTTTGTCCCTTTAATAAAAAAAGTGAAACCTGAGCGCTACTTTGAAATACGAAGCACTATCGAACAAGTGCTGCACTCCTTCTCACAGCCACGTGAGGAAGCTACATTTAAATTGCCATATGCGCCACCACCAAGACCTCCCCTTAACTACCCCAGATATGTCCACTACCCAGAACAACACCAACCTTACCCCTATAATCCCCCATCCTATCCTTCTAGCTTTGAAAAGGCAACCTCCAGATATGAAGTTACACACAGTAACATTCCTTATTCCATCCCCAATTCCTTCAATCAGGCCCCCCCCCCACAAAATCCTGGTATGTGACAAGTCAACTTGGCAAGGCTAGGCCTGACTCCAGCACTGCCAGTGATGACCAGGCTTCCGCCAGTCACTACTCCAATGAGGCCCCTTTTAAAAATAATATCAAAATCTGTGATTTATGAGGTCTGTCCAAGGTTGAGGACCAAGAGGAAACATTTTTGATAAATATATTCAAGAGGTCTACTTGAGAGACATGTTTATTTGTTGTTTTTGTTCAATGTTAATTTATGTTGTCTACATGAGCCAATTTTTTATTTTTTTAAAAGATACTTGAATAAATCATTATTACCCCAACTTTTGTCGGGTTATATATTTAGAATGGCACATGTTTGAAGAGTTCAAAAATAAAAATATTGCATTCTCCTAAATTCACATGACAAAGAACATCAGTGGTGAAAAGTACCTTAATGTGATCAGTAATCTTTCAGCAGGCTGGATACTTGTTCTGTAGCACGTGTTATGACGCTCCAAGCGAGGGGAGATTAATCCAAGCAATTTGTCATAACTAATTCAAATATGAGTATTTTATTAGATTCATTTCTGAAACAAATTTTGACATACACTTTTAAAAATAATAAGGTAAGTGTTTAAGAACATTATTATTTGTAAGAAGGCCTGCATCCTTAATCAAAATAAAAATGAATGTTAAAGAAGTGGCATCAAAAATAAGATATAACGTCATTTGCAGTTGTGTCATCATTTGGACATAGATTTAGCCACAGGCAGCTGAATTTAACAATAACAATTGTCTGGTCCCAAACTGGACAACAAAATGTCGTGGGATCCACCCACACAAAGCACCTTGTCCCCATCAACTTGGGGACAAGGTGTTTGGGGGGGGGGTACAAAACACACTACACATGTTAAGGGCATATGACCTGGTTTGTTCCAGGAAGGGGGAGCCCGCTCCCCCCCTTTTCATGGCCTTTTAGGCTGCATGCTCAGATAATGTTCTGGTATGGATTTTGGGGGTAGGGGGGGGGACACCACGCTTTGTAAAATTATAAGACTGACATATAATCACACACATAGGTTAGACATGATGGACTTGTGTCTTTTTCAAACCTCCCCCACTATGGAAATATGTTAAAAAATTATTGTTTGGCAGATAAATTACTTACCTAGTTATTGACATGCATGTGTAATTAAAAATGCGTTCGTCATGCCCACGGAGGTCTTCATAGAGGATCATGAACTGGCCTCTCTCCTCCCTATTTGCTATTATGGGATGAACCCAGTATCTTCTTCTCCTCCTCCTTCTCCTCTTCTCTACTTCCAGTAAGATTGCTGCTGTTACAGCAACAACTGCTGGCATTATCATGGGCAGAGCAGCACACATTTTGCAAACAAAAATAACCCACACAATACAGACTCCTGGACAACCAGGAAGTGTCCAGAAAAATCAATCTTTTTATAAGCAGCCTCACAAATAGATAACAAGCGATTGGCCTGCTCAAAATTCGCATCTCTAATTAGACACTCACGGGTTACTTCCGAATTCGCAGCTGATCCGCAGCTAAAACGCTGCTGAACAACTGATTTTTCTATGCGCAGTGAAACCGGAGCTTCAATTCACACCACACATGTGTGAACCCAGGCTGAATGAGTGGCCACGAGTCTTGTTAAACTATCTTCTGCGAAGAAGTTTTATTCCTATTGTGGGGTCACCAGTACGGTATTTGTATATTGAAATCATATCCCCTCTCAAGCGTCTCTTCTCCAGAGAGAATAAGTTCAGTGCTCGCAACCTTTCCTCATAACTAATATCCTCCAGATTCTTTATTAAGTGTTCTTGCATAGCAAGACCACTTACTGTTATCTCGCATATATATTTAGTGGGAATGCTTTAGCAGTCCCACTATTGTTATTCGATTTTATTTATTTTTAATTTTAATCTTAATTTTATTCCGTACGTTTTTTGGCTCTGCGTAACTTCTGCATACTTTCAGCTATTAAAACCATTCAACTATTAAAATGTTCATCTCTTTCAGCTGATGATGGGACTTTTTCAACTTTTTTTCTACCATTTATACTTTTTAAAAAGCTTTTTATCACTTTTTTTAACATTGAAGTCAATGGGAGCATGCTTCAGATCCTTAAAATCTTCTTCCGGTCCCAAAAGTTTCAGCTCCTTCATACTTTCACCTACAGACGCCAAACAAACTTTAAAATGTTCACAAAATATTCAGCTATCTGGCTATATCTTTTCAGTTTGATATCTTTTACAGTTTTTGAGAAAAAGCTTTTTGTTTAGAGGTCATTTCAGGAAATTTTAGCCATTAATCAGAGTGTACTGTGTTTGTTTTGTTGCCATGGTTACCAAAGCTTCTGTTATACACGGGGGGGGGGGGAGGTGGCTGGAGAATCTCAGCTCTGATTACAGAGCCCGGGGGAGGGGACAGACACACCATGTACTGATTTATAATAGAGGAATATGATGGGGCAGTTTTGATAGGGCAATTCTGATGGGGCAGTTTTGATGAGGCAATTATGATGGGGCAGTTTTGATGGTGGCAATATGATGGGGCAGTTTTGATGGGACAATTCTGATGGGGCAGTTTTGATGGTGGCAATATGATGGGGCAGTTTTGATAGGGCAATTCTGATGGGGCAGTTTTCATGGTGGCAATATGATGGGGCAGTTTTGATGGGGCAATTCTGATGGGGCAGTTTTGATGGTGGCAATATGATGGGGCCAATTTTAATGGAGCAGTTTTAAAGGTGGCAATATGATGGGGCAGTTTTGATGGGGGCAGTTTTAATGGTGGCAATATGATGGGGCAGTTTTGATGGGGCAATTCTGATGCGGCAGTTTTGATGGTGGCAATATGATGGGGCAGTTTTAATGGGGACAATTTGATGGGGCAATTCTGATGGGGCAGTTTTGATGGCAGTATGATGGGGCAGTTTTGATGGCGGCCATTTTAGCAATTTAGCTATTCAGCATTCCCACGCATTTTCCCCAGGAAATGCATTTTTAAGTGTTCTTGCATAGCAAGACCACTTACTGTTATCTCACATATATATTATTATTATTATAGCCAAATTTACCACCCTAACTCCTCCCACAGTTTTTACACTACATAGACAAGTAATATACCGAAACGTGCAAATTGTTCCCAAATGGTGTGCTATTACTTTGTGGAACGTTTCGCCAAATGGTACACGAAATATCGTCGTTTTTGCGGCGAAATTGGTCCCATAGGAATGAATAGCGAAATGTTCAATGTCATTTAATTGGTGTGCTATTACCTTGTGGAGCTTTGTGAAAAGCTGAAAAATACCAGTGTGAATCCGGCCTGAATGTCATTTAATTGGTGTGCTATTATTTTGTGGAACGTTTCGCCGAATGGTTCACGAAATATCGTAGTTTTTGCGGCGAAATTGGTCCCATAGGAATGAATGGCGAAATGTTCAAAACTAGAGTGGGAGGTGACAAAAACTGACAACCCCATGATCAGCCAAAACATTATGACCACCCCATGATCAGCCAAAACATTATGACCGCCCCATGAAAAAAAAATATTTTTGAAAAAAAAAAAATATATTTTTGAAAAAAAAAAAAACTTTTGAAAAAAATGTTCAGCTCTTTCAGCTAATGATGGGACTTCAACTTTTTTACTACTATTTATACTTTTTAAAATATTAAGCTTTTTAACACTTTTCACAGTTACTCAAGCCACTCCACCCAGTTACTCCGCCCACTCCAGTTGTCGAGGCAAGAACACTTTTCACAATTTCCCCAGAAATTGTAGCTTTTCTAGTTAAGTGTTCTTGCATAGCAAGACCACTTACTGTTATCTCACATATATATTATTATTCTTATTCTTATTAAGTGTTCTTGCATAGCAAGACCACTTATTGTTATCTCACATATATATTAAGTGTTCTTGCATAGCAAGACCACTTATTGTTATCTCACATATATATTATTAAGTGTTCTTGCATAGCAAGACCACTTACTGTTATCTCACATATATATTATTCTTATTATTATAGCCAAATTTACCACCCTAACTCCTCCCACAGTTTTTACACTACATAGACAAGTAATATACCGAAACGTGCGGATTGTTCCCGAATGGTGTGCTATTACTTTGTGGAACGTTTCGCCGAATGGTTCACGAAATATCGTCGTTTTTGCGGCGAAATTGGTCCCATAGGAATGAATGGGGAAACTAGAGTGGGAGATGACAAAAGCTGGAAAATCAGAACATGATTTCTAAACTGCCACCACTCCCTCATTTTCAAGCCCACCTACACAAATCTTATATCAAAACGTTCAGCTATCCCTGCTGCCACTAAACATGTCCACGGCTAAGCCATAGTCCTGATAGTTTTCACAATATGACCATTTGTTTGCAACTCATGCCGTCCATTGACATTCATTGAAACTACACTCTAGCCCCCTCCAAATTTGAAGGGCAATTTCTAAACTGCGACTGTGCCTTCATTTTTAATATTTCAGAGACATACTATACATCAAAATCTAGGTCTGGGTCTTGTGATTCTCACAATATAAAGATCTTCGCTGTAGGATGTATAGTTTTTAAAATACGGCCATTTGTTTAGAGGTCATTTCAGGAAATTTTAGCCATTAATCAGAGTGTACTGTTAGTGTTTGTTTTGTTGCCATGGTTACCAAAGCTTCTGTTATACACAGGGGGGGAAGGTGGCTGGAGCATCTCAGCTGATTACAGAGCCCGGGGGAGGGGACAGACACACCATGTACTGATTTATAATAGAGGAATATGATGGGGCAGTTTTGATGGGGTAATTCTGATGGGGCAGTTTTGATGAAGCAGTATTTGGGAAGCATAAACAGGGCATGAGCGTTGCTAGGAAACAGTGGTTGTAAACACAAGATGCTGAGACACTCCAAATGCATGTGACTTCATCTGCTAGACTTGATAATGCTTGTAGACTCCTCCCACAGTTTTCACACTACAGAGACAAATAATATACCGAAACGAGCGGATTGTTCCCGATTGGTGTGTTATTACTTTGTGGAATGTTTTGCCGAATGGTCCACGAAATGACGTTTTTGCGGCGAAATTGGTCCCATAGGAATGAATGGCGAAATGTTCAAAACTAGAGTGGGAAGTGACAAAAGCTGACAACCCCATGATCAGCCAAAACATTATGACCACCCCATGATGAGTCAAAACATTATGACCGCCCCATGTAAAAAAAAAAATATTTTTGAAAAAAGTAAAAAAATAATTTTTGAAAAAAAAAAAATCATTTTTGAAAAAAAAAAATATATATTTTTGAAAAAAAAAAAATTATTTTTGAAAAAAAAAATATTTTTGAAAAAAAAATTTCTTTTAAAAAAAAAAATTATTTTTGAAAAAAAAATATATTTGAAAAAAAAAAAATATTTTTGAAAAAAAAAAATTATTTTTGAAAAAAAAATTACTTTAAAAAAAACAATAATTTCGAAAAAAAAATTATTTTTGAAATAAAAAAATTCATTTTTGAAAAAAAAAATTACCTTTGAAAAAAAAAATTACTTTTGAAAAAAAAAATCATTTTTGAAGAAAAAAAAATCATTTTTGATTAAAAAAAATTCATTTTTGAAAAAAAAAAATTACTTTTGAAAAAAATGTTCAGCTCTTTCAGCGAATGATGGAACTTTTTTACTACTATTTATACTTTTTAAAATATTAAGCTTTTTAACACTTTTCACAGTTACTCAAGCCACTCCACCCCACCCAGTTACTCCGCCCACTCCAGTTGTAGAGGCAAGAACACTTTCACAATTTCCCCAGAAATTGTACCTTTTCTAGTTAAGTGTTCTTGCATAGCAAGACCACTTACTGTTATCTCACATATATATTATTCTTATTATTATAGCCAAATTTACCACCCTAACTCCTCCCACAGTTTTTACACTACATAGACAAGTAATATACCGAAACGTGCGGATTGTTCCCGAATGGTGTGCTATTACTTTGTGGAACGTTTCGCCGAATGGTTCACGAAATATCGTCGTTTTTGCGGCGAAATTGGTCCCATAGGAATGAATGGGGAAACTAGAGTGGGAGATGACAAAAGCTGGAAAATCAGAACATGATTTCTAAACTGCCGCCACTCCCTCATTTTCAAGCCCACCTACACAAATCTTATATCAAAACGTTCAGCTATCCCTGCTGCCACTAAACATGTCCACGGCTAAGCCATAGTCCTGATAGTTTTCACAATATGACCATTTGTTTGCAACTCACGCCGTCCATTGACATTCATTGAAACTACACTCTAGCCCCCTCCAAATTTGAAGGGCAATTTCTAAACTGCGACTGTGCCTTCATTTTTAATATTTCAGAGACATACTATACATCAAAATCTAGGTCTGGGTCTTGTGATTCTCACAATATAAAGATCTTCGTTGTAGGATGTATAGTTTTTAAAATACGGCCATTTGTTTAGAGGTCATTTCAGGAAATTTTAGCCATTAATCAGAGTGTACTGTTAGTGTTTGTTTTGTTGCCATGGTTACCAAAGCTTCTGTTATACACAGGGGGGAAGGTGGCTGGAGCATCTCAGCTGATTACAGAGCCCGGGGGAGGGGACAGACACACCATGTACTGATTTATAATAGAGGAATATGATGGGGCAGTTTTGATGGGGTAATTCTGATGGGGCAGTTTTGATGAAGCAGTATTTGGGAAGCATAAACAGGGCATGAGCGTTGCTAGGAAACAGTGGTTGTAAACACAAGATGCTGAGACACTCCAAATGCATGTGACTTCATCTGCTAGACTTGATAATGCTTGTAGACTCCTCCCACAGTTTTCACACTACAGAGACAAATAATATACCGAAACGAGCGGATTGTTCCCGATTGGCGTGTTATTACTTTGTGGAATGTTTTGCCGAATGGTCCACGAAATTACGTTTTTGCGGCGAAATTGGTCCCATAGGAATGAATGGCGAAATGTTCAAAACTAGAGTGGGAAGTGACAAAAGCTGACAACCCCATGATCAGCCAAAACATTATGACCACCCCATGATCAGCCAAAACATTATGACCGCCCCATGTAAAAAAAAAAATATTTTTGAAAAAAAAAGTAATTTTTGAAAAAAGTAAAAAAATAATTTTTGAAAAAAAAAAAAAAATATTTTTGAAAAAAAAAAATTATTTTTGAAAAAAAAAATATTTTTGAAAAAAAAATTACTTTTAAAAAAAAAATTATTTTTGAAAAAAAAATATATTTGAAAAAAAAAATATTTTTGAAAAAAAAAATTATTTTTGAAAAAAAAATTACTTTAAAAAAAATTATTTTTGAAATAAAAAAATCCATTTTTGAAAAAAAAAATTACCTTTGAAAAAAAAAATTACTTTTGAAAAAAAAAATCATTTTTGAAGAAAAAAAAATCATTTTTGATTAAAAAAAATTCATTTTTGAAAAAAAAAATTACTTTTGAAAAAAATGTTCAGCTCTTTCAGCGAATGATGGAACTTTTTTACTACTATTTATACTTTTTAAAATATTAAGCTTTTTAACACTTTTCACAGTTACTCAAGCCACTCCACCCCACCCAGTTACTCTGCCCACTCCAGTTGTAGAGGCAAGAACACTTTTCACAATTTCCCCAGAAATTGTAGCTTTTCTAGTTCTTATTATTATTATAGCCAAATTTACCACCCTAACTCCTCCCACAGTTTTTACACTACATAGACAAGTAATATACCGAAACGTGCGGATTGTTCCCGAATGGTGTGCTATTACTTTGTGGAACGTTTTGCCGAATGGTTCACGAAATATCGTCATTTTTGCGGCGAAATTGGTCCCATAGGAATGAATGGGGAAACTAGAGTGGGAGATGACAAAAGCTGGAAAATCAGAACATGATTTCTAAACTGCCCCCACTCCCTCATTTTCAAGCCCACCTACACAAATCTTATATCAAAACGTTCAGCTATCCCTGCTGCCACTAAACATGTCCACGGCTAAGCCATAGTCCTGATAGTTTTCACAATATGACCATTTGTTTGCAACTCACGCCATCCATTGACATTCATTGAAACTACACTCTAGCCCCTTCAAATTTGAAGGGCAATTTCTAAACTGCGACCGTGCCTTCATTTTTAATATTTCAGAGACATACTATGTATCAAAATCTAGGTCTGGGTCTTGTGATTCTCACAATATAAAGATCTTCGCTGTAGGATGTATAGTTTTTAAAATACGGCCATTTGTTTAGAGGTCATTTCAGGAAATTTTAGCCATTAATCAGCGTGTACTGTGTTTGTTTTGTTGCCATGGTTACCAAAGCTTCTGTTATACACAGGGGGGAGGTGGCTGGAGCATCTCAGCTCTGATTACAGAGCCCGGGGGAGGGGACAGACACACCATGTACTGATTTATAATAGAGGAATATGATGGGGCAGTTTTGATGGGGTAATTCTGATGGGGCAGTTTTGATAAAGTAGTATTTGGGAAGCATAAACAGGGCATGAGCGTTGCTAGGAAACAGTGGTTGTAAACACAAGATGCTGAGACACCCCAAATGCATGTGACTTCATCTGCTAGACTTGATAATGCTTGTAGACTCCTCCCACAGTTTTTACACTACAGAGACAAGTAATATACCGAAACGAGCGGATTGTTCCCGATTGGTGTGTTATTACTTTGTGGAACGTTTCGCCGAATGGTCCACGAAATGACGTTTTTGCGGCGAAATTGGTCCCATAGGAATGAATGGCGAAATGTTCAAAACTAGAGTGGGAGGTGACAAAAGCTGACAACCCCATGATCAGCCAAAACATTATGACCACCCCATGATCAGCCAAAACATTATGACCGCCCCATGTAAAAAAAAAAATATTTTTGAAAAAAAAAAAAAATTTTTGAAAAAAATAAAAAAATAATTTTTGAAAAAAAAAAAAAAATAATTTTTGAAAAAAAAAATATTTTTGAAAAAAAAAATATTTTTGAAAAAAAAAAATATTTTTGAAAAAAAAATTACTTTTAAAAAAAATTATTTTTGAAAAAAAAAATATATTTGAAAAAAAAAAAATATTTTTGAAAAAAAAAAATATTTTTGAAAAAAAAATTACTTTAAAAAAAAAATAATTTCGAAAAAAAAATTATTTTTGAAATAAAAAAATTCATTTTTGAAAAAAAAAATTACCTTTGAAAAAAAAAATTACTTTTGAAAAAAAAAATTCATTTTTGAAGAAAAAAAAATTCATTTTTGAAGAAAAAAAAATCATTTTTGAATAAAAAAAATTCATTTTTGAAAAAAAAAATTACTTTTGAAAAAAATGTTCAGCTCTTTCAGCGAATGATGGAACTTTTTTACTACTATTTATACTTTTTAAAATATTAAGCTTTTTAACACTTTTCACAGTTACTCAAGCCACTTCACCCCACCCAGTTACTCCGCCCACTCCAGTTGTAGAGGCAAGAACACTTTCACAATTTCCCCAGAAATTGTAGCTTTTCTAGTTAAGTGTTCTTGCATAGCAAGACCACTTACTTGTTATCTCACATATATATTATTATTCTTATTCTTATTAAGTGTTCTTGCATAGCAAGACCACTTATTGTTATCTCACATATATATTATTCTTATTATTATTATAGCCAAATTTACCACCCTAACTCCTCCCACAGTTTTTACACTACATAGACAAGTAATATACCGAAACGTGCGGATTGTTCCCGAATGGTGTGCTATTACTTTGTGGAACGTTTTGCCGAATGGTTCACGAAATATCGTCATTTTTGCGGCGAAATTGGTCCCATAGGAATGAATGGGGAAACTAGAGTGGGAGATGACAAAAGCTGGAAAATCAGAACATGATTTCTAAACTGCCCCCACTCCCTCATTTTCAAGCCCACCTACACAAATCTTATATCAAAACGTTCAGCTATCCCTGCTGCCACTAAACATGTCCACGGCTAAGCCATAGTCCTGATAGTTTTCATAATATGACCATTTGTTTGCAACTCACGCCGTCCATTGACATTCATTGAAAGTACACTCTAGCCCCTTCAAATTTGAAGGGCAATTTCTAAACTGCGACTGTGCCTTCATTTTTAATATTTCAGAGACATACTATGTATCAAAATCTAGGTCTGGGTCTTGTGATTCTCACAATATAAAGATCTTCGCTGTAGGATGTATAGTTTTTAAAATACGGCCATTTGTTTAGAGGTCATTTCAGGAAATTTTAGCCATTAATCAGAGTGTACTGTTAGTGTTTGTTTTGTTGCCATGGTTACCAAAGCTTCTGTTATACACAGGGGGGAAGGTGGCTGGAGCATCTCAGCTGATTACAGAGCCCGGGGGAGGGGACAGACACACCATGTACTGATTTATAATAGAGGAATATGATGGGGCAGTTTTGATGAAGTAGTATTTGGGAAGCATAAACAGGGCATGAGCGTTGCTAGGAAACAGTGGTTGTAAACACAAGATGCTGAGACACCCCAAATGCATGTGACTTCATCTGCTAGACTTGATAATGCTTGTAGACTCCTCCCACAGTTTTTACACTACAGAGACAAGTAATATACCGAAACGAGCAGATTGTTCCCGATTGGTGTGTTATTACTTTGTGGAATGTTTCGCCGAATGGTCCACGAAATGATGTTTTTGCGGCGAAATTGGTCCCATAGGAATGAATGGCGAAATGTTCAAAACTAGAGTGGGAGGTGACAAAAGCTGACAACCCCATGATCAGCCAAAACATTATGACCGCCCCATGATCAGCCAAAACATTATGACCGCCCCATGTAAAAAAAAAAAATATTTTTGAAAAAAATAAATAATTTTTGAAAAAAATAAAAAAATAATTTTTGAAAAAAAAAAAAAAATCATTTTTGAAAAAAAAAATATTTTTGAAAAAAAAATTACTTTAAAAAAAAAATAATTTCGAAAAAAAAATCATTTTTGATTAAAAAAAAATCATTTTTGAAAAAAAAAATTACCTTTGAAAAAAATGTTCAGCTCTTTCAGCGAATGATGGAACTTTTTTACTACTATTTATACTTTTTAAAATATTAAGCTTTTTAACACTTTTCACAGTTACTCAAGCCACTCCACCCCACCCAGTTACTCCGCCCACTCCAGTTGTAGAGGCAAGAACACTTTCACAATTTCCCCAGAAATTGTACCTTTTTAAGTGTTCTTGCATAGCAAGACCACTTACTGTTATCTCACATATATATTATTCTTATTATTATAGCCAAATTTACCACCCTAACTCCTCCCACAGTTTTTACACTACATAGACAAGTAATATACCAAAACGTGCGGATTGTTCCCGAATGGTGTGCTATTACTTTGTGGAACGTTTCGCCGAATGGTTCACGAAATATCGTCGTTTTTGCGGCGAAATTGGTCCCATAGGAATGAATGGGGAAACTAGAGTGGGAGATGACAAAAGCTGGAAAATCAGAACATGATTTCTAAACTGCCGCCACTCCCTCATTTTCAAGCCCACCTACACAAATCTTATATCAAAACGTTCAGCTATCCCTGCTGCCACTAAACATGTCCACGGCTAAGCCATAGTCCTGATAGTTTTCACAATATGACCATTTGTTTGCAACTCACGCCGTCCATTGACATTCATTGAAACTACACTCTAGCCCCCTCCAAATTTGAAGGGCAATTTCTAAACTGCGACTGTGCCTTCATTTTTAATATTTCAGAGATATACTATACATCAAAATCTAGGTCTGGGTCTTGTGATTCTCACAATATAAAGATCTTCGCTGTAGGATGTATAGTTTTTAAAATACGACCATTTGTTTAGAGGTCATTTCAGGAAATTTTAGCCATTAATCAGAGTGTACTGTTAGTGTTTGTTTTGTTGCCATGGTTACCAAAGCTTCTGTTATACACAGGGGGGAAGGTGGCTGGAGCATCTCAGCTGATTACAGAGCCCGGGGGAGGGGACAGACACACCATGTACTGATTTATAATAGAGGAATATGATGGGGCAGTTTTGATGGGGTAATTCTGATGGGGCAGTTTTGATGAAGCAGTATTTGGGAAGCATAAACAGGGCATGAGCGTTGCTAGGAAACAGTGGTTGTAAACACAAGATGCTGAGACACTCCAAATGCATGTGACTTCATCTGCTAGACTTGATAATGCTTGTAGACTCCTCCCACAGTTTTCACACTACAGAGACAAATAATATACCGAAACGAGCGGATTGTTCCCGATTGGTGTGTTATTACTTTGTGGAATGTTTTGCCGAATGGTCCACGAAATGACGTTTTTGCGGCGAAATTGGTCCCATAGGAATGAATGGCGAAATGTTCAAAACTAGAGTGGGAAGTGACAAAAGCTGACAACCCCATGATCAGCCAAAACATAATGACCACCCCATGATCAGCCAAAACATTATGACCGCCCCATGTAAAAAAAAAAATATTTTTGAAAAAAAAAAATAATTTTTGAAAAAAGTAAAAAAATAATTTTTGAAAAAAAAAATCATTTTTGAAAAAAAAAAATATTTTTGAAAAAAAAAAATATTTTTGAAAAAAAAAAATATTTTTGAAAAAAAAATTACTTAAAAAAAAATTATTTTTGAAAAAAAAATATATTTGAAAAAAAAAATATTTTTGAAAAAAAAAATTATTTTTGAAAAAAAAATTACTTTAAAAAAAATAATAATTTCGAAAAAAAATTATTTTTGAAATAAAAAAATTCATTTTTGAAAAAAAAAATTACCTTTGAAAAAAAAAATTACTTTTGAAAAAAAAAATCATTTTTGAAGAAAAAAAAATCATTTTTGATTAAAAAAAATTCATTTTTGAAAAAAAAAATTACTTTTGAAAAAAATGTTCAGCTCTTTCAGCGAATGATGGAACTTTTTTACTACTATTTATACTTTTTAAAATATTAAGCTTTTTAACACTTTTCACAGTTACTCAAGCCACTCCACCCCACCCAGTTACTCCGCCCACTCCAGTTGTAGAGGCAAGAACACTTTCACAATTTCCCCAGAAATTGTACCTTTTCTAGTTAAGTGTTCTTGCATAGCAAGACCACTTACTGTTATCTCACATATATATTATTCTTATTATTATAGCCAAATTTACCACCCTAACTCCTCCCACAGTTTTTACACTACATAGACAAGTAATATACCGAAACGTGCGGATTGTTCCCGAATGGTGTGCTATTACTTTGTGGAACGTTTCGCCGAATGGTTCACGAAATATCGTCGTTTTTGCGGCGAAATTGGTCCCATAGGAATGAATGGGGAAACTAGAGTGGGAGATGACAAAAGCTGGAAAATCAGAACATGATTTCTAAACTGCCGCCACTCCCTCATTTTCAAGCCCACCTACACAAATCTTATATCAAAACGTTCAGCTATCCCTGCTGCCACTAAACATGTCCACGGCTAAGCCATAGTCCTGATAGTTTTCACAATATGACCATTTGTTTGCAACTCACGCCGTCCATTGACATTCATTGAAACTACACTCTAGCCCCCTCCAAATTTGAAGGGCAATTTCTAAACTGCGACTGTGCCTTCATTTTTAATATTTCAGAGACATACTATATATCAAAATCTAGGTCTGGGTCTTGTGATTCTCACAATATAAAGATCTTCGCTGTAGGATGTATAGTTTTTAAAATACGGCCATTTTGAAAAAAAAATTACTTTTAAAAAAAAAATTATTTTTGAAAAAAAAATATATTTGAAAAAAAAAATATTTTTGAAAAAAAAAATTATTTTTGAAAAAAAAAATTACTTTAAAAAAAATAATAATTTCGAAAAAAAAATTATTTTTGAAATAAAAAAATTCATTTTTGAAAAAAAAAATTACCTTTGAAAAAAAAAATTACTTTTGAAAAAAAAAATCATTTTTGAAGAAAAAAAAATCATTTTTGATTAAAAAAAATTCATTTTTGAAAAAAAAAATTACTTTTGAAAAAAATGTTCAGCTCTTTCAGCGAATGATGGAACTTTTTTACTACTATTTATACTTTTTAAAATATTAAGCTTTTTAACACTTTTCACAGTTACTCAAGCCACTCCACCCCACCCAGTTACTCCACCCACTCCAGTTGTAGAGGCAAGAACACTTTCACAATTTCCCCAGAAATTGTACCTTTTCTAGTTAAGTGTTCTTGCATAGCAAGACCACTTACTGTTATCTCACATATATATTATTCTTATTATTATAGCCAAATTTACCACCCTAACTCCTCCCACAGTTTTTACACTACATAGACAAGTAATATACCGAAACGTGCGGATTGTTCCCGAATGGTGTGCTATTACTTTGTGGAACGTTTCGCCGAATGGTTCACGAAATATCGTCGTTTTTGCGGCGAAATTGGTCCCATAGGAATGAATGGGGAAACTAGAGTGGGAGATGACAAAAGCTGGAAAATCAGAACATGATTTCTAAACTGCCGCCACTCCCTCATTTTCAAGCCCACCTACACAAATCTTATATCAAAACGTTCAGCTATCCCTGCTGCCACTAAACATGTCCACGGCTAAGCCATAGTCCTGATAGTTTTCACAATATGACCATTTGTTTGCAACTCACGTCGTCCATTGACATTCATTGAAACTACACTCTAGCCCCCTCCAAATTTGAAGGGCAATTTCTAAACTGCGACTGTGCCTTCATTTTTAATATTTCAGAGACATACTATACATCAAAATCTAGGTCTGGGTCTTGTGATTCTCACAATATAAAGATCTTCGCTGTAGGATGTATAGTTTTTAAAATACGGCCATTTGTTTAGAGGTCATTTCAGGAAATTTTAGCCATTAATCAGAGTGTACTGCTAGTGTTTGTTTTGTTGCCATGGTTACCAAAGCTTCTGTTATACACAGGGGGGGAGGTGGCTGGAGCATCTCAGCTGATTACAGAGCCCGGGGGAGGGGACAGACACACCAAGTACTGATTTATAATAGAGGAATATGATGGGGCAGTTTTGATGGGGTAATTCTGATGGGGCAGTTTTGATGAAGCAGTATTTGGGAAGCATAAACAGGGCATGAGCGTTGCTAGGAAACAGTGGTTGTAAACACAAGATGCTGAGACACCCCAAATGCATGTGACTTCATCTGCTAGACTTGATAATGCTTGTAGACTCCTCCCACAGTTTTCACACTACAGAGACAAATAATATACCGAAACGAGCGGATTGTTCCCGATTGGTGTGTTATTACTTTGTGGAATGTTTTGCCGAATGGTCCACGAAATGACGTTTTTGCGGCGAAATTGGTCCCATAGGAATGAATGGCAAAATGTTCAAAACTAGAGTGGGAAGTGACAAAAGCTGACAACCCCATGATCAGCCAAAACATTATGACCACCCCATGATCAGCCAAAACATTATGACCGCCCCATGTAAAAAAAAAAAATATTTTTGAAAAAAAAAAGTAATTTTTGAAAAAAGTAAAAAAATAATTTTTGAAAAAAAAAAATCATTTTTGAAAAAAAAAAATATATATTTTTGAAAAAAAAAATATTTTTGAAAAAAAAAAATTATTTTTGAAAAAAAAAAATTACTTTTAAAAAAAAAATTATTTTTGAAAAAAAAATATTTTTGAAAAAAAAAATATTTTTGAAAAAAAAAATTATTTTTGAAAAAAAAATTACTTTAAAAAAAATAATTTCGAAAAAAAAATTATTTTTGAAATAAAAAAATTCATTTTTGAAAAAAAAAATTACCTTTGAAAAAAAAAATTACTTTTGAAAAAAAAAATCATTTTTGAAGAAAAAAAAATCATTTTTGATTAAAAAAAATTACTTTTGAAAAAAATGTTCAGCTCTTTCAGCGAATGATGGAACTTTTTTACTACTATTTATACTTTTTAAAATATTAAGCTTTTTAACACTTTTCACAGTTACTCAAGCCACTCCACCCCACCCAGTTACTCCGCCCACTCCAGTTGTAGAGGCAAGAACACTTTCACAATTTCCCCAGAAATTGTACCTTTTCTAGTTAAGTGTTCTTGCATAGCAAGACCACTTACTGTTATCTCACATATATATTATTCTTATTATTATAGCCAAATTTACCACCCTAACTCCTCCCACAGTTTTTACACTACATAGACAAGTAATATACCGAAACGTGCGGATTGTTCCCGAATGGTGTGCTATTACTTTGTGGAACGTTTCGCCGAATGGTTCACGAAATATCGTCGTTTTTGCGGCGAAATTGGTCCCATAGGAATGAATGGGGAAACTAGAGTGGGAGATGACAAAAGCTGGAAAATCAGAACATGATTTCTAAACTGCCGCCACTCCCTCATTTTCAAGCCCACCTACACAAATCTTATATCAAAACGTTCAGCTATCCCTGCTGCCACTAAACATGTCCACGGCTAAGCCATAGTCCTGATAGTTTTCACAATATGACCATTTGTTTGCAACTCACGCCGTCCATTGACATTCATTGAAACTACACTCTAGCCCCCTCCAAATTTGAAGGGCAATTTCTAAACTGCGACTGTGCCTTCATTTTTAATATTTCAGAGACATACTATACATCAAAATCTAGGTCTGGGTCTTGTGATTCTCACAATATAAAGATCTTCGCTGTAGGATGTATAGTTTTTAAAATACGGCCATTTGTTTAGAGGTCATTTCAGGAAATTTTAGCCATTAATCAGAGTGTACTGTTAGTGTTTGTTTTGTTGCCATGGTTACCAAAGCTTCTGTTATACACAGGGGGGGAGGTGGCTGGAGCATCTCAGCTGATTACAGAGCCCGGGGAAGGGGACAGACACACCAAGTACTGATTTATAATAGAGGAATATGATGGGGCAGTTTTGATGGGGTAATTCTGATGGGGCAGTTTTGATGAAGCAGTATTTGGGAAGCATAAACAGGGCATGAGCGTTGCTAGGAAACAGTGGTTGTAAACACAAGATGCTGAGACACCCCAAATGCATGTGACTTCATCTGCTAGACTTGATAATGCTTGTAGACTCCTCCCACAGTTTTCACACTACAGAGACAAATAATATACCGAAACGAGCGGATTGTTCCCGATTGGTGTGTTATTACTTTGTGGAATGTTTTGCCGAATGGTCCACGAAATGACGTTTTTGCGGCGAAATTGGTCCCATAGGAATGAATGGCAAAATGTTCAAAACTAGAGTGGGAAGTGACAAAAGCTGACAACCCCATGATCAGCCAAAACATTATGACCACCCCATGATCAGCCAAAACATTATGACCGCCCCATGTAAAAAAAAAAAATATTTTTGAAAAAAAAAAGTAATTTTTGAAAAAAGTAAAAAAATAATTTTTGAAAAAAAAAAATCATTTTTGAAAAAAAAAAATATATATTTTTGAAAAAAAAAATATTTTTGAAAAAAAAAAATTATTTTTGAAAAAAAAAAATTACTTTTAAAAAAAAAATTATTTTTGAAAAAAAAATATTTTTGAAAAAAAAAAATATTTTTGAAAAAAAAAATTATTTTTGAAAAAAAAATTACTTTAAAAAAAATAATTTCGAAAAAAAAATTATTTTTGAAATAAAAAAATTCATTTTTGAAAAAAAAAATTACCTTTGAAAAAAAAAATTACTTTTGAAAAAAAAAATCATTTTTGAAGAAAAAAAAATCATTTTTGATTAAAAAAAATTACTTTTGAAAAAAATGTTCAGCTCTTTCAGCGAATGATGGAACTTTTTTACTACTATTTATACTTTTTAAAATATTAAGCTTTTTAACACTTTTCACAGTTACTCAAGCCACTCCACCCCACCCAGTTACTCCGCCCACTCCAGTTGTAGAGGCAAGAACACTTTCACAATTTCCCCAGAAATTGTACCTTTTCTAGTTAAGTGTTCTTGCATAGCAAGACCACTTACTGTTATCTCACATATATATTATTCTTATTATTATAGCCAAATTTACCACCCTAACTCCTCCCACAGTTTTTACACTACATAGACAAGTAATATACCGAAACGTGCGGATTGTTCCCGAATGGTGTGCTATTACTTTGTGGAACGTTTCGCCGAATGGTTCACGAAATATCGTCGTTTTTGCGGCGAAATTGGTCCCATAGGAATGAATGGGGAAACTAGAGTGGGAGATGACAAAAGCTGGAAAATCAGAACATGATTTCTAAACTGCCGCCACTCCCTCATTTTCAAGCCCACCTACACAAATCTTATATCAAAACGTTCAGCTATCCCTGCTGCCACTAAACATGTCCACGGCTAAGCCATAGTCCTGATAGTTTTCACAATATGACCATTTGTTTGCAACTCACGCCGTCCATTGACATTCATTGAAACTACACTCTAGCCCCCTCCAAATTTGAAGGGCAATTTCTAAACTGCGACTGTGCCTTCATTTTTAATATTTCAGAGACATACTATACATCAAAATCTAGGTCTGGGTCTTGTGATTCTCACAATATAAAGATCTTCGCTGTAGGATGTATAGTTTTTAAAATACGGCCATTTGTTTAGAGGTCATTTCAGGAAATTTTAGCCATTAATCAGAGTGTACTGTTAGTGTTTGTTTTGTTGCCATGGTTACCAAAGCTTCTGTTATACACAGGGGGGGAGGTGGCTGGAGCATCTCAGCTGATTACAGAGCCCGGGGAAGGGGACAGACACACCAAGTACTGATTTATAATAGAGGAATATGATGGGGCAGTTTTGATGGGGTAATTCTGATGGGGCAGTTTTGATGAAGCAGTATTTGGGAAGCATAAACAGGGCATGAGCGTTGCTAGGAAACAGTGGTTGTAAACACAAGATGCTGAGACACCCCAAATGCATGTGACTTCATCTGCTAGACTTGATAATGCTTGTAGACTCCTCCCACAGTTTTCACACTACAGAGACAAATAATATACCGAAACGAGCGGATTGTTCCCGATTGGTGTGTTATTACTTTGTGGAATGTTTTGCCGAATGGTCCACGAAATGACGTTTTTGCGGCGAAATTGGTCCCATAGGAATGAATGGCAAAATGTTCAAAACTAGAGTGGGAAGTGACAAAAGCTGACAACCCCATGATCAGCCAAAACATTATGACCACCCCATGATCAGCCAAAACATTATGACCGCCCCATGTAAAAAAAAAAAAATATTTTTGAAAAAAAAAAGTAATTTTTGAAAAAAGTAAAAAAATAATTTTTGAAAAAAAAAAAATCATTTTTGAAAAAAAAAAAATATATATTTTTGAAAAAAAAAATATTTTTGAAAAAAAAAAATTATTTTTGAAAAAAAAAAATATTTTTGAAAAAAAAATTACTTTTAAAAAAAAAATTATTTTTGAAAAAAAGATATTTTTGAAAAAAAAAAATATTTTTGAAAAAAAAAATTATTTTTGAAAAAAAAATTACTTTAAAAAAAATAATTTCGAAAAAAAAATTATTTTTGAAATAAAAAAATTCATTTTTGAAAAAAAAAATTACCTTTGAAAAAAAAAATTACTTTTGAAAAAAAAAATCATTTTTGAAGAAAAAAAAATCATTTTTGATTAAAAAAAATTCATTTTTGAAAAAAAAAAAATTACTTTTGAAAAAAATGTTCAGCTCTTTCAGCGAATGATGGAACTTTTTTACTACTATTTATACTTTTTAAAATATTAAGCTTTTTAACACTTTTCACAGTTACTCAAGCCACTCCACCCCACCCAGTTACTCCGCCCACTCCAGTTGTAGAGGCAAGAACACTTTCACAATTTCCCCAGAAATTGTACCTTTTCTAGTTCTTATTATTATTATAGCCAAATTTACCACCCTAACTCCTCCCACAGTTTTTACACTACATAGACAAGTAATATACCGAAACGTGCGGATTGTTCCCGAATGGTGTGCTATTACTTTGTGGAACGTTTCGCCGAATGGTTCACAAAATATCGTCGTTTTTGCGGCGAAATTGGTCCCATAGGAATGAATGGGGAAACTAGAGTGGGAGATAACAAAAGCTGGAAAATCAGAACATGATTTCTAAACTGCCGCCACTCCCTCATTTTCAAGCCCACCTACACAAATCTTATATCAAAACGTTCAGCTATCCCTGCTGCCACTAAACATGTCCACGGATAAGCTATAGTCCTGATAGTTTTCACAATATGACCATTTGTTTGCAACTCACACCGTCCATTGACATTCATTGAAACTACACTCTAGCCCCTTCAAATTTGAAGGGCAATTTCTAAACTGCGACTGTGCCTCCATTTTTAATATTTCAGAGACATACTATACATCAAAATCTAGGTCTGGGTCTTGTGATTCTCACAATATAAAGATCTTTGCTGTAGGATTTATAGTTTTTAAAATACGGCTATTTGTTTAGAGGTCATTTCAGGAAATTTTAGCCATTAATCAGAGTGTACGGTGTTTGTTTTGTTGCCATGGTTACCAAAGCTTCTGTTATACACAGGGGGGGAGGTGGCTGGAGCATCTCAGCTCTGATTACAGAGCCCGGGGGAGGGGACAGACACACCATGTACTGATTTATAATAGAGGAATATGATGGGGCAGTTTTGATGGGGTAATTCTGATGGGGCAGTTTTGATGAAGTAGTATTTGGGAAGCATAAACAGGGCATGAGCGTTGCTAGGAAACAGTGGTTGTAAACACAAGATGCTGAGACACCCCAAATGCATGTGACTTCATCTGCTAGACTTGATAATGCTTGTAGACTCCTCCCACAGTTTTTACACTACAGAGACAAGTAATATACCGAAACGAGCGGATTGTTCCCGATTGGTGTGTTATTACTTTGTGGAACGTTTCGCCGAATGGTCCACGAAATGTCATTTTTGCGGCGAAATTGGTCCCATAGGAATGAATGGCGAAATGTTCAAAAGTAGTGTGGGAGGTGACAAAAGCTGACAACCCCATGATCAGCCAAAACATTATGACCACCCCATGATCAGCCAAAACATTATGACCGCCCCATGTAAAAAAAAATATATTTTTGAAAAAAAAAAAATCATTTTTGAAAAAAAAATTATTTTTGAAAAAAAAAAATTTTTGAAAAAAAAAAAATTATTTTTGAAAAAAAAAATCATTTTTGAAAAAAAAAAATCTTTTTTGAAAAAAAAATTCATAATTTTTGAAAAAAAAAAATCATAATTTTTGAAAAAAATGTTCAGCTCTTTCAGCTAATGATGAGACTTCAATTTTTTTACTACTATTTATACTTTTTAAAATATTAAGCTTTTTAACACTTTTCACAGTTACTCAAGCCACTCCACCCAGTTACTCCGCCCACTCCAGTTGTAGAGGCAAGAACACTTTTCACAATTTCCCCAGAAATTGTAGCTTTTCTAGTTAAGTGTTCTTGCATAGCAAGACCACTTACTGTTATCTCACATATATATTATTCTTATTATTATAGCCAAATTTACCACCCTAACTCCTCCCACAGTTTTTACACTACATAGACAAGTAATATACCGAAACGTGCGGATTGTTCCCGAATGGTGTGCTATTACTTTGTGGAACGTTTCACCGAATGGTTCACGAAATATCGTCATTTTTGCGGCGAAATTGGTCCCATAGGAATGAATGGGGAAACTAGAGTGGGAGATGACAAAAGCTGGAAAATCAGAACATGATTTCTAAACTGCCGCCACTCCCTCATTTTCAAGCCCACCTACACAAATCTTATATCAAAACGTTCAGCTATCCCTGCTGCCACTAAACATGTCCACGGCTAAGCCATAGTCCTGATAGTTTTCACAATATGACCATTTGTTTGCAACTCACACCGTCCATTGACATTCATTGAAACTACACTCTAGCCCCCTTCAAATTTGAAGGGCAATTTCTAAACTGCGACCGTGCCTTCATTTTTAATATTTCAGAGACATACTATGTATCAAAATCTAGGTCTGGGTCTTGTGATTCTCACAATATAAAGATCTTCGCTGTAGGATGTATAGTTTTTAAAATACGGCCATTTGTTTAGAGGTCATTTCAGGAAATTTTAGCCATTAATCAGAGTGTACTGTTAGTGTTTGCTTTGTTGCCATGGTTACCAAAGCTTCTGTTATACACAGGGGGGGAGGTGGCTGGAGCATCTCAGCTGATTACAGAGCCCGGGGGAGGGGACAGACACACCATGTACTGATTTATAATAGAGGAATATGATGGGGCAGTTTTGATGGGGTAATTCTGATGGGGCAGTTTTGATGAAGTAGTATTTGGGAAGCATAAACAGGGCATGAGCGTTGCTAGGAAACAGTGGTTGTAAACACAAGATGCTGAGACACTCCAAATGCATGTGACTTCATCTGCTAGACTTGATAATGCTTGTAGACTCCTCCCACAGTTTTCACACTACAGAGACAAATAATATACCGAAACGTGCGGATTGTTCCCGATTGGTGTGTTATTACTTTGTGGAATGTTTCACCGAATGGTTCACGAAATATCGTAGTTTTTGCGGCGAAATTGGTCCCATAGGGATGAATGGCGAAATGTTCAAAACTAGAGTGGGAAGTGACAAAAGCTGACAACCCCATGATCAGCC
Source organism: Aquarana catesbeiana (assembly GCF_042186555.1). NCBI lineage: Eukaryota > Metazoa > Chordata > Amphibia > Anura > Ranidae > Aquarana > Aquarana catesbeiana. Next base: position 517,565,813 of record NC_133325.1, read on the forward strand.
AAAACATTATGACCACCCCATGATCAGCCAAAACATTATGACCGCCCCATGAAAAAAAAAATATTTTTGAAAAAAAAAAAAAATTAATTTTTGAAAAAAAAAAATATTATTGAGAAAAAAAAATATTTTTGAAAAAAGAAAAAATTATTTTTGAAAAAAAAAATTATTTTGAAGAAAAAAAAAATTTTTGAAAAAAAAAAATTTTGAACAAAAAAAAATTATTTTTGAAAAAAAAAAATATTTTTTTTTTTAAAAAAATTATTTTTGAAAAAAAAATTTTTTGAAAAAAAAAAGAAAAAAAAATTATTTTTGAAAAAAAAAATATTTTTGAAAAAATAAAAAAAAATAATTTTTGAAAAAAAAATCATTAAAAAAAAATCATTTTTGAAAAAAAAAATCATTTTTGAAAAAAAAGTTCAGCTCTTTCAGCTAATGATGGGACTTCAACTGTTTTACTACTATTTATACTTTTTAAAATATTAAGCTTTTTAACACTTTTCACAGTTACTCCGCCCACTCCACCCAGTTACTCCGCCCACTCCAGTTGTAGAGGCAAGAACACTTTCACAATTTCCCCAGAAATTGTAGCTTTTCTAGTTCTTATTATTCTTATTATTATAGCCAAATTTACCACCCTAACTCCTCCCACAATTTTTACACTACATAGACAAGTAATACACCAAAACGTGCGGATTGTTCCCGAATGGTGTGCTATTATTTTGTGGAACGTTTCGCCGAATGGTTCATGAAATATCGTAGTTTTTGCGGCAAAATTGGTCCCATAGGAATGAATGGGGAAACTAGAGTGGGAGGTGACAAAAGGTGAAAAATCAGAACATGATTTCTAAACTGCCGCCACTCCCTCATTTTCAAGCCCACCTACACAAATCTTATATCAAAACGTTCAGCTATCCCTGCTGCCACTAAACATGTCCACGGCTAAGCCATAGTCCTGATAGTTTTCACAATATGACCATTTGTTTGCAACTCACACCGTCCATTGACATTCATTGAAACTACACTCTAGCCCCTTCAAATTTGAAGGGCAATTTCTAAACTGCGACCGTGCCTCTATTTTTAATATTTCAGAGACATACTATACATCAAAATCTAGGTCTGGGTCTTGTGATTTTCACAATATAAAGATCTTCGCTGTAGGATTTATAGTTTTTGGGAAAAAGCTTTTTGTTTAGAGGTCATTTCAGGACATTTTAGCCATTAATCAGAGTGTACTGTGTTTGTTTTGTTGCCATGGTTACCAAAGCTTCTGTTATACACAGGGGGGGAGGTAGCTGGAGCATCTCAGCTCTGATTACAGAGCCCGGGGGAGGGGACAGACACACCATGTACTGATTTATAATAGAGGAATATGATGGGGCAGTTTTGATAGGGCAATTCTGATGGGGCAGTTTTAATGGGGCAATTATGATGGGGCAGTTTTGATGGTGGCAATATGATGGGGTAGTTTTGATAGGGCAATTCTGATGGGGCAGTTTTGATGGTGGCAATATGATGGGGCAATTCTGATGGGGCAGTTTTGATGGTGGCAATATGATGGGGCTGTTTTGATGGGGCAATTCTGATGGGGCAGTTTTGATGGTGGCAATATGATGGGGCAGTTTTGATGGGACAATTCTGATGGGGCAGTTTTGATGGCAGTTTTTGAAAAAAAAAATTATTTTTGAAAAAAAAATTTCGTTTAAAAAAAAAAAAAATTCATTTTTGAAAAAAAATAATTCATTTTTGAAAAAAAAAATCATTTTTGAAAAAAAAATATTTTTGAAAAAAATTCATTTTTGAAAAAAAATTCATTTTTGAAAAAAAATAATTCATTTTTGAAAAAAAAAACTTTTGAAAAAAATGTTCAGCTCTTTCAGCTAATGATGGGACTTCAACTGTTTTACTACTATTTATACTTTTTAAAATATTAAGCTTTTTAACACTTTTCACAGTTACTCAAGCCACTCCACCCAGTTACTCCGCCCACTCCAGTTGTAGAGGCAAGAACACTTTTCACAATTTCCCCAGAAATTGTACCTTTTCTAGTTAAGTGTTCTTGCATAGCAAGACCACTTACTGTTATCTCACATATATATTATTGTTATTATTATAGCCAAATTTACCACCCTAACTCCTCCCACAGTTTTTACACTACATAGACAAGTAATATACCGAAACGTGCGGATTGTTCCCGAATGGTGTGCTATTACTTTGTGGAACGTTTCGCCGAATGGTTCACGAAATATCGTAGTTTTTGTGGCGAAATTGGTCCCATAGGAATGAATGGGGAAACTAGAGTGGGAGATGACAAAAGCTGAAAAATCAGAACATGATTTCTAAACTGCCACCACTCCCTCATTTTCAAGCCCACCTATACAAATATTATATCAAAACATTCAGCTATCCCTGCTGCCACTAAACATGTCCATGGCTAAGCCATAGTTCTGATAGTTTTCACAATATGACCATTTGTTTGCAACTCACGCCATCCATTGACATTCATTGAAACTACACTCTAGCCCCTTCAAATTTGAAGGGCAATATCTAAACTGCGACTATGCCTTCATTTTTAATATTTCAGAGACATACTATGCATCAAAATCTAGGTCTGGGTCTTGTGATTCTCACAATATAAAGCTCTTCGCTTTAGGATTTATAGTTTTTAAAATATGACCATTTGTTTAGAGGTCATTTCAGGAAATTTTAGCCATTAATCAGAGTGTACTGTTAGTGTTTGTTTTGTTGCCATGGTTACCAAAGGTTACCAAAGCTTCTCAGCTGATTACAGAGCCCGGGGGAGGGGACAGACACACCATGTACTGATTTATAATAGAGGAGTATGATGGGGCAGTTTTGATGGGGTAATTCTGATGGGGCAGTTTTGATGAAGTAGTATTTGGGAAGCATAAACAGGGCATGAGCGTTGCTAGGAAACAGTGGTTGTAAACACAAGATGCTGAGACACCCCAAATGCATGTGACTTCATCTGCTAGACTTGTTAATGCTTGTAGACTCCTCCCACAGTTTTCACACTACAGAGACAAATAATATACCGAAACGAGCGGATTGTTCCCGATTGGTGTGTTATTACTTTGTGGAATGTTTTGCCGAATGGTCCACGAAATGACGTTTTTGCGGCGAAATTGGTCCCATAGGAATGAATGGCGAAATGTTCAAAACTAGAGTGGGAAGTGACAAAAGCTGACAACCCCATGATCAGCCAAAACATTATGACCACCCCATGATCAGCCAAAACATTATGACCGCCCCATGTAAAAAAAAAAATATTTTTGAAAAAAAAAAATAATTTTTGAAAAAAGTAAAAAAAAAATTTTTGAAAAAAGTAAAAAAATCATTTTTGAAAAAAAAAAAATCATTTTTGAAAAAAAAAAAAATATTTTTGAAAAAAAAATTACTTTAAAAAAAAAAATTATTTTTGAAAAAAAAATATATTTGAAAAAAAAAAATATTTTTGAAAAAAAAAAATTATTTTTGAAAAAAAAATTACTTTAAAAAAAATAATTTCGAAAAAAAAATTATTTTTGAAATAAAAAAATTCATTTTTGAAAAAAAAAATTACCTTTGAAAAAAAAAATTACTTTTGAAAAAAAAAATCATTTTTGAAGAAAAAAAAAATCATTTTTGATTAAAAAAAATTCATTTTTGAAAAAAAAAATTACTTTTGAAAAAAATGTTCAGCTCTTTCAGCGAATGATGGAACTTTTTTACTACTATTTATACTTTTTAAAATATTAAGCTTTTTAACACTTTTCACAGTTACTCAAGCCACTCCACCCCACCCAGTTACTCCGCCCACTCCAGTTGTAGAGGCAAGAACACTTTCACAATTTCCCCAGAAATTGTACCTTTTCTAGTCTAGTATTATTCTTATTATAGCCAAATTTACCACCCTAACTCCTCCCACAGTTTTTACACTACATAGACAAGTAATATACCGAAACGTGCGGATTGTTCCCAATTGGTGTGCTATTACTTTGTGGAACGTTTCACCGAATGGTTCACGAAATATCGTCATTTTTGCTGTGAAATTGGTCCCATTGGAATGAATGGGGAAATGTTCAAAACTAGAGTGGGAGGTGACAAAAGCTGAAAAATCAGGACATGATTTCTAAACTGCCACCACTCCCTCATTTTCAAGCCCACCCACACAAATATTATATCAAAACATTCAGCTATCCCTGCTGCCACTAAACATGTCCATGGCTAAGCCATAGTTCTGATAGTTTTCACAATATGACCATTTGTTTGCAACTCACGCCATCCATTGACATTCATTGAAACTACACTCTAGCCCCTTCAAATTTGAAGGGCAATATCTAAACTGCGACTATGCCTTCATTTTTAATATTTCAGAGACATACTATGCATCAAAATCTAGGTCTGGGTCTTGTGATTCTCACAATATAAAGCTCTTCGCTTTAGGATTTATAGTTTTTAAAATATGACCGTTTGAATTACTGCATAGTTATTACAGCTATCATGATCCTGTGTATTGTGTATTGAGCAGTGGTTGTGAAGCATAAACAGGGCATGAGCGTTGCTAGGAAACAGTGTTTGTAAACACAAGATGCTGAGACCCCCCAAATGCATGTGGTCATACCTTCATCTGCTAGGCTTGATAATGCTTGTAGACTACTGGTGGAGGCAAGAACACTTCACACAATTTCCCCAGAAATTGTAGCTTTTCTAGTTAGCTTTGTTGCCCTTCTTTGTACTCACTCCATTTCCAGTACATCCTTCCTATGGACTAGTGCCCAGAACTGGACAGCATACTCTAGGTGCAGCCAGACCAGAGTCTTGTAGAGCTGGAGAATTATTGTTTTATCTCTGGAGTTGATCCCCTTTTTAATGCATGCCAATATTCTGTTTGCTTTGTTAGCAGCAGCTTGGCATTGCATGCCATTGCTGAGCCTATCATCTACTAGGACCCCCGGGTCCTTTTCCATCCTAGATTTCAACTAGAGGTTCTCCCCCCAGTGTATAGATTGCATTCATATTTTTGCCACCCAAATGCATTTTCCTGGACCTCCCCATGTCAGCCTACTATGAGTCAGCTCCGTCCCCTCTGACCCCTCCAGGACCACCTCTTTTCTAGCCCATAAAAGGGCGGCTGTCTGCCCACACCAGTGTTCTTTTTTCGTCCTTGCTCCGGACGCCTTTAAAGTTTTTTTTTTTTTCCTCTTCGCCATCCATCCTGTCGGGTTCAGCCTCTCCCGATTCAGAAGACCCCCCCATATAGGGTGTAAATCTCCTGAGGAGGTGGGTTTCCGTGGTGCTGGGTTTGTATGGTACAGTATAAATGACTATGTATTACTGCCAAAGGTCACTGGCAGTATAAAAAAAAACTGTATATACCTTCGTTAGGCAGATGGTGGCACTCTCTCCTTCCATGTTTTTGTGTGTTCAGGCAGTGGTTTGGCTCGCTGGGACTTGTAGTTCACCGCCTCCACATGTACTCCTTTCAGGAAGCTCAGAGTTGAGCAGGTGAGGTCAGAGGTAGCTTCCTCTTTGGGTTGCCTAGCAAACACCAGAATGCTCACTGCTGATTTGCAGCAGCCTCTGTCCTCTAGGCTGATCTCAGTCTCCAGCTGGTCAATATGCTACTCTGCTCTGCTCTGGTAAGCCTCCTTCCAGGTTTCTCATTACTTTCTGCTGTGTTACTTGTTGACAGAGTATATTTATTATCCTGTACCTTCTAGGACTGGGGAATTTTGCCTGCCTGCCTAGCTGCCTTAAGCACTGAAGATTTGGATGGAGACGTTTATTTTAATTGTATTTATTTATTTTTGACGGCTCAGGACAATGCTGCAAAGCACACCAGGTTAAATCCTACATTAAGGTGATCTCAAAAAACTTGCCACCACCCTCATTTATAGCTGGCTATCGCAGTAAGCGGCATTGGAGGGCTACAAACAGATATAAACAAGGCCTGGGGAATGCCCAGGAAAAAATTCCAAGCCTACTTACCACCAGCTCGCAGACAACCAAATTAACCTGTCTAACAGTATGCATTAAAAACAGGGGTTTAGTCTGCACGCATTTGCAAACGCATGCGTAAGCCACAGAGCCTCGTTACGGCACCCTGATATCTGTGGTCCTAACACTAAAATATGAGTGTCCCCACAGTGGAGGCACATGCATTCTGATGGATAAATGAGAGCAGGTGGACTGAAGGGCAGCCCATCCCTTCTTAAAGGTACAGGAGCACACCAGACACCCAGCAAATAGCACAATGGCTGCAAAAGGTGCTGGTGCGTTGCTGGACCAATACACACACCAAGGCGAGCTGGTGGTAAGTAGGCTTGGAATTTTTTTCCTGGGCATTCCCCAGGCCTTGTTTAAATCCTACATTAAGCACGCAGTCAAGGAAGTGTTAAAGAGTGTTTCAAGGAATCCTGCTCATCCTGCTGTATCTTCACCATCTGCAAATTCAGATCATGTGTTTTCGGTGCGTTTTAAATCTGAAGTCGATAGCGATTCGGATCCAATTGAGGCTGAGATGGTCTCAGAATCGCATACGTTTGATTTTTGCACTGGTTCCCCCCTTGGTGGAGGCTGTTAAGGAAAGAAGCACATTACGCTTCCGCTGGAGTATTCGGTCTCTTTTAGGGATCGTATGGATCGCAAAATAGATGCAGACCTAAAAAGGTTGTATAGTTTGAACAGCAGCCTGCAGACTGGCGGTAGCACTCACTTCTGTGGCAGTAGCACTTGGGCTGGGTTCGCACCTGTGCGTTTTTTGGTGCTTTTTGCGTTTTGCGGATTTGCACTACCGTCCGTTTATCGTGGTCTCCTATGGAACACGTTCTGTGGTGCAGTTCTGCGGAATGCGCTGGGAGTGCATGGGTGCGAATCCAGCCTTAGAGTGTGGTTAGCGGAGCTGGTGGATGGATGTTTGGACGAAAGTCTGGGAAGTGGCAGTTCTTCTCCTTTGCAGACTGCTGTAGAGTTGTGGCTGAAGTGGCTGTCGACCAGGTAAAGATGACAGCAAAGATAATGGCTCATTCCGTCACAGCCCGCAGAGCCTTATGGTTGAAGCATTGGCCGATAAGGCTTCTCAGCACAGTCTGTGTTCAGTTCCATTTGATGGGAAGCTACGCTTCATGAAGACTTAGAATCAGCAATTCAGCGGGTTTCCGGCGGCAGATCTGGTCTAATCTCACAGAAGAGAAAAAGACACAGCAGCCCTTTTCGGTTTAACAAGAGATCCAAAGAAGGATTCAGAGAGGCCAGGGCTTTCAGACAGTTTTTCAGACAGACAGTGGAGGGGAGCCGGTTCAACCTTCCAGAAACCTTCCAAGCCAAGTTTCCACTGCTGCGTCCCCAGAGTCGTGCGATTTACACTGCGACTTTGCTGTGCGATTCGTGATGCAATGTCATTCGACCCGTGAAAACCATGTGAGAACAAATCGCACAGATGTCGGAACAAAGTAGTGCAAAAACCTTTTTTGGAGTCGCTGTGACTTAAGTCGCACCAATTAGAATGGGGACCATTGAAATACATGGGTTTTGGCTTGTCATGCGCCATCGCATGCGTCAGGTCGCACGACAACTCGCAGTAGTGGAGACAGAGCCTAAGGCTTCAAATAAGTCCTTCTGAAGCTGTCTCCACTTAACCCTCTCAAGTAGGAGCAAGACTAGCCCAATTCAGGGGGGGTTTGGGCGGACAAATTACATGATGCCTGGATTGTAGCCATCATTCGATCTTGTTATCGTCTCGAGTTCAGAACAAGGCCCCCTCAGACCTTGTTCATAGAAACTGGACTTCCTACGGATTTGATAAGGAGGTAATGTTTGCAAAGATATATAGGGGAGCTGTTGGCAGCAAGGGCCATGCTTCCGGTTCAAAGGCTCGTTTTGGGTCAAAAAGAGGCTTCAGGGGGTTTCGGACCAGTTTTTGACCTCAAAGTCCTGAATTCTTACATGAAGGTTCCACCATTCAAAATGGAGTCATTGGAAACTATTGTTTCGGTTGTGGAGTCAGGAGACTGGATGGTTTCCATCGATCTGGCGGTTGCGTATCTTCATGTCTCCATAGACGCATCTCACCATCGCTTTCTCAGGCCTTCCGTGGAAGGCTCTCATTTTCATTTTTAATCTCTCCCATTCGGTCTCTGCACGACTCCGAGAACGTTTTTAAAGCTACTGTCTGCTGTTGTTGCGACTCTGAGTCAAGGGAGTGCAAATATTCCATTATCTAGACAACATGCTACTTCTGGGTCCATCAAATGAGCTCCTTCTAGTTCATGTGAATTTCACCTTCAAAACACTAGCTCATTTCGGTTGGTTGATCAACTTTCGGAAGAGCCAGATGCATCTGACCCAAATGTTGGAGTATTTAGGAGTACAATTCAACACGGATCGGGGTTGTGTTTCTCTTCCTCAGAGGAAGGTCCAGGAGATCCAGTCTCAGACAAAGCAGTGATGGCCAGGCCTTCTATGATGCTGAAGGAATGCATGCAGTATCTGGGGGTTTTATCGGCCACAGTTCTAGTAGTCCCATGGGTCAGGTGGCGCAGAAGGAGGTTTCAATGCAACTTTCTTCTTCAGTGGGATTCCGATAATCTGGTCCCTGGTTTGGTGGTCAAACCAATAGTGGTGTCGACCAATGCCAGTCTGGCAGATTGCGGGGCACACTGCCTGGGACAGCAAGTTCAAGGCCTAACTCCCAGGGCCTGGCAATGTTTTAGCAGATCACTTGAGTCGAGGCTTTGGGGATCACAACAAATGGGGCCTCAACCCCAAGTACCTACGCAAGATCTTCGGGGTCTGGGAGATGCCTTTGATAGATCTTATGGCATTGGAGGAGAATTGTCAACTGCCTTGCTTCTTCTCCCGAACCTAGCATCCACATGCATTGGGTCAGGGTGCTCTGTCCAGGTCTTGGAACTTCCCTTTGGTGTATGTGTTCCTGCCGCTTCCATTGGCTCTCAAAATCCTGCTGAACATTCAGCGAGAAAGGGTCACAGCAATAGTAGTCCTACCTTACTGGCTCAGGGAGCTGTGGTTCCCTCTGGCTTGGAGGATAAATTTGGGCTCACCAATCCCTCTGCCTCCTTGTCAAAATCTCCTTCTGCAGAGTGGGGCCTGACACCCGAACCGCAGGAGGATACATTTTATGACATTATTACAGGATCGTCAGAACGAATGTAACCTATCACCGGATCTGGAATACTACGGAAAGGGGTTGGAACCTTGGATCTCCTTCAGTATCTAACATTTTGGAGTTTCTGCAGAGTAGTCTACAAGGGTTAGCTTCTAATTCCCTGAAGGGTCAAATCCCTGCCTTGTCGGCTATGTCGTGTACAAGATATGCTCTACATGCGTTGGTGATCTGATTTTTTTTTTTAGGGGCAGCCATAGACTTTCTAATTCACTCACAATTAACTTTGATGGTGTTTTTTATTTTTTTTATTGATTTGTTTATCTACTTATGATAATCATGTAGTAATATAGATTTAAATATCTAATGCAAGCGCACAATTTTTTCTTTGTATGTAATTTTTCACCTCATTGATACTTGTGGTTTTGTTGCAGCTGCAGTTATATTAATTTTTTGCTTGATAGCGCAGGTTTTCTCTCTCTTTTTTTTTTTTTTTTTTATCCAGTTAGCTTAATATCAAACTACCTGCTGGTCAAGCACTTTAGGCACAAATTCAGATTTGCTGTGGTTAGAATTCACTAATAGTATATTCTAGGTATTTTTTACGATTATTGTTTTGTTCAAAATGGATGTCTTTGAATACCGCTCTCAACGTATAATAACTAAGGAGGGTGTGTTTGATGCTACTAGTGAACCAGAGGGGAATCTGGGAGGTTTATTCATGAGGCTAAAAAACCTCATGATCTCTGAGATACACACCCAATGGGATGTATTTTTCCTTGAACACTATGTGGCCGAATCAATGGTCCCAAGAAGCCTGCGTTGGGAGATCAGCCCCCAAAAGGGCGAATCAGATCTCCAAGATTGGTACCGATACTTTAATGAGGCCGGAATCAAATTCTTGGATTTTCTGATTCCTAGGAAGAAAGCCAAACTTATCAGACTCGACATGGAGATTAAACTTATTAAAGAGAAATTATCCCCTCATAGTAATAGTGAGGAATACAAAGAACGATCCTTTAATCTCAAAAAACTAATAGAAAAGGAAGAGTCTGAACAGAAAAATAAGAAAAGGAAAAAGTTGGCTAGAGACCTGGGTGATTATAGAAATAGGTCTGTCTTTCAGTGGCAAATCAAGATTGCGGCCGAGGAGGCGGGAACCACTGAGAGCATGGACACTTCTGCCCCCCCAAGTCAGAATAGAGGTAGACAGCCGGGAGCGCCAGATAGAATTCTAGCAACCCAGGCCCAATATTCCAATCCCCCGAGACGGGTTTCTTACAGGTCACCGGTAAGACATAATCCTGTCTCTTATCCCCGGCCACCAGTTCATACTCCGAGGGCCAGACCAAAGCCATTTAAAAAGAAGTTTAGGAATCAGAAACCAAGGAATCATACCCAACATAAGGAGGATTATCACCCTCGTGGGCGAACAGGGAGCCATCGTGAGGGTCATTACCCTAGTTATCACGATCTCCGGGGTACGCCATACGAGGATGAATATCCCATCCGTACCCAAAATCGCTTCCAACCTTTAAGAGACACACATTATCAATACAGGGAGGAGGAAGATTATGGAGGTCCATACTTAGGCAATCATACCCCAAGGAGAGACACATCCAACTGGGATCGCCCCCCTCGACCCCAAAGAGATATGCGGACGGATCAGCACACTCCTAATTATCCACAATGGGAAGAGTATTCCCAATCTCAACATTGGGGTTTTCCCCGAGGAGATCAATACTACCAAAGACCACTAGAAAAAAGAGAGGAGTCAGAGGGGGGAGGAGAACAAGGAGCAAAAAGAAAACGGGTCTAACTGGCCAAGGTATTTTTAACTTGAGTAATACCCCCCTGACCCAAGAGGAAACTGCCATCTTGGATAAGGGTTTAAAATTCGCACCCCCCAAGCCACTTAACAAATTTCAAACATATATCGATGTTCACAAATACACCAGAAATTTAAATATCAAAAGGTATCTATTATATAATCCTATTGGTACCCAAAGCCAATATCTCACTAATATTAGGCACTCAGGCCTTGCAAACGCATCATTATTTAATCCCCCAGGTGGTCTGCCAGCTTCAATTAGGGTATTTCGAGATGTTCTTTTAAGGGACTTTGACCGTTTAAAAATCAAAAATAATAGAATGACCAAGGACCTTGAACAGGGGTTGGACCAACTTTGCAAACGCAAAGACCTTGTCATTAGGCCAGCTGACAAGGGAGGGGGTATTGTAGTACTGTATAAAAGTGATTATTTACAGGAGTTGGACAGGTTAGTGGGAGATTCCACTACTTATACTCTCCTTAAATCCGACCCCTGTATAAAGTACAGGAAGGAATTGGAGGGAATTGTTGATTTTGGGTTTCAATCAGGTATTATCAACAAAAAAGAGAAACAATTTCTGATACCAGTATCCTCACGGATACCTATTATATATTACTTGCCGAAAATCCACAAGAACCCTATACACCCGCCTGGCCGTCCAATTATTAGTGGAATAAATTCCATCACCTCAAGAGTTGGCAAGTATATCGATGGGTTTCTCCAACCCTTGATTAGATCATTACCCGCTTACATTAGGGACAGTAAACATACCATTAATATTTTAAGAGATTGTGGATACAGGGAGGGACATTGGCTGGTAACTGCCGATGTCACATCCCTGTATACCACGATCCCCCATAAATGGGGTATATCCTCAGTAAAATACTTCCTATACAAGGACCCCTCACTCCCAAGGAGACAAAAGCGGTTTATAATGGAATTTCTTGAATATGCCAACACGCACAACTTTTTTTGGCATAAGAATCAATACTTCCTTCAAACAAAGGGAGTTGCCATGGGGGCGAAGTTCACCCCCAGCCTGGCTAATTTATTCATGGGGAAATGGGAGGAGGACGTCATCTATGCCCAGAGGAGATCAGAGTCAGTCCTGTGGGCAAGGTACATAGATGACGTCCTCCTCCTGTGGAATGGTACCCATGAATCTCTTTGACTTTATGGCAAATCTAAATAGGAACGACAGGGGGATTGAATTTAGGTATGAGGCCAGTTTAAAATCTGTGAACTTCCTGGATCTTGTAATTAAGGGAGAGGGAGACTCTTTGCATACCTCTACTTATTTCAAGACCACAGACCGCAATTCATTTATCCCCAGAGGCAGTTGCCACCATAAAGCGTGGCTTGATTCAGTCTCTAAAAGTCAATACTTACGTATTAGACGTAATTGTTCTAACATCAATGACTTTAAAGTACAATCTAAGATACTTACTGAGAGGTTTTTGGAAAAAGGATATGAATTTCCTTTCCTTGAGGAAAAAATGAGAGAGGTGGAGTTGGTTGATAGAGAGTCACTCCTTAGAGATAAGAGTAGGGTGGAAATTCCTGAAAGGAAAGAGTCCATTTATCCCTTTATAACAGGCTACTCTCATCAATATTCCTTGGTTAGGAAATTGATGTATAAGCACTGGCATATTATAAAAAATGACAGTGTATTAGGCCCTCTACTTCCTGAGAAACCTCGTGTAATTTTCAGAGGAGTACCTTCTATCAGATCAGTGATAGCTCCCGGTGTCTGCGACCCTCCCATCAGGAAACCCATGTTTTTTCAGAACTTGGTTGGGTATTATAAATGTAAAAACTGTGCTGTTTGTACTATTAATGACATCAAAGATCGTAAAGTGAAACAGTTCCATTCTACCAGCACTTAGAGGATTTTTTCGATTAAATCCTTTATTACCTGTTCCACCACCCACGTAGTATACCTCTTAATCTGTCCATGCGGATTACAATACGTGGGCCGTACAGTACGACCCCCTTCAGGTCAGATTGAACGAGCACATTGGAAATATCCGAAGAGGGTTTATAGGCCACCCAGTATCCAAACATTATTTGGATGTACATGGGCGAGATCCTAGGGGTACAAAATTCATAGCCATAGATAGACTCAAGACACCATGGAGGGGTGGTCCGAAAAAACGAGCTATATCCAAGCTCGAAATGGAGTGGATATATAAAATGAAATTTTTAAAACCCTTTGGGCTTAATGTAGATGTCAAGATGAATGCGTTTATTGACAATGCTTAGATGATGTTGTGTGTGGACGCATTGATTTCGACACTTGGGAGAATAATTTGTAAACCTCCCCCCCCTCCCTCTTTTTCTAGGGGTGGTTATATTGTCGGTTTTGTAAAAAATATAGGGGGATACCATGTCAAGATATGGCTGCCCTTTGAATGTAGTAATACACATAAATATAGGACTAATGTATGACGATTCTTAGTAATGTAACCCCCAAATATAGAGATTTTTTTCAATAATACAGTAGTTGTGGTCTGAGGAAAGAACAAGCAATATTGTTTAGATTTAGCCGTTTTTTTTTTTGTTTTTTTTTCTTAATTTATTTTTTCGTCCTTTTTCAAATTTTCCCCCTTTTTTTTTTTTTGTTGCTAAATGTCTATTACTGTAGGAGTAGTGTCCTACAGTATGTAAAATGGGATGATTTGACCCAAAAATAACTAATTGCTTAGACCTATAATAGATGACATATATTAGTTTGAGATGAGAACAAAATTTTGGCCATATAAAGTGTGCTAATGACATTCAGGAACAAGCTTCCTGGTTTGCGTTTCATAATGCGAGCTATGTCGAGGCTTGGTATCCTTTGCACATGCTCAGATCGTAATTCGTTCTTTGGACGAAAACGAGGCTTGAATAGAGAGGAAGCATTATAACGGGAGCCATATCGAGGCTTGGTATCCTTTGCACATGCTCAGATTGTAATTGAAACTCAGATGAAAACAAGGTTTGAATGTAAGGAAGTACTATAAATGGCGATGGTTCAATGCGTCGCCCGTGCCCCTTTGAAGACGTGACCTATCACGAAACATGTAGGGCCTGGCTAAGCAGTGTACGCCAGATCGCCATAGAGCCCCATGTAACCTAGCACGGGCGTCTCTGGTGTTTTTATATTTTGCCGGCTTTTATGTTTTGGATGTTTTAAAGATGCCTAGTTGTCTGAGGCAATAATATTCCCCTTTTTTACATACTATACCATTGGAGTTTTTCTTTCTCCCCTTCTTTACCTACGAGTCCAAATGAGGGAGTGTTTACATCAATGCGGAAGTGTCGGAACCATCTCCAGCTGTGTGGTGAGCTGTCATCTACTGTCCCTGCAGAGGGCTAAATCTGCATGCTTCTAAGACCTTGCTATAAAGGAGGTCCAACGTGTCTGGTAAGGATACATCTATTATTAACCTTCGGATCCACTGGTGGTTGGAGGTCCCTTCACGTCCCCTTATTCCTTTATACACACTAAGTAATGCAATTCATGAACTTTGGATATGCGTTTTTCCTGCGACTCAGGATGCAATTTTGAACTTTTTCACTTATGACTTTGCACTTGGGTGGAATAACCTTTTGTTTTTTGTTTTTTCTTTTTTGCATACCAGTTTATAACTTTATTGTTGGTTTATATGTATGCAATGGTCAATATTAGTATTTGACTTACATGTCGCTGTTTGCTCTGTAGCATAGCGACTTTCTAATTCACTCACAATTAACTTTGATGGTGTTTTTTATTTATTTTTTTATTTATTTGTTTATCTACTTATGATAATCATGTAGTAATATAGATTTAAATATCTAATGCAAGCGCACAATGTTTTCTTTGTATGTAATTTTTCACCTCATTGATACTTGTGGTTTTGTTGCAGCTGCAGTTATATTAATTTTTTGCTTGATAGCGCAGGTTTTCTCTCTCTTTTTTTTTTTGCCATAAAAATCAGACCTCCATTAAAATCATTTTTTCCAAAAGAGGACTTAACACTAGTCTTGGGAACATTGCTGGTTCCTCTGTTTGATCAAGCTTTCTTTTGTTCATTATTTCTTTTAACAGTTTTTTGTTTTTGTTTTTTACTAGCCGTGGCCTCGGCCAGAAGACTCCGAGTTGTGTGCCTTCTCATCTAAAGAACCATATTGTTTGGTGCTCCCAAACAAGATCGTCCTTAGGCCGATACCGAGCTTTCTACCTAAGGTGGTCACATAATTTCATATGAACTGGGAGGTCATTCTCCCAGCCTTTCCGGCGGATACAGCTGATGATGAGTGGAGTAGGTTAGACCTGGTCTCTGCGGTTTCAACCTACCTGAAATGGACTAAAAGCTTTGGCAAACAAGATCAGCTGTAGGTTTTCCCAATGGAGCCTAAAAAGGGTATGCCAGCAACATCCAGAGTTGTGTCTTCTTGGTTTGTCAAGACCATGCATATTGCATACAAAACGCTAGGCCTTCCTCCTCCTTCAGAGATCAAAGCACATTCGACGAGGGGTATGGCAGCATCCTGGGCATACGCGAAGGTCGCCCCTGAGGTAGTTTGCAGAGCAGCAGGCTGGAGCGTGCCCAACACCTTTTATTAGGCATTACAAGCCTAATATGGCTTGTCCGCCTGAGGAAACATTTGGCTCTACAGTTATTATGGCGGCTGTTGCCCATTAAACATTTTCAGTAGCATTGCCTTAAGGGTTTGGCTTATTTTTTATTTTTTGTCTTCCCTCCCTTCTTAATATTGCTTGGTACATCCCATAGTAGGCTGACATGGGGAGGTTCAGGAATAAGGAAAATTGTTATCCATACTTACCGTAATTTTCCTTTCCTGGATCCTCCCCATGTCAGCCGGAGGATTCCCACCCAGTTTATCCGTCGCGAGGTGGGGTTTTTTTAACACTGGTGTGGGCAGACAGCCTCTCTTTTATGGGCTAGGAAAGAGGTGGTCCTGGAGGGGTCAGAGGGGGTGGAGCTGACCCATAGTAGGCTGACATGGGGAGGATCCAGGAAAGGAAAATTACGGTAAGTATGGATAACAATTTTCCTTAATTTTACATTTTTCTACATTGAACCTCATTTGCCATGTAGTTGCCCACCCCATTCATATGTTCAGATGTTTTTTGCAAGGTTTCCACATACTGCGGTGAAGCTTTTGCCCTGCTCAGCTTAGTATGGTCCGCAAATACAGAGAATGAACTGTTTACCCCATCCTCCAGGTCGTTTATTAACAAATTAAATAGGATTGGTCCCAGCACAGAACCCTGGGGGACCCCACTACCCACTCCTGATCATTCCGAGTACTCCCCATTTATCACCTCCCTCTGAACTTGCCCTTGTAGCCAATTTTCAATCCATGTACTCACCCTATGGTCCATGCCAACGGACCTTATTTTGTACAGTAAACGTTTATGGGGAACTTTGTCAAATGCTTTTGCAAAATCCAGATACACCATGTCTACGGGCCTTCCTTTATCTAGCTGGAAATTCACCTCCTCATAGATGCTGATTACTGCTAATGATACCGTTCTCATTACTAAAATCTTGTATATAGTCCCTTATCATCCCCTCCAAGATTTTACATACTATTGATGTTAGGCTAACTGGTCTGTAATTCCCAGGGATGTATTTTGGACCCTTTTTAAATATTGGTGCTACATTGACTTTTCTCCAATCAGCTGGTACCATTCCAGTCAGTAGACTGTCAGTAAAAATTAGGAACAATGGTCTGGCAATTACTTTACTGAGTTCCCTAAGTACCCTCGGGTGCAAGCCATCTGGTCCCGGTGATTTATTAATGTTAAGTTTCTCAAGTCGAATTTTAATTCTGTCCTCTGTTAACCATGGAGGTGCTTCCTGTGATGTGTCATGAGGATAAACACTGCAGTTTTGGTTACTGAATCCCCACGATTCCTTCGTGTAGACTGAGAATAATAAATCAATACCTTCGTCATCTCCCCATCCTTTGTAACCAGATGTCCTTTCTCATTCTTTATGGGGCCAATATGGTCTGTCCTCCATTTTTAACTGTTTACATTCTTAAAGAATTTCTTGGGATTTTTTTTTGCTCTCCTCCGCTATGTGTCTTTCATGTTCTGTTTTAGCCATCCTTATTGCACTCTTACATTTCTTGTTGCATTCTTTATAAAGTCTGAATGCTGATGATGATCCCTCAACCCTGTATTGTTTGAAGGCCTTCTCCTTTGCTTTTATATGCATTTTTACATTGGAGTTAAGCCATCCAGGACTTTTGTACTCTTTTAAATGTATTACCTAATGGGATGCATTGGCTAATGCCCTTATTTAATATGCTCTTAAAAGCAAACCCATCTCTCCTCTGTGTTCTTTGTTCCTAAGATTTTATTCCAATTTATGCCTTCTAGCAAGGTTCGTAATTTAGGGAAGTTGGCTCTTTTGAAATTCAGTGTATTTGTATTCCCCTTATGTTTCCTATTTGTGTGATTTATACTGAAGCCAATTGACCTGTGATCGCTGCTACATAAATTGCCCTGTATTTCTACATCCGTGATCAGGTCTGTATTGTTGGTAATCAGTAGATCCAGTAATGCTTTATTTCTAGTTGGTGAGTCTACCATCTGACCCGTAAAATTGTCCTGAAAGACATATAGGAACTGGTGAGCCTTAGATGAATGCGCGGTTCCCTCCGCCCAGTCTGTCTGGATAATTAAAATCCCCCATTATGATAACACTTCCCATCCTTGCTGATAATCCAAATTGTGATAGGAGATCTGTCTCCCCTTCCCCCCTCAGGTTAGGGGACCTATAGCATACTTCCAGTTCTACCCATAAGGATTCCACCTTCTCCCTAGCTCCCTTAGTGATGTCATCTCTCACTTGTACATTATTCTTGATCTATAGGCATACCCCTCCCCCTTTTTTACCCTCTCTATCCTTGCGATAAAGGGTATACCCTTGAATGTTTGCCAGCCAACATGAGAGCTGTTGTGTAAGATGTGTAAGCTGTGTGACAGGGCCACAGGCTATACACATAGTTTTGTGGTTTACGAGGGAAAAGATTCCAGTACAGAGCTCCACACTCCACTCTCCCCCCCAAGTACAAGGCAAAACTCTCCTCCCTCAAAGCCCCCCCTGCCATTCCAGTACAGAGTTTTCCTCTGTCCCAAATGCTACTCACAGGCTCAGCATGTTGTCCTCCAATGTCTGTGCAGCATGCCAGTTCGAGGCAGCTTCCCCTGTGCAGATTCCCCGCCCCTTTCCTCCTCTGCTCTCATAGAGCGTGTGTGTAAAGTATAATCAGAGCAGCTGCGGGGAGAGGACATTAACGAGCAGCCAGCATGCGACCAGCACCGGAGGTGGGCGAACTCTGGCGGGCAGCGCGGGGCTCAAGAGGCGGGCAGCTCAGGGCCCCAACAATGACAGGGCCCTGGGCAGCTGCCCCTTTTGCCCCACAATAAAGACGGTCCTGAGTACAGCACTGCACAGACTAGGACACACTTTCACAGGGTCTCCAAAGATGCCATCCCATTTTTGAGAGACCTGAACCTGGAACCGAACCGTTACAGTTACAAATAAAAGTGTAAAAAAAAAAAAAAAAAACCAACAACAAAAAATAAAATAAAAAAGCCAAAAATAGTTGTCTTTTTATTGTTCTCTCTCTATTCTCTCTCTATTGTTCTGCTGTTTTATTACTGTATTCTATGTTTAACTGCAATGTTTTATTGTTACTATGTTTTATCATGTTTGCTTTTCAGGTATGTAATTCTTTTATACTTTACTGTTTACTTTTATTGTTAACCTTTTTTTGTTTTCAGGTACGCCATTCAGCTGCAGCACTGATTTATTCATCTTGAAACCAACAGCGTTTGCTCCCGCGATACATAAATCGGTGACTCCAGCGCTGTAGGAGGTGATTTCACCATCACAGTTAAAAACAAAATAGAGCATATATGCCGAAGCATGGGGGCGATTTTTTTTCCCCTAACATTAGGGGCGGATTGCCCCCCATTATTTGGCATATATTTTTTACTCTTTTTTTTTTTTTTTGGCACAGATTTTTGTTTTTATTGAGTTAATGTTTTATTGTTACTATTGTTTGCTTTTCAGGTACACCATTCAGCTGCAGCACTGATTTATTTATCTTGACAGCAACAACATTTGCTCTCATGATACGTAAATCAGCGACTCCAGTGCTGTAGGAGGTGATTTCACCACCACAGTTAAAAAAATCAGTGCATGTATGCCCATCATTAGAAGTGGGTGGATGCAGGGCGATATTCTAATGGTGGGCATACCCACTGATCAATATCTTTTTTTTCGTTCAGCCCACAGGCTGCATGAAAAAAAAGAACATTACAATATATGCCCAACAAGGACCAACAACGTACTGATTTGTTGCTGGACTTTGAGGGGTTATACCAGAATGATGCCTGCAGGTTTAGGTATCATCTTGGTATTGTTCTTTTCAGCCAGTGGTCGGCTTTCATGTAAAAGCGAACCTAGCGGCTAATTAGCTGCTAGACTACTTTTACAAACAGTGGGTTGGAACCCCCCCTCCCCACCCCCTCCCATCGTCTTCCTTGGTTTTCTCTGGCTCTGCTGTCCCACTGGGGAACCTGATAATGCAGCCAGTGGTTCCGCCAGCTGACCATAGAGCTGATCAAAAATCAGAATGGCTCCAATCATCAGTATGGCCTAAGAAACCGGAAGCTACGAGCATTTCATGACTTCGGTTTCACCAGATATAAACAGCGCCATTGGGAAATTGGGAAAGCATCTTATCACACCGATCTTGGTGTGGCCAGATGCTTTGAGGGCACAGGAGAGATCTAGAATCTAATAGACCCCAAAACCTGTCACTACCTATTGCTGCAAAGGTGTCAGGAGAGTACTTACCGAGGCCGAGATGCCGAGAGTGGTTCGCCCTTGCAACTGGGTGGCACTAAGGAGCACGGTATGGAGTTCCTGAAGGAAGACTGCAGAGCCGGATCAGGGGTTGCAGGGGTCTTGGAACTAGCTGAGGACCTGATGCTGGGTGAAGCAAACAAATCTGTAAATAAGCAGAGGGTCAAACACTGGTGGCAGGCAAGGCAAGTCCGTAAGGCAAGCCGAGGGTCAAACATTGGTGGCAGGCAAGGCAAAGTCCGTTAAGCAGGCTGAGGGTCAAACACTGGTGGCAGGCAAGGCAAAGTCCGTTAAGCAGGCCGAGGGTCAATCCAGGAGAGTAGTAGCATGGTGAGAACAGTCCGGGTCACAACAGGAAATCAGATACATCAAACAGGAAGCAGGAACCAACGGGAAGCTGACGACAAACCAGCAACCCATCTGGGCGCTGGAGCCGTTTTAAATAGCCCCGCCAGAGCTTTACAACGGGCGTGCACGGGTGATATCGTGCACACGCATGCGGCGCTCCATCGGGCCGCACGTGCGCCGGAGTGCCAATCCACCACGCACGCGCACAGGACCATGGCGGTTGCGGCTGTAAAAGACCCTTCTCTGGCAAAAGGGGAACGAAAGCATCGGTCTCGTGTCATATGTAAACAGCAATTGCACCAGGCATGTGAGGTATCACCGTGAACGTCAGATCGAGGGCATTAATTTTAGTAGTAGACCTCCTCTGTAAATCTAAAGTGGTAACCTGTAAAGGCTTTTAAAAGCTTTTAAAAATGTATGTAGTTTGTCGCCGCTGCACGGTTGTGCGCAATTTTAAAGCATGTCGTGTTTGGTATCTATGTACTCAGCATAAGATCATCTTTTTATATTATACCAAACATTTGAGCAATATAGTGTGTTTTTGTGCACTAAAATTTTTTTTTTTTTGCAACACCCACCATTTTAATCTGTAGGGCCTTTGCTTTAAAAAATATATAATGTTTGGGGGTTCAGAGTAATTTTCTAGCAAAATAAAAAGTTTTTTTTCATGTAAACAAAAAGTGTCAGAAAGGGCTTTGTCTTCTAATGGTTAGAAGAGTGGATGATGTGTGGCATAAGCTACTAATGTTGTGCATAAAATACCATTTATCCAGCGTTGCACTTTTCTTTATCCATATTTTCTGTGCCCTTGTATCGGAGTTATAGTGTTCAGCCACAGGATATCCTTCACGGTTTTTTTGAATATAATTTTTTAATAATCTTTATACCATTCACGCACCTAGCGCAATTCCTTCCCCTCTTTTTTATTTTTACCCTTCAGTGTATACCGCATTCCAGTGTCAGTCAACACAGGACCGAAACCAACACCTGGAGCGTACATCTTCCAATCCGCCATCTTCTCCAACCCACAACCAGGCACACATGGCAGCACTTCCTTCTCCTCCTCTGCAGAGCGGGGGCTCCTCCCCCTGTTAACGAATTGGTGCAGATACTTTCGGGAAACTTTAGCGCCTGCCCGTTTGCTTCTGCAGCACGCCAAATCTGTAATGGAGTCTGTTTTAACCCTCACAGCATGGGCGGGATGTGTCAAAAGACCAGGCTGATACTCTCCCATGAGCAATGAGACTTGTTGGTTCTTCCCCACTTTGTTAGAATGCATGATAAAACAGTCTATGAAAAGTATAGATGTTACACTGATAAAGAAGGTAGATACCTCTTTGTCAAAGGTTTGCTTCAGTCACAAACTTTTACCCTGGTTAACCTGTACCTGCCGAATGTGGATCAACTCCCAATACTTGATGCATGTCTTACCGCCCTGGCTTCCTTCACTGAGGGAACCTTAGTGTTAGGAGGAGACCTCAATCTCACCATCGATCCCCGCAAAGACTCATCGATGGGCTCCTCTGCCTTGTCCCTGAGAGCTCGAAACCAAATCAAGGAGTTGTTGCATTCCCACCGTTTGGTCGACATTTGGCGTATCCTCCACCCGCAGGAGAGAAATTATACATTTTTCTCCGAGGTACATGGGTCGTATTCGAGGATAGATCTTTTCCTAATCTCACACAGTACAATCCCTTTCGTTTCTAGCGCCAAGATTGGTCACATTGCTCTGTCAGATCATGCTCCGATCTCCATTGTGTTAGCCTCTCAACACATGGCGCCTAGATCAAGTACATGGCGACTAAACGAGGGTCTTATCCAAGACTCTGAAGTTAAAACAGACATCTTACGAGAGCTGGGCCTGTTCTGTGAGAGCAATAGAGAATTAGTCCCTAATCCTCTCTCTATTTGGGCTGCACATAACATGAATGTGAAAAACGCCATAAAACCCACCCAGACAAAACATTGGAGGCAGAGGTAACTGGCCTCTGAGAGCAAATTAGGGAACATTCCCTGTTTCAATCTAAGAACAGGCTATTGCGGGCATGCAGATCCTTTTACGAGTACGGGGACAAATGCAGTAGATAACTGGCGAACGCCATACGAACCCAACGCAATGTATCCTACATCCCTGCCTTATCCACCCCCACAAGAACCAAAATTCATGACTCTACAGAGATGG
This sequence comes from Aquarana catesbeiana, assembly GCF_042186555.1. Lineage (NCBI taxonomy): Eukaryota > Metazoa > Chordata > Amphibia > Anura > Ranidae > Aquarana > Aquarana catesbeiana. The sequence continues at coordinate 517,588,178 of NC_133325.1, forward strand.
CGGAATCCTTTCGTACTTTTTATGAAGCTCTTCATAACTTGCATGCTAGCCCATCGGGAGACCGGCCCAAGACAGACTGGAAGCAATTGAAACCTACCTCGCGGAGGCGAACCTGCCTTCTCTTAACGAGGAGGAGTTGGAATTACTCATGCAGCCCGTAACTGCAGATGAATTCACAAGTGCCATAGCAGGGTCTCCTAGAGGGAAAGCCCCAACGGCTTTACAATCTCTTATTACAAAACATTCCAAGCCCAGTTAGCGACCCATTTTGTCACGGCCTTCAAAGCAATACTGGATAACCACGCCATACCTTTGGAACTCCTGCAGGCCAGCATTTCCGTTATCCCTAAACCTGAGAAGGATCCGCTCCTCTGTGCGAGCTACAGGCCCATCTCTTTACTTAATTGTGATCTTAAATTGTTCACAAAAATCCTGGCCAAGCGACTAGGTCCTGTCCTCCAACGCATAATCCCACTTGATCAGGTCAGTTTTATCCGCAACAGAGAAGCGCAGAATAACAGAATAAGGACGACAGATGTGGTGGCAAGGGCCAAACACCTTAATATCCCGTTCATCCTGTTGTCTACATATGCCGAAAAGGCATTTGACAGGGTGAGCTGGGCTTTCCTTCTGGCCACCCTGCGACGCCTTGGTATGCCGACCTCCATGTTGTCATGGATATCTGCCAATTATTCGTCCCCTACTGCATCGGTTAAAGTAAATGGGGTAGCTTCCAACCCCTTCGAGATAAGCAACGGCACGAGGCAGGGGTGTCCGCTCTCCCCGCCCCTCTTCATACTTACCTTAGAACCCCTATCGCAACACATTAGGCTTAACCCTGACATTAGAGGACTTGAAACAAGTACATTACATCATAAAATTGCTGCTTACGCAGACGACCTGTTGTTTTACATCTCAGAACCGCATATCTCTCTACCGGTCCTCTTATCGGCAATACGCCAATATGGTCACCTATCAGATTTCAATATTAATCTGCAAAAATCAGAAGCGCTTAACGTCTCCCTTACTCCTAACTCACAGGCCTGCCTCTGTAGCAACTTTTCCTTCCGGTGGTCTCCCCAGGCCATCCAATATTTAGGCACTAAGATTCCTTCGAACCCACATCTCATCTACCAACTTAACTTTCAGCCCCTCCTGAGCATCTTCTCCTCGGATTTATAGAGATGGAAGAACTTGGCAGTTTCATGGTTTAGTAGATGCAATGTTTTAAAGATGAATATCATGCCGAGGTTGCTTTATCTCTTACAAGCTCTACCAATTAGGATACCACAGACCTTCTTTAGCACATTACGTATGACCTTCATTAGGTGTATATGGCAGGGCAAGCCTCCGCGACTCAGAAGATCCTTATTACAGAGACCAAAACTCAGAGGAGGGGTTGGCCTCCCCGATCCAGCCCTGTACTATACAGCAGTTTACATGAATAGAGTGGTGGATTGGTGCAGACACCTGCCCCATAAGCTATGGGTCCGCCTGGAACGAGAATCTGTTCCATTTCCCCTTGAGGGTCTGCCTTGGAGTGGAACCAGTTTCTCCAGATTCTCGCCTTCGCATCCACTAATTGAGCCCACCTTGCAGGAACTTAATAGATACTTTAAATTGGTGGATACATCCAGCTTTCCCTCGCCTTTATTGCCTATAATTGGTCACCCGAATTTTTTACCAGGTATCTCTGACAAATCGTTCCGGCTACAACAGGACCAGAGCCTAATCAGAGCCTCTTCTTTTCTGGGTCCCTCAGAATGGTGTGACCCCTCAAGCATATACCCTGGCTTTAGATCCTCCATCTTGGGTAGATGGAAGTTATTACAACTCACTCATTTCACAAATCCCTCCCGGAAATCGGCAATTTCCACAGACAGCCGACGTCCTTTGAAGAATTGTGCCTGGGAGATGAGCCTATACGGAAATCCCTTTCCCATTCGTATAATATCCTACTTGCTCACACATCCCAACACGACCCCCCGTACCTGAGGAAGTGGGAGAGAGACCTTAAGACTATGTTCACTGAGGATCAAAAGAATCGCATACTCGTTTTTGCTCATATGTCCTCCTTATGTAGCAAGTATCAAGAAATCACCTATAAAATCTTGACGCGCTGGTACAGGACCCCCACCGTGCTAGCATCTATATTCCCAGGACATAGCCCACTGTGTTGGAGATGTGGCACACAGAATGGCACATTGCTGCACATCTTCTGGGAGTGCCCGGTCCTGACCCCTTTCTGGAGACAAGTGCTGCAGATCATTTACAAGCTCACTGATGTTGCTATCCAGGATAACCCGGCAGCAGTGCTTCTAAATTTGACTCCCTTGTCCGGAAAGCGATATTGCAAATCTCTTTTGATACACCTCTTGAACGCAGCCAGGGCCTGTGTCCCCAGTGCGTGGAAGCAGCAGTCCCCACTGGCAGTGTCACAGTGGTTTGCTAGGGTTTGCGATATTCAGCGAATGGAACAGCTCACAGCTGCCCTGGGGGAAAGGGAGGAGGAACACAACACCCGCTGGACACACTGGAACCTCTTCCAATTTTCAGATGAATATAAGTCCTACATCTGAGTACCCTGTATTAAGATAAATTAAAGTATCGGGTCATTGGCCCTGCTAGAGCTCTACATCTCCTCCCCCTTTTCGTTACACCTTCCCTTTTCTGCTCCTCCCTCTCTTTCCCTTTTTTCTTAACTACCCCCCTTTGACCCTCCCACACCTTTATTTTTTCACATAAATGAAAAATTCTCACGGATTGCGGAAAACTTTTAGTATTATTCCTGCTATTCCAATGCTGAGAACTATAACCTATACGTAGTATAACCTTTGGGCTTAGGCCTCTGAAGGGAGATGCTCCCATTTTGTCCTACTCATTGGTCATAGCTATGAGTTTTGCTGGTCTAGAAGTTTCCCTTGTTGCTCTAATGAAACTACAGGATTAAACAACAGGAGAAACTTTGAACCACAGTCCCCTGTTTTAATATAACGTAATAATAGAAACTGAATTGTTATCCCATTAATGTACAAAAAATGTCTAATGAGTTCTTGTCCTTGCTTAGTATTGGAGGAGGTTGGATGACATGCTTGAATTCTTTCCTTTTTGTATAACCTACAATTCTTAGATAAAGATTTAAAAAAAAGAAAAGTATAGATGTTATTTGCCATTTTCCCATGGAGCCAGACGAAATCCCAATGGAGCTGCAGCCGGTTGCTATGGTCTACTGCAGCGAGGATAACGCCTTTGCCCCACGTTGGGCGTCAAATGTAGCCAAGTCCCAGGCCTCTCCAAGCCTAATGGTGACCTCCAGAGTTAGGGACAACTGACATCCTTCTGTGTAGAGTGGGTTACGAGGCATGGTGGGTGCAATGTAAGGTAGATTAATGGGCGCCAGACACTTCTTGAATGCAAAGAGATTTATTTTCTCTTAAACAGAACTGTGGGAGAGAGGGTTAGGGCCAGGACACCCTTTAGTAGTTGCAATGTTAATTAGCAGACTCCGAGACTTCTATAGGTAGACAGTCATGCAGGGAAAGGCACCCAGGGCACACCACATCTGCATGTGTAGACACGCTGTCTCATATGGCAACAATTTTGAACAGTTTCTAACAAAGATTGCAATGAACTCTTTCACTTCTTCCACAATCTCCTTTTTCGATCTTCACTCAGCTGAGCTCCCAGTCTATAACCTAGACCCACTGATCCACTGCCACTGGACCTCCTGAGCTTCTCCAATCCTCTCGCTGAGTATCTTCCTCAAGCGTCACCCCCGTGTCCCTGCTGGGTCCCTAGCTTGGCACTCACAGCTACTCCTCAACATCACCCCACTGCCCTGCTTGGTCCCTGGCTTGGCACACAAGACTGCTCTGCAAGCGTCACCTCCGTTGGCTGGGTCCCTGGCTTGACACCTGCCGAAGTTTCCCAATTCTTCATCGTCCCCGGTTGGTGAGAATATTGCTCTGGTACTTGCTTCAGCTACTCACGGTGGTCCCTGGTAACAAGGTGGATGGTCCCTTAGTGGCGACAGCTTCACCTATACCTCCAACCACGACAGGTTCTCCAGCCGGCAGAACCGTCACTTCTGGTTGGACTGTAAGCTGCAGTCCCAACCCTGTGCTGCTCTCTTGGTTCTGGATAGGCCCTCAGACAGCCTAGCAGCCAGATAGGCCTCAGGCTCTGGCCTAGCAGTACAACACACGTCCACCCAGACAGCCGTCCAGGTGGCACAGAACCCCAATCACCTGACCTCACCCAAATAAATAGACTCTACCAGGAGGCCAAGGGACCCAAGAAGATCCCTGCCCATTGGCTGACATACCCCATCTATTCCTAATCTATCCTTGCAATGCCCTTGTCTAATCTAATACCACCAGATAACCGGCCATCTAGTGACAGAAAAGAGAAGTGCAACAATTCCAGAATTAGGGTGGAATCAATTGATCTCCTATCAATTGGCCAGGCAACTATACCTGGCAGGTAAATTTACTAGCAACCCTGCCTAAATATCAGGGTGCTACACTAGCAAGTCACATATATAGTAGTTTACTATACAGTATATATTGCTGATATTCACATAACAGAGGTTTATGTAAAGCTGTCCTGATTGTCAACCTTGGCATTAATTAAACTTAAAATCGTTGTAAACATTAAGGTTTGTGTAAGAAGGTAAAAAACCTTCAGTATGCAGCCCCTGCCCCCAGCCCCCCCGATACTTACCTAAGCCTGTTCTCGATCCAGTAATGTGCACGACAGCAGCTAATGTCTTGGCTCTCTGCCTCCTCATTGGCTGCAGCTACTGTCAATCACAACCAGTAAGGACAGAGCGGGGGGTCGGGTAGAGCACGCATGGACACACAGAACGGGGCTCAGGAGCAAGCACCCACACGTGTGCCCCCATAGCAAGCAGCTTGCTATGGGGGCACTCATCAGGGGGGAGGATCCCAGATCACTGGCGGGGGGGCCTGATACCAGGAGGATCAGGGCTGCTCTGTGCAAAACCATTGCACACCGCAGGTAAGTATGATATGTTTGTTATTTTTAAACATTTGGCAAAATACGGCTAAAATGCGGTCTTCCAGTAACTATCAGTGCAGTCTCATCAGAGTTCTTCAGTGCAGCCTCATCAGTGACCATCAGTGCAACCTTATCAACGCACATCAGTGAAGAAGAAAAATTACGTATTTGTAATGTAATTAAAGAAAAAGATTTTGTTTTGTTTTTTCAAAATTCTCAGTCTGTTTTCCTTTGTTTAGCAAAAAAATGAAAACCTCAGTGGTGATTAACCACTTAACAACCGACCCATAGCCGAATGACGGCTACAGGGCGGTTGCAAAACTCTGGGAGGGTGTACAGTGACGTCCTCCAAGAAGCATCATCTGATCGCGGCCGTTTACCATGTGATCGCTCTGTCAAATGATGGAGCAATCACATGTAAACAAACCGGCGTGATATCTGGTTCCACTTTCCCCTCTCCGTCCAGTGTGAGCGGAGAGATCTGGGGTAGCAGCGCTGTGGGCTGGATCTGTAGTGCCCACAGCGCTGCTCAGTGACAAATCCATCCATCCATCCATTCTCAGGCATGCATACCAATCCATACTCTGCATACCCATCCATCCATACTCAGCATACCCATCCACACACTGCATACCCATTGTAGAGGGTCAGCCTGGGACAGGGTTAAGAAGGGGTTAATTGAAGAGGGCAGGTACTTCCCCTTCAGACCTTGCAAAACTCTGGGAGGGTGTACAGTGACGTCCTCCAAGAAGCATCATCTGATCGCGGCCGTTTACCATGTGATCGCTCTGTCAAATGATGGAGCAATCACATGTAAACAAACAGGCGTGATATCTGGTTCCTCTTTCCCCTCTCCGTCCAGTGTGAGCGGAGAGATCTGGGGCAGCAGCGCTGTGGGCTGGATCTGTAGTGCCCACAGCGCTGCTCAGTGACAAATCCATCCATCCATCCATTCTCAGGCATGCATACCAATCCATACTCTGCATACCCATCCATCCATACTCAGCATACCCATCCACACACTGCAAACCCATTGTAGAGGGTCAGCCTGGGACAGGGTTAAGAAGGGGTTAATTGAAGAGGGCAGGTACTTCCCCTTCAGACCTGCTTATTTTCAGCTGGGCTGAGAGTGTCAGAGGAGCTGTTTGAGTAGGAGAGAGAGAGACACAGCAACACTGTGTGAAAATGTCCATTGCTGGATGGTGTACCTGCTGGGTGAGCTTAACCACATAAAGACTGTAGCTCTGATTGGAGCCATGAACTATTACTTGTAAGCCTGTGAGCTGTACCTGTGTGCACATCCATGTGACAAGACAAGTCTGTCTTATCTTATGTTTATTTTTTTTGCCATTTTGCTGAATAAAGCCACTTTTGTTTTACTGGGCTGTCTCTGAGCCAGCTGACCACCCCCCTGATCCCCTACACCATCCATACTCTGCATACTCATCCATCCATCCTCTGCATACCCATCCATCCATACTCTGCAAACCCATCCATAGTTGTGTAGTGCTGGTAGATTTATGATCTACCATCTGATAGGTAAATTTAGTGAATTGCTTGTTAGGGGAGTTAGATGTGCCTCTGTTCCAGCTTGATTAACGTTGCGTGTGGTTCCATACTGAGCCGGTGGGTGTCGCTGTTATCATTGGCTGGTGTTGGAAGGGCAACGCGTCGAAGCGTATGGGTGCTCCTCTGTCCCGGAGACAACTCGGTGGAGGTGGTCCTCTGAGTTGCATTCTGGGAGAGGGTATTTATGGGACAGACGCCATGTTTTGGGGTTCGTTTTACAGCCACCTGCTGGCCCTCCTGGCCGACAGGTATGCGTTAGAGTGCTACCTCGTAGTCCTCCGTTCCGGATGCCCGCGCCGCTGCATGTCTGGGGCCTACCACAGCAGCCGAGGAATGGTCCTGAGCTGTCTATCTAGAGTGAAGAAGCTGGACAACCGAGAAGATCCCAGGGGAGGACCCATCATGGAAGGATCATGCAGAGTGCTGGTCTGGAGAGGGGCCTGGTGACTCGGTTGGAGGACGTATCCTAAAGTAGTTCTACAGCATAGTACTGCCGGGTTGGCTTAGAGGTCCAAGTACTGCGTCTGACATTCACGCAAAATGTAATACATCCTGTGGCAGAGGATCGTACGGGTTTATTTCAAGCAAGTCTGTGGCAGAGACTTTTGTTCGTGCTACATACTGGCTGCTAGGCAAGTGAGAAAGGCCTATCCAGGCGAGCAAAGATTGTGTCCCACAAGGGGAGTGCATCCGATTACAATATTCAACTTTAAAGGACGTTCTCAAGAATCCTAAAGAAAGGTATTTGAGCTTCCCTGCAGTTTCCCTCCTGCCTCTTTCCTGCTACTTCCTTCGTTACTTGGTTCAATAAAGCATTGAAAACGTACTCAAGTGTTGGTGCTTTTATCGTCCAGAGGTAAACTCAATGGAACCCTAGACCTGATGCCGGTGAAACAAGGGTGTCGAGAGTGACGATAACAAGCCCGCTTAAACCAGCAGCTCCACCGAGAGTTAGTGCTACATGTGGGGGCGTCGTCCGAGATTTGTTGACCATCAATTCTCGCAACCCAGAGAGGTGTTTCACCGGGAGTTTACGGTGAGAGCTGGACTTTGTCAATTTTTTCAGGAAGAGAAGAGGTTAAAAGTTGCAGGACTTTATTTCTGAATGCGTAGGCGGCGGGCGCCAGTGAAAGCCTGGGAGCTACGTGATCAGAAGAACAAGTGGGAGGAGCCTACCCTACTTGATACCGCGTGGGACGTGTGTATGTGTTTGGCGCCAGAGAAGAAGAGAGGCCTCGTGATCGTGCTGAGAAGATCAGAGTGTGGCCATGTCTTTTTCGGCGATGCAGCCAATTATGGGACCAAGAATGTTCCCTGCAAGCACCGCGTTGAATACTGTGCTGACTGGAGCCCTGCTTACAGATACTGGTGTTCGTCTGAAGCCGCAGGGGAGGTTTGTTCTGTATACCTCAGAAGATGTTGAGGGACTGGGCATGATTTGCCATAGATGTGAAGGACTGGCCGTACATCTCCGTCCATTTGGTCGATGTCCGCAATGTGGAGAGTGTTTGTGGTGGAGCAACCTACCATGTCTCCCCGTGCTTATCGGATGGATTGGGCAACAGGTATCGCCACAGTAGAAGCTGCTACTACTACGGAGAGAGAACGGCAGGCCGTCACTTTGCCTGTTGTTGACGAAAATGTTTTGGAGAGAGACACTGCTGTTGCCGTCTCATCAGCGGACATTGCTTTGAATTCTGAGTCCACCACGGCTGTCTCTGTTGTGCCTGTACAGAGGAAGGTGGGATATGTGAAGGCTTCCCGCGGCCGTGGCCGAGGCCTACCCCCGAGGCTACCCGAACTGGATCCAGCAAAGTCCACGACAGGAATGGGTAAGCAGCTGGTGGGGAATGTATCTGGGACTGTAAATAAGTATCTGCCAGCGGAAGAGTTGGGAGATTCGAAAATAGAATCCATGTCGGATCTTTCCGGTGATGATGACCTGTTTGAGACTATGTCACAAGAGCTGTTATGGTCACAAGGCGAGGATGTCGCCTCTGCTATGACTTTCCCTGAATGGAAAGCCCTGAGTTCTGGGAAGACGTCACCCTGTGTGGAGCCACACAGCACTGTAAATGAGACTTTGTCAAAAGTTGTTAGTTCACTGCAGACACCGGCTGGGTCTATGGTGAGCAAATCCTTGGATTCCTGTGTGCCTCCTGGCATGGGAAAGAACAGATCCTTGCCCAAACTTGCACGTTTGCAGAAAATGTTAAACAAGCGTGTAGCTGTGGAGTATGGCTTGGAGTACCCCTATGTCCCTCAGGATGTAATGCAAGTGATTGAAGTTAACCGGGAACTTTGGTACAGTGAAGCTGTTTGCGACTGTTTGTCTGTGCCTAAGCCGTTCCGAAAGACTGGATGTTCTGGTAAAATGGATGAACGTTTTAGTGGATGTTTTATGCACTGGAATAGGGATGAGCTTCGTGTTCGAGTCGAACCCATGTTCGACTCGAACATCGGCTGTTCGCCCGTTCGCCGAATTGCGAACAATATGGGCCGTTCGCGCTAAATTCGTGTGGCGCGTCACGGCCCATAATTCACTGCGGCATCGCAGTGCATTGCTGGCTGATGATTGGCCAAGCATGCACTATGACCCGCATGCTTGGCCAATCACAGCGCCGTCAGTAGAGAGAGCTGTAATTGGCCAAAGCCAGGGTGGCTTTGGCCAATTATGGCTCAGGGGATTTAGTACACACCCCACACTATATAAGGCCGCCTGCACGGCGGCCCTGTGTAGTGTGTGTTCCGGTGTGCTGAGAGATAGAGAGAGAGAGAGAGAGACAGTGTCATTTGATTTGAGTTAGATAGATTAGGCAGAACAGTCAGTCAGTTAGCTGCACTTACAGTGTATTGTGTATATATATGCATCCCAGGTGTTGCATATATATATATATATATATATATATATATATATACACACTGTATTCAGTTTAGCTAGATCCATTCCTGTTATCTTCTATCTAGACTATTTACATTTAATGCAGTGCGTCCTGCTCACAGTGTTCAGCTAGATCCGTTCCTGCTATTTACATTTAGTGCAGTGCGTCCTGCTCACAGTGTTCAGCTAGATCCGTTCCTGTTATCTTCTAGACTATTTACATTTAGTGCAGTGCGTCCTGCTCACAGTGTTCAGCTAGATCCGTTCCTGCAATTTACATTTAGTGCAGTGCGTCCTGCTCACAGTGTTCAGCTAGATCCGTTCCTGCTATTTACATTTAGTGCAGTGCGTCCTGCTCAGTGTTCAGCTAGATCCGTTCCTGCTATTTACATTTAGTGCAGTGCGTCCTGCTCACAGTGTTCAGCTAGATCCGTTCCTGCTATTTACATTTAGTGCAGTGCGTCCTGCTCACAGTGTTCAGCTAGATCCGTTCCTGCTATTTACATTTAGTGCAGTGCGTCCTGCTCACAGTGTTCAGCTAGATCCGTTCCTGTTATCTTCTAGACTATTTACATTTAGTGCAGTGCGTCCTGCTCACAGTGTTCAGCTAGATCCGTTCCTGTTATTTACATTTAGTGCAGTGCGTCCTGCTCACAGTGTTCAGCTAGATCCGTTCCTGCTATTTACATTTAGTGCAGTGTGTCCTGCTCACAGTGTTCAGCTAGAGCCGTTCCTGCTATTTACATTTAGTGCAGTGCGTCCTGCTCACAGTGTTCAGCTAGATCCGTTCCTGTTATCTTCTAGACTATTTACATTTAGTGCAGTGCGTCCTGCTCACAGTGTTCAGCTAGATCCGTTCCTGCTATTTACATTTAGTGCAGTGCGTCCTGCTCACAGTGTTCAGCTAGATCCGTTCCTGTTATCTTCTAGACTATTTACATTTAGTGCAGTGCGTCCTGCTCACAGTGTTCAGCTAGATCCGTTCCTGTTATCTTCTAGACTATTTACATTTAGTGCAGTGCGTCCTGCTCAGTGTTCAGCTAGATCCGTTCCTGTTATCTTCCTACTGACAGGCAGGCTTGTCTGGTTACAGTATATAAAGCTACCTGAAGAAAATTACAGGTGTTCTATTTGATCCTATTAGTACCACGGTCAGGCAGCTAGACTATTTACATTTAGTACAGTGCGTCCTGCTCACAGTGTACAGCTAGATCCGTTCCTGTTATCTTCCTACTGACAGGCAGGCTTGTCTGGTTACAGTATATAAAGCTACCTGAAGAAAATTACAGGTGTTCTATTTGATCCTATTAGTACCACGGTCAGGCAGCTAGACTATTTACATTTAGTACAGTGCGTCCTGCTCACAGTGTACAGCTAGATCCGTTCCTGTTATCTTCCTACTGACAGGCAGGCTTGTCTGGTTACAGTATATAAAGCTACCTGAAGAAAATTACAGGTGTTCTATCCCAGCTTAGTGCAGCTACAGGCCATTAGTATGTCTGGAAGGCCAAGAAGGAGAGGCAGACAGTCACAAGCCAATAAGAGGGCAAGCAGGCTCTGTGTCTAGTGCTGGTCGTGGAGATGGTGCATCCTCATCAGCACGTGGCCATGGGACACGCTGGGCCTTTTTTTCGGCAGCTGGCCGTGTTGAGCCGCAACATGCGGAAGACTTGGTCAAGTGGATGACCAAGCCGTCCTCATCCTCCTCATCCTCTCTCACCCATGCCCAGGGTGCTTTGTCTGGCAAAGCAGCGGCCTCTTCCCTCAGCTCAATGTCATCAGTGACTCCTTCCCTAGCTCCACCATGTCCTCATGAGGATTCCCTCGAACTGTTTGACCACAGTGTTGGGTACATGCTCCAGGAGGATGCCCAGCGTTTGGAAGGCTCTGATGACGATACTGAGCTCGATGAAGGCAGTAACATGAGCACGGACAGAGGGGGTGCCCAAGAAGGACAGCAATCTGGCAGTCATGCTCCCCCTGCTGCAGCATACTGCCAGGTTTGCTCCAGTGATGAGGAGGGAGGGGATGATGAGGTCACTGACTCAACGTGGGTGCCTGATAGGAGAGAGGAGGAGGAGGAGGAGGAGGAGGAGGAGGAGGAGGAGGCGGCGGCACATCACCAACGAGGCAGGATGCCCTCCAGGGGCCAGCCTAAGGGCAGCACATTGACTGCATCACACCCCAAAGCTCCACATGTGCAGGGCGCTGCAGTCTCTGCGCGTTATTCAAAAAGTTCTTTGGTGTGGGCCTTTTTTGAGACGAGTGCATCAGATCGCACCGCTGCTATTTGCAACATATGTCTCAAGCGTATCTCGCGTGGCCAAAACATCTCCCGCTTGGGTACCACATGCTTGACCAGACATATGTTGACCTGCCATGCAGTTCGTTGGCAAGCGTATCTAAAAGACCCACACCAAAGAACAAAGAGGATCTCTCCTTGCTCCTCATCAGCTGAGATTTCCAACCCCACTAGACCTTCAGTCCTCTCTGAGACCTGCAGTGAGAGGAATGAAGGTGTAGAATTAGGTGTGTCACAGCCAAGTACTTGTGGGCAATCTGCTTTTGGTACACCGACGTCAGATTGTACCAGGCAAATTTCCCTGCCCCAGCTGCTGCACCGCCGAAAGAAGTTTGCTCCCAGCCATCCACATGCCCAGCGGTTGAATGCTAGCTTGGCAAAATTGCTAGCACTTCAACTGCTGCCTTTTCAGTTGGTAGACTCTGCCCCCTTCCGTGAGTTTGTGGAATGTGCGGTTCCTCAGTGGCAGGTACCCAAACGCCACTTTTTCTCACGGAAGGCGATTCCGGCTCTCTACCGGCATGTGGAAGGCAATGTCCATGCCTCGCTGGACAGGGCGGTCAGCGGTAAGGTGCATATTACCGCTGACTCATGGTCCAGCAGGCATGGACAGGGACGTTACCTAAGTTTCACGGCGCATTGGGTGACTCTGCTGGCAGCTGGGAAGGATGCAGGACAAGGTGCAGTAGTGTTGGAGGTTGTTCCGCCACCACGCCTCCAAAATGCTGATTGTGACACACCTCTCTCCTCCACCCCCTCCTCTTCTTCTTCCTCCATGGCCTCTTCCTCGGAACCAGCGGTGCTCCGTAGGCGTTCAAGGGGCTACGCAAGTACGCAGGCCAAAAGATGCCATGCGGTGCTTGAGCTGGTGTGCTTGGGGGACAGGAGCCACACTGGGGCAGAGGTTCTGTCAGCTCTGCAGGGGCAGGTTCAGAGGTGGTTGACGCCACGCCAACTTAAGGCAGGAATGGTGGTTTGCGACAATGGCACCAACCTCCTCTCTGCCCTCCGACAGGGACAAATGACCCATGTGCCCTGTTTGGCTCACGTCCTTAACTTGGTGGTGCAGCGGTTCTTGGGCAGGTACCCGGGCTTACAGGATGTCCTGAGGCAGGCCAGGAAAGTCTGTGTGCATTTCCGCCGGTCATATAATGCCAGTGCTCGGCTGACGGACCTCCAAAAGGAGTTTAACCTGCCCAAGAACCGCCTAATCTGTGACATGCCCACCAGGTGGAACTCAACGTTGGCCATGCTGCAGCGGCTGCACACGCAGCAGAGGGCCATCAATGAGTACCTGTGCGACTATGGCACCAGGACAGGGTCAGGGGAGCTTGTTTTTTTTTCCCCACGCCAGTGGGCCATGATCAGGGATGCATGCACTGTCCTGTCACCATTCGAGGAGGCCACGAGGATGGTGAGCACTGACAGTGCATGCATCAGTGACACTGTCCCCCTTGTCCACCTGTTGGAGCACACGCTGCGTGGAATAATGGACAGGGCACTTGAGGCAGAACAGAGGCAGGAAGAGGAGGACTTCCTTAGCTCTCAAGGCCCCCTTTATCCAGACAGTGTTCCTGCGTGCCCACCGATCACACAGGAAGAGGACGAGGAGGAGGAGGAGGAGGAGGAAGATTGTGTCAGTATGGAGGTGGAGCCTGGCACTCAGCATCAGCAGCAGTCTTTAAGGGATCAGTCCCAAGGAACACATGGACTTGTATGTGGCTGGGAGGAGGTGGCTGCGGACGTTGTTGTCCTTAGTGACCCAGAGGACTCCGGACCGAATGCCTCAGCAAACCTACGCTGCATGGCCTCCCTGATCCTGCAAAGCCTGCGTAAGGATCCTTGTATTCGTGGTATCAAGGAGAAGGACCAATACTGGCTGGCAACCCTCCTTGATCCACGTTACAAGGGTAAGGTTGCGGACCTTATCTTGCCATCGCAGAGGGAGCAGAGGATGAAACATCTTCGGGAGGCCTTGCAGAAAGGTCTGTGCAACGCGTTCCCAGAGACTGGGAGGTTACAAACTCCTGTTTCTGGACAACGTGTTGCTGAGGCTTCGGTCAGTCAAAGAAGGAGCGGTGGAGAAGGTGGCCGTCTGACCGATGCGTTCAGACAATTTTTTGGTCCGCAGCCCCAAGGTATGATCGGTTCCAGCAACCATCGCCAGCGTCTGTTTTACATGGTGCAGGAATACCTAGGGGCAAGATCAGACTTGGACACCTTTCCCACCGAAAATCCTCTGGGTTACTGGGTCTTGAGGATGGATCATTGGCCAGAGCTTGCACAGTATGCAATTGAGCTACTGGCCTGTCCTGCATCCAGCGTTCTTTCGGAACGCACATTCAGTGCTGCTGGAGGCGTGGTAACCGATCACAGGGTGCGTCTGTCCACCGACTCGGTCGATCGGCTGACCTTCATAAAAATGAATGAGTCTTGGATCACCACCAGCTACCAAGCACCTGATGCTGATGTAACCGAATAATTTTTTTTGAAATCTCAGATCCCTTCAAAGACTGCCTATGCTGATGCTGAGTGACTATCCCTGAGTAATTATCCTCTTCCTCCTCAATCATCACGCTGATAGCTTGTAAGAACATTTTTGGTTCTGGGCGCCACCACCAGTGCCTAAGGCACAATTTTTCAGCCCCTGTTTAACAGGGGCGTGTAATTACAATTTTTGATGTAATACTTTGCAGCAGGGCTCGTTCCTGCGTTCCAACTAGAGTGTCTGTGAGGGGTTGCAGTGTTGTTGCACCAGTGCCTAAGGCCCAATTTTTCTGCCCCTGTCTAACAGGGGCGTGTAATTACAATTTTTGAAGCAATACTTTGCAGCAGGGCTCGTTCCTGCGTTCCAACTAGAGTGTCTGTGAGGGGTTGCAGTGTTGTGGCACCAGCACCAGTGCCTAAGGCCTAATTTTTCAGCTCCTGTTCAACAGGGGCATGTAATTACAATTCTTGATCTAATATTTCACAGCAGGGCCCTGTGAGGGCTTACAGTGTTGTGGCCACAGCAACACCTAAGGCCCAAATTTCTGCTGAGTATATAGGGCAGGACCCTACTTTCCAACATCTAACTTACAAACGACTCCTACTTGCAAACGGAAGGAGACAACAGGAAGTGAGATGAAATCTACCCCTAGGAAGGGAAATTCTCTCCTGTAAGAGTTAATATGGGAAAACAATTTCTCCTTTCCACTGATGCTTTCCAATCCTTGTTCCACAAAAAAACCCAAATTTTCAAAAAACATTTTTCATTGGGACAAAAAAGTGAGGTGAAATCTTCTGAAGAGGAGGAAAGACAGCAAAACAAATGTCACAGGGGTGATAACCCTTCCCTATGTTTTCCAAAAAGCTTAGAAAAGATTTTTTGGCTGGAGCTAAACACGTTAAAAATGTTCAAAATTACAAAGAGATTCTACTTAACAACAAACCTACAGTCCCTGTCTTGTTTGCACCGCCTGTATACTGCTGTTCAGAGTATATAGGGCCTGGTGGCCCCACACCTTTCCTTATTTTAATTTGGGTGCGGGGTTCCCCTTAATATCCATACAAGACCCAAAGGGCCTGGTAATGGACTGGGGGGTACCCATGCCGTTTGTCTCACTGATTTTCATCCATATTGCCATGACCCGACATGACATTAAACCCGCAAGCAGTTTTAAATGAGATTTTTTCCTTTAAAAATGACATTTGGTGCGGGGACTGTTCTAAACATGGGAAACACGCGTCACTTTACAGGCATACTATAGACACCCCCCAGGTACGATATTTAAAGGAATATTTCACTTTTTTTTTTTTTTTACTTTAAGCATCATTAAAATCACTGCTCCCGAAAAAACGGCCGTTTTTAAAAGTTTTTTTTGCATTGATACATGTCCCCTGGGGTAGGACCCGGGTCCCCAAACCCTTTTTAGGACAATACCATGCAAATTAGCCTTTAAAATGAGCACTTTTGATTTCGAACGTTCGAGTCCCATAGACGTCAATGGGGTTCTAACGTTCGTGCGAACTTTCGGTCCGTTCGCGGGTTCTGGTGCGAACCGAACCGGGGGGTGTTCGGCTCATCCCTACACTGGAACTTCGGTCGGCACATCTATGCTGACAAAGTGGTCATCTACAGGCCCGGAAAAGATGACACTGTATATTTCATTACCACAGTGGATAAACTTCGAAAGACACTGACCTTGCCAGATCCCCGGTTTTATTGGTAACTATGGACAAAAGAACTTTGAAGTTAGTTAGTGTCAGTATAAAGAGATCTTTGTGGTCAAGGTCTGGATATTCATCTCAGTGTTTTAAATCCAAGGACTTATTTTTGCTAGCCGGATTTCTTTCATGTGAAAAAAAATTTATAGAGGGATGGACTCCTAAAGATTATTTTTGATAATAGATTATGGGAAGAGAGTCTCATTTTTAAATGAAAAATGAAGTTGTACAGGATATATGTGTGTTTTAATATGTTTTCCTTTTCAGGAACCATTTGATCTCCTATCAAGCTGTGAGGCTTTTCAGATAGATAGTGAGGTTGTGTACAGTCATAGGATGGTTTTGTTTACGGACGTGAACATATTGTTTTATAGATGTTAATCTCATGTCTTTCCACTGTCTTTCCTTCTTCTCTATCTATCCAAGTTTTAAGCTCAAATACCTACTCCCAGGCTTGGGAGTTATTATCATTATTTTTGGACAGACTTTGGGGACAACGTCTATTGTAGTGGGGAGAGTATATAGCGCTGGTAGATTTATGAGCTACCATCTGATAGGTAAATTTACTGAATTGCTAGTTAGGGGAGTTAGATTTCCCTCTGTTCCAGCTTGACTGACGTTGCGTGTGGTTCCACACTGAGCCGGTGGGTGTCGCTGTTATCATTGGCTGGTGTTGGAAGGGCAACGCGTCGAAATGTATGGGTGCTCCTCTGTCCCAGAGACAACTCGGTGGAGGTGGTCCTCTGAGTTGCATTCTGGGAGAGGGTATTTATGGGACAGACGCCATGTTTTGGGGTTCGTTTTACAGCCACCTGCTGGCCCTCCTGGCCGACAGGTATGCGTTAGAGTGCTACCTCGTGGTCCTCCGTTCTGAAGGCCCGCGCTGCTGCGGCGCGTGGGTGGGCCCAGAAGCATGTCTGGGGCCTACCACAGCAGCCGAGGAATGGTCCTGAGCTGTCTATCCAGAGTGAAGAAGCTGGACAACCAAGAAGATTCCAGGGGAGGACTCGTCATGGAAGGATCATGCAGAGTACTGGTCTGGAGAGGGGCCTGGTGACTCGGTTGGAGGACGTATCCTAAAGTAGTTCTACAGCATAGTAATGCTGGGTTGGCTTAGAAGTCCAAGTACTGCGTCTGACATTCACCGCAAAATTTAATACGTCCTGTGGCAGAGGATCGTACAGGTTTATTTCAAGCAAGTCCGTGGCAGAGACTTTTGTTCGTGCTACGTACTGGCTGCTAGGCAAGTGAGAGAGGCCTATCCAGGCGAGCAAAGATTGTGTCCCACAAGGGGAGTGCATCCGATTACAATATTCAACTTTAAAGGACGTTCTCAAGAATCTTGTCAGAAGAAGCCTTCGTTCTATTCCGGCCATGTATTTTCGCGCATGCGCGGCGGAACGGTGTTCCGGCGCATGCGCATTCGCGGTCCGGCGCTCGCACATGCGCACTAGTGCACACCCAACGTGATCCTCTGGGCGGCCTATAAAAGGCGCTCAGAGAATCAAACAAGTTGCTGGTTTGTCTCAGCTTCCTGTGTTACCTGAACCTTTCTCCTGTACCTTTGCCTGACTACCTGTTGTGACCCGGATTTGCCATTGGATTCCTCTGCTTCTCTCCTAGACCTGACCTCGGCTTGTTTATCGGATTTCCACCAGTCTTCTGTGTTTGACCCTCGGCCTGTTACCTGGACTGTCTCCTATCTCCTAGCCTGACTTCCTGCCTGCACCTGGACTACCCGTATCTTGAAATACTACTCTGCAAACCCTGCAGCTCAATATTACTGTTACTGTGTTTGACCCTCAGCCTGGTTCTGGACTTTCTACCTGTTGTTTCCAGTTTGCACCTCTGCCTACCAGTACCTGCACAGCAGCGCCTCTCTACCAAGACCCCTCAAGCAAGTCAACCACAGTCCATTGGGGTAGCCTGCGGCGGTCGGCAAATCTTTCCCGGTGATCGGAGGTGAGGGGGAGGCCATCCATTCGTGGCCCGCCCCTCACGATCGCTCCCAGCCAATGGGATAATTTCCCTGCCTCTGTATTGTACACAGAGGCAGAGGAAATGATGTCATCTCTCCTCGGCTCGGCATTTTCCGTTCCGGCGCCGAGGAGAGAAGACTGTGATGTGAGTGCACCACACACACACATACAGTGGAACATGCCAGGCACACATTACACGCCCAATTTCCCCCCCCCCCCGTCACACTGACACCAAGCAGTTTTTTTTTTTCTGATTACTGCATGGTGTCAGTTTGTGACAGTTAGTGTGGTAGGGCAGTTAGGGTTAGCCCCCTTTAGGTCTAGGATACCCCCCTAACCCCCCCTAATAAAGTTTTAACCCCTTGATCACCCCCCGTCACCAGTGTCGCTAAGCGATCATTTTTCTGATCGCTGTATTAGTGTCGCTGGTGACGCTAGTTAGGGAGGTAAATATTTAGGTTCGCCGTCAGCGTTTTATAGCGACAGGGACCCCCATATACTACCTAATAAATGTTTTAACCCCTTGATTGCCCCCTAGTTAACCCTTTCACCACTGATCACCGTATAACTGTTACGGGTGACGCTGGTTAGTTCGTTTATTTTTTATAGTGTCAGGGAACCCGCCGTTTATTACCGAATAAAGGTTTAGCCCCCTGATCGCCCGTCGGTGATATGCGTCGCCCCAGGCAGCGTCAGGTTAGCGCCAGTACCGCTAACACCCACACACGCAGCATACGCCTCCCTTAGTGGTATAGTATCTGAACGGATCAATATCTGATCCGATCAAATCTATACTAGCGTCCCCAGCAGTTTAGGGTTCCCAAAAACGCAGTGTTAGGGGGATCAGCCCAGATACTTGCTAGCACCTGCGTTTTGCCCCTCCACCCAGCCCAGCCCACCCAAGTGCAGTATCGATCGATCACTGTCACTTACAAAACACTAAACGCATAACTGCAGCGCTCGCAGAGTCGGGGCTGATCCCTGCGATCGCTAACAGTTTTTTTGGTAGCGTTTTGGTGAACTGGTAAGCACCAGCGGCCTAGTACACCCCGGTCCTAGTCAAACCAGCACTGCAGTAACACTTGGTGATGTGGCGAGTCCCATAAGTGCAGTTCAAGCTGGTGAGGTGGCAAGCACAAGTAGTGTCCCGCTGCCACCAAGAAGAAGACAAACACAGGCCCGTCGTGCCCATAACGCCCTTCCTGCTGCATTTGCCAATCCTAATAATTGGGAACCCACCACTTCTGCAGCGCCCGTACTTCCCCCATTCACATCCCCAACCAAATGCAGTCGGCTGCATGAGAGGCATTTTTATGTACTCCCGAGTACCCCTACCCAACGAACCCCCCCAAAAAAGATGTTGTGTCTGCAGCAAGCGCGGATATTGGCGTGACACCCGCTATTATTGTCCCTCCTGTCCTGACAATCCTGGTCTTTGCATTGGTGAATGTTTTGAACGCTACCATGCACTAGTTGAGTATTAGCGTAGGGTATAGCATTGCACAAACTAGGCACACTTTCACAGGGTCTCCCAAGATGCCATCGCATTTTGAGAGACCCGAACCTGGAACCGGTTACAGTTATAAAAGTTACAGTTACAAAAAAAATATATAAAATTTAAAAAAAATAGTTCTCTCTCTCTCTCCCCTCTCCCCTCTCCCCTCTCCCCTCTCCCCTCTCCCCTCTCCCCTCTCCCCTCTCCCCTCTCCCCTCTCCCCTCTCTCCTCTCTCCTCTCTCCTCTCTCCTCTCTCCTCTCTCCTCTCTCCTCTCTCCTCTCTCCTCTCTCCTCTCTCCTCTCTCTCCTCTCTCCTCTCTCTCCTCTCTCCTCTCTCTCCTCTCTCCTCTCTCTCCTCTCTCTCCTCTCTCCTCTCTCTCCTCTCTCTCCTCTCTCCTCTCTCTCCTCTCTCCTCTCTCTCCTCTCTCTCCTCTCTCCTCTCTCCTCTCTCTCTCTTCAGGTATGCAATTTTTTATACTTTACCGTTTACTGTGTTTTATTGTTAACCATTTTTTTTTTTGTCTTCAGGTACGCCATTCACGAGTTTGAGTGGTTATACCAGAATGATGCCTGCGGGTTTAGGTATCATCTTGGTATCATTCTTTTAAGCCAGCGGTCGGCTTTCATGTAAAAGCAATCCTAGCAGCTAATTAGCCTCTAGACTGCTTTTACAAGCAGTGGGAGGGAATGCCCCCCCCCAACCGTCTTCCGTGTTTTTCTCTGGTTCTACTGTCTCAACAGGGAACCTGAGAATGCAGCCGGTGATTCAGCCAGCTGTCCATAGAGCTGATCAGAGACCAGAGTGGCTCCAAACATCTCTATGGCCTAAGAAACCAGAAGCTACGAGCATTTCATGACTTAGATTTCGCCGGATGTAAACAGCGCCATTGGGAAATTGGGAAAGCATTTTATCACACTGATCTTGGTGTGGTCAGATGCTTTGAGGGCAGAGGAGAGATCTAAGGTCTAATAGACCCCAATTTTTTCAAAAAAGAGTACCTGTCACTACCTATTGCTATCATAGGGGATATTTACATTCCCTGAGATAACAATAAAAATGATTAAAAAAAAATGAAAGGAACAGTTTAAAAATAAGATAAAAAAGCAAAAAAATAATAAAGGGGGAAAAAAAAAAGCACCCCCTGCTCTCGCGCTAAGGCGAACACAAGCGTTGGTTTGGCGTCAAATGTAAACAGCAATTGCACCATGCATGTGAGGTATCACCGCAAAGGTCAGATCGAGGGCAGTCATTTTAGCAGTAGACCTCCTCTGTAAATCTAAAGTGGTAACCTGTAAAGGCTTTTAAAGGCTTTTAAAATTGTATCTATTTTGTTGCCACTGCACGTTTGTGCGCAATTTTTAAAGCATGTCATGTTTGGTATCCATGTACTCGGCCTAAGATCATCTTTTTTATTTCATCAAACATTTGGGCAATATAGTGTGTTTTAGTGCATTAAAATTTAAAAAAGTGTGTTTTTTCCCAAAAAAATGCGTTTGAAAAATCGTTGCGCAAATACTGTGTGGAAAAAAAAAAAATGAAACACCCACCATTTTAATCTGTAGGGCATTTGCTTTAAAAAATATATAATGTTTGGGGGTTCAAAGTAATTTTCTTGCAAAAAAAAATAATTTTTTTCATGTAAACAAAAAGTGTCAGAAAGGGCTTTGTCTTCAAGTGGTTAGAAGAGTGGGTGATGTGTGACATAAGCTTCTAAATGTTGTGCATAAAATGCCAGGACAGTTCAAACCCCCCCCCAATTGACCTCATTTTGGAAAGTAGACACCCCAAGCTATTTGCTGAGAGGCATGTCGAGTCCGTGGAATATTTTATATTGTGACACAAGTTGCGGGAAAGAGACAATTTTTTTTTTTTTTGCACAAAGTTGTCACTAAATGATATATTGCTCAAACATGCCATGGGAATATGTGAAATTACACCCCAAAATACATTCTGTTGCTTCTCCTGAGTACAGGGATACCACATGTGTGAGACTTTTTGGGAGCCTAGCCGCGTACGGGACCCCGAAAACCAAGCACCGCCTTCAGGCTTTCTAAGGGCGTAAATTTTTTATTTCGCTCTTCGCTGCCTATCACAGTTTCGGAGGCAATGGAATGCCCAGGTGGCACAACCCCCCCCAAATGACCCTATTTTGGAAAGTAGACACCCCAAGCTATTTGCTGAGAGGTATAGTGAGTATTTTGCAAACCTCACTTTTTGTCACAAAGTTTTGAAAAAAGAAAAAAAAAATGTTTTTTCTTGCCTTTCTTCATTTTCAAAAACAAATGAGAGCTGCAAAATACTCACCATGCCTCTCAGCAAATAGCTTGGGGTGTCTACTTTCCAAAATAGGGTCATTTGGGGGGGGGTTTGTGCCACCTGGGCATTCCATGGCCTCCGAAACTGTGATAGACAGTGAAGAGTGAAATCAAAAATTTACACCCTTAGAAATCCTGAAGTCAGAGATTGGTTTTCGGGGCCCCGTACGCGGCTAGGCTCCCAAAAAGTCCCACACATGTGGTATCCCCATACTCAGGAGAAGCAGCTAAATGTATTTTGGGGTGCAATTCCACATATGCCCATGGCCTGTGTGAGCAATATATCATTTAGTGACAACTTTGTGCAAAAAAAAAAAAAAAATGTGTCACTTTCCCGCAACTTGTGTCAAAATATAAAATATTCCATGGACTCAACATGCCTCTCAGCAAATAGCTTGGGGTGTCTACTTTCCAAAATGGGGTCATTGGGGGGGGGGGGGTTGTGCCATCTGGGAATTTTATGGCCTTCAAAACTGTGATAGGTAGTGAGGAGTGAAATCAAAAATTTACGCCCTTAGAAATCCTGAAGGCGGTGATTGGTTTTCACATGTGGTATCCCCGTACTCAGGAGAAGCAGCTGAATGTATTTTGGGGTGCAATTCCACATATGCCCATGGCCTGTGTGAGCAATATATCATTTAGTGACAACTTTTTGTAATATTTTTTTTTTTTTTGTCATTATTCAATCACTTGGGACAAAAAAAATTAATATTGAATGGGCTCAACATGCCTATCAGCAATTTCCTTGGGGAGTCTACTTTCCAAAATGGGGTCATTTGGGGGGGGGGTTTGTACTGCCCTGCCATTTTAGCACCTCAAGAAATGACATAGGCAGTCATAAACTAAAAGCTGTGTAAATTCCAGAAAATGTACCCTAGCTTGTAGACGCTATAACTTTTGCACAAACCAATAAATATACACTTATTGACATCTTTTTTACCAAAGACATGTGGCCGAATACATTTTGGCCTAAATGTATGACTAAAATTGAGTTTATTGGATTTTTTTATAACAAAAAGTAGAAAATATAATTTTTTTCAAAATTTTCGGTCTCTTTCCGTTTATAGCGCAAAAAATAAAAACGGCAGAGGTGATCAAATACCATCAAAAGAAAGCTCTATTTGTGGGAAGAAAAGGAGGCAAATTTCGTTTGGGTACAGCATTGCATGACCGTGCAATTAGCAGTTAAAACAACGCAGTGCCAAATTGTAAAAAGTGCTCTGGTCAGGAAGGGGGTAAATATTTCCGGGGCTGAAGTGGTTAAAAACGCTTGCTCTCTGTATTTAGCTCTGCAACCCAGGACTTTTTCTTCCGAGGTGGTAAAGGTCAGCTTCATCATCTCTCACTTGGCCGATGAACCGCAAGCTTGGGCTCATAGCTTAATGGAACAGAGGAACCCCATGCTAAATTCAGTAGATACCTTCTTCGAAGGTATGGCACAGCTATACGACGACCCCCAGCGTACGGCCATGGCCGAAGCCTTATTGCATAATCTAAGCCAAGGGCGAAGGCCAATAGAAGACTATATCGTAGAGTTCCGGAAGTGTTCAGCCGATATCGGCTGGAATGAACCTGCCCTCAAGTACCAGTTCCGTCAAGGGCTGTCTAAAGCATTGAAGGATGAGTTGGCCAGGATTGAGACCCCTGATTCCCTGGAAGACCTCATCCAAATAACAACTAAACTGGATCGTCGCATGCATGAGCAACGTTCAGAGCGCTTCCAAACTCATCGCCCTACCTGGATGATGCCTAAACCGACTCCCATCCATCAATCCTACTCGGCTCCACCAGTCTCTACCACTCCTGAAGCTGAGCCGACGCAGCTTGGCCTAGTTTTGCTCCACTCACTTCAGAGGAAAGATTACGTAGGCGCCAGGGCAATCTGTGCCTTTACTGTGGGGGTTCTGGACATTTCCTCCGTTCCTGCCCTGTGAGACCTAGTAAGTCCTACCCACAGCCTGCCATTAACCATCAAGTCTCCGGTTTTTCTCAGTCTTACGTTACTCTCTTTGTCTCCTTACAGCTACCGGAAAAGGAAGCTCACCTACCTGCTATAGTTGACTCCGGAGCATGTAGCTGTTTTTTGGATGCCTCACTAGCCGCAAGCTTGCACATTCCTCTAACCACTAAAGACCAAAGTCTACAAGTCCACCTAGCCGATGGGTCTCTTCCCCGCTCTGGGCTTATTACTCAGGAAACCAGACCCATCCTTACCACCACCGATACTGGCCACCAAGAATATCTGCACTTTGATATTATCTCTTCTCCCATGTTCCCCATTATCTTGGGACTCCCATGGCTACAAGCCCATGAACCACAAATCGATTGGAACAAGAAAGAAGTCCTTTTCTCATCCCAATACTGCTCCAAACATTGCCTTCTTCCGGCCCCAGCCTCTTGTTCAACCATTGCAACCATGTCCGATAGTCTTCAACATGTACCTGCAGTCTACCTGGAATTCAAACATGTGTTTGATAAACAACAGGCCGACCGTCTACCACCCCATCGGCCCTATGACTGCCCTATAGACCTTTTGCCGGGTTCTGAAATTCCTTTTGGCCACATTTTTCCTTTGTCCGAAACAGAGTTGAAGGCCCTTAAATCATACATTGATGAAAATCTTGAGAAAGGGTTCATTCGTTCCTCCTCATCACCAGCTGGAGCCGGTATTTTCTTTGTAGAGAAAAAGGATGGATCCCTCCGGCCCAGCATTGATAATAGGGAGTTAAATAAAATTACTATTAAAAATCGGTACCCACTTCCTCTCATCCCGGAACTTTTCCAACGTTTCAGATCCGCCCGCATCTTTTCCAAACTGGACCTTCGTGGCGCATACAATCTTATCCGAATTCAAGCGGGCGATGAGTGGAAGACCGCCTTCAGATCCAGGTTTGGACATTATGAGTACCTGGTAATGCCGTTTGTACTTTGCAATGCCCCGGCCACTTTTCAACACCTAGTGAACAACATTTTTCGCGAATACCTTGACAACTTCCTAGTAGTTTACTTAGACGACATTCTCATTTTCTCAGCCACCATGGAACTTCATCGGGTACATGTCAAACTGGTTCTTTCGATCCTCAGAAAACACAAATTATACCTTAAGGCAGAGAAATGTGAATTTTTTGAAATTTGAAACTTTGTGCAAAAAAAAAAAAAATGTGTCACTTTCCCGCAACTTGTGTCAAAATATAAAATATTCCATGGACTCAACATGCCTCTCAGCAAATAGCTTGGGGTGTCTACTTTCCAAAATGGGGTCATTGGGGGGGGGGGGTTGTGCCATCTGGGAATTTTATGGCCTTCAAAACTGTGATAGGTAGTGAGGAGTGAAATCAAAAATTTACGCCCTTAGAAATCCTGAAGGCGGTGATTGGTTTTCACATGTGGTATCCCCGTACTCAGGAGAAGCAGCTGAATGTATTTTGGGGTGCAATTCCACATATGCCCATGGCCTGTGTGAGCAATATATCATTTAGTGACCACTTTTTGTAATTTTTTTTTTTTTTTTTGTCATTATTCAATCACTTGGGACAAAAAAAATTAATATTGAATGGGCTCAACATGCCTATCAGCAATTTCCTTGGGGAGTCTACTTTCCAAAATGGGCCAAAATGGGGTCATTTGGGGGGGGTTTGTACTGCCCTGCCATTTTAGCACCTCAAGAAATGACATAGGCAGTCATAAACTAAAAGCTGTGTAAATTCCAGAAAATGTACCCTAGCTTGTAGACGCTATAACTTTTGCACAAACCAATAAATATACACTTATTGACATCTTTTTTACCAAAGACATGTGGATGTGGCCGAATACATTTTGGCCTAAATGTATGACTAAAATTGAGTTTATTAGATTTTTTTATAATGTGAATTCGAAAAAACCACAGTGCAATTCTTAGGATTCATTATCTCAACTGACGGTGTCGCAATGGACCCCCAGAAGGTCAAAGCAATCCAAGAATGGCCGGCTCCTGTAGATAGAAAGGGGGTACAGCGATTCTTACGATTCTCAAACTTTTACCGAAGATTTATCGTAGGTTTTTCAGCTATTGTAGCTCCCATCACTCAACTTACACACCAGCATAATCGGTTTCAATTGTCCTCAGAAGCCCAGGAAGCTTTCTTAAAATTAAAAGCACTATTCTCGTCTGCACCAGTCTTACGACATCCGGATCCAGCCTTGCCTTTCATTCTGGAAGTTGATGCTTCAGAGACCGCTACTGGTGCCATCCTCTCACAAAGACAAGGGCCCAAGGCTCTTTTGCATCCCGTAGCTTTTGCATCCCGGAAATTAAGCATACCCGAGAGGAACTATGATGTAGGCGATAGAGAGTTATTGGCCATCAAGTTCGCCTTGGAGGAGTGGAGGTATCTGCTTGAAGGGGCATCCCATCCTGTCATGATATTCACTGACCACAAGAACCTGGAATATCTTCGAACAGCTAAACGTCTAAGACCCAGGCAAGCTCGATGGGCCCTCTTCTTTTCCCGATTTAATTTTCACATTTCTTATAGACCTGGTTCTAAGAACGGGAAAGCGGATGCACTTTCAAGGATGTTCCATGAAACCTCTCAGGTAGCGGAGCCAAGTACCATCCTGTCCCCACAAAATTTCCTTCTGGTCACCCAAGTGGACCTGATTGCCGCAATCAAATCAGCATCCGCTCAATGTTCTGAACCCAACATATATTCTATGGAGAAACGTAATGATTTATTTTCGTCCCAAGGAAAAATCTTTGTCCTGTTGGAATCTAGGCTCCTAACTTTACAGACCTTTCATGACCACAAGTTGGCAGGCCATTTTGGGTCACAAAAAACCATGGAATTGATTTCATGGTCCTTTTGGTGGCCTGGCTGGAGACAAGACTGCAAGAACTATGTTTCATCCTGCATTCCTTGCCAGCGCAGCAAGGGTTCCAATACAAAATCGTGGGGCCTACTTAAACCTTTGTCCATCCCTGAACGCCCATGGGCAGAAATCTCCATGGACTTTATCGTGGACTTACCTCCGTCAGGGGGATTCACGACTATCCTTGTTATAATTGATCGACTTTCCAAAATGGCACATTTCCTGCCCATGGTAGGTACTCCCTCTGCCTCTGCTACAGCCAACGTGTTCTTTAAGGAAATTATCAGACTTCATGGTACCCCGGTAAGCATCACCTCTGACAGAGGTGTCCAATTCACTTCCAAATTTTGGAGAGAATTATGTAAGTCCTTGGAAATAAAGATCTGTCTTTCCCCCGCTTATCATCCCCAAAGTAACGGACGAACCAGACCCTGGAACAATACCTCCGATGCTTCTGTTCCGATTCCCAAGATGAGTGGTCCTCCCTCCTGCCATATGCGGAATTTGCATATAATAACTCCATCCATTCTGCCACCAACCAAACACCTTTTTGGTCTAATTTTGGATTTCACCCTTCTTTCCTCCCAGTTTCCAACCCGGAATTATCTGTTCCTGCCGTACAGGATCGAGTAACCTCTATCCAGTTAAACTTCCAAAATATCAAAGTAGCTATGCAAAAAGCCCAGGAGGACTATCAAAAATACTACAATAAGGGAAGGAAGGAGAATCCAGCTTTTAAAGTAGGTGAGGAAGTGTGGCTGTCAGCTATCAATCTCAGACTGCCAATTCCCTCCCTGAAACTAGGGCCAAAATTTCTAGATCCTTTCAAAATCAAAAGGGTAATCAACCCAGTGGCCTTTGAATTAGCTCTACCTGATTCTTACAAAGTGCATCCAGTCTTCCATGCATCTCTTAAAACCTGTTGTTCCCAGTCCTTTTTCGGACAGAGAGAAACCTCCACCTCCACCGGTCATGATTGACGGAGAAAACGAATTTGAGGTGGAAAAAATTCTAAATTGCAGGAAAAAGGGTAGACAACTTCAGTACCTAATCAAATGGAAGGGGTATCCTTCTGAAGATAACTCTTGGGAACCATCCAGAAATTTACATGCCCCACGTCTACTCCAGGCATTTCACCGAGAGCAACCAGAACTGATGTCTACTTTGGTTGTCCAGAGGCCACCCCTCGGGGGGGGGGCACTGTCAGAAAAAGCCTTCATTCTATTCCGGCCATGTATTTTTGCGCATGCGCAGCGGAACGGTGTTCCGGCGCATGCGCATTCGCGGTCCGGCGCTACGGCGCTCGCACATGCGCACTAGTGCACACCCAACGTGATCCTCTGGGCGGCCTATAAAAGGCGCTCAGAAACAAACAAGTTGCTGGTTTGTCTCAGCTTCCTGTGTTACCTGAACCTGTCTCCTGTACCTTTTGCCTGACTACCAGTTGTGACCCGGATTTGTAATTGGATTCCTCTGCTTCTCTCCTAGACCTGACCTTGGCTTGTTTATCGGATTCCCACCAGTCTCCTGTGTTTGACCCTCGGCCTGTTACCTGGACTGTCTCCTATCTCCTAACCTGACTTCCTGCCTGCACCTGGACTACCTGTATCTTGAAATACTACTCTGCAAACCCTGCAGCTCAATATTACTGTTACTGTGTTTGACCCTCAGCCTGGTTCTGGACTTTCTACCTGTTTCCAGTTTGCACCTCTGCCTACCAGTACCAGCACAGCGGCTCCTCTCTACCAAGACCCCTCAAGCAAGTCACCCACAGTCCATTGGGGTAACCTGTGCCTCTTCGTGCCGTTCCCTCCCTGTATCACCTCCAGGGGGCGGACTGCGCTTAGTCGCAAGGGTGAACCGCTCTCGGCATCTCGGCCTCAGTGAGTACTATTAGTGACAAATCCTAAAGAAAGGTATTTGAGCTTCCCTGCAGTTTCCCTCCTGCCTCTTTCCTGCTACTTCCTTCCTTACTTGGTTCAATAAAGCATTGAAAATGTACTCAAGTGTTGGTGCTTTTATCGTCCAGAGGTAAACTCAATGGAACCCTAGATCTGGTGCCGGTGAAACAGGGGTGTCGAGAGTGAAGGTAAGAAGCCTGCTTAAACCAGCAGCTCCACCGAGAGTTAGTGCTACACTTGGCAAACCCATCCATACTCATCCATACTTGGCAAACCCATCCATACTCATCCATACTCTGCATACCCATCCATCCATACTTGGCATACCCATCCATACTTGGCATACCCATCCATACTCGGCCTACCCATCCATACTCGGCCTACCCATCCACACCCTGTGTAAATGGACGTTATGTAAAAAAAAAAAAAAAAAAAAAAAAAATGCGTTTTTCATTTTCTTTACACATTTTTCAAAAGATTGTAGAAAAAAATGACATGTTCAAAAGACTCAATATGCCTCATAGATTATACATTGGGTTGTTTTCTTTCCAAAATGGGGTCATTTTTGGGGTGTTTCCATTGTCCTGGTTATCCAGGGCCTTCAAAAGTATAATGCCCCGTACACACGGTCGGACATTGATCGGACATTCCGACAACAAAATCCTAGGATTTTTTCCGACGGATGTTGGCTCAAACTTGTTTTGCGTACACACGGTCGCACAAAGTTGTCGGAATTTCCGATCTCCAACAACGCAGTGACGTCAACCACGTCCGACGAGACTAGAAAAGGCCAGTTCAGAACCAAGCGCAGCACCCTTTGGGCTCCTTTTGCTAATCTCGTGTTAGTAAAAGTTTGGTGAGAGAAGATTCGTGCTTTTTCAGACTCGTGGCTTTTCTGCGGTTCAGTTTGTGCTTGTGGGTTTGTATCTGCTCTTCAGTAAGCAAGCAAGCTCCGCGTGACTTTGTCATTGTATTCTTGTTCATTCGTTACTGTTTTTCAGGTCGCTCTTCACAGGCCTTGCTGTTCTTCAGTGCGTTCTGTTACTGCGTTCTGAGCAACCAACCGTTTTCTAGCCATGTTGCGTATACATACTCCTCGTAGAGTTCGCGCTGTGCGGGGGCTTGGTGTTGGGGTCCTGACCTTGACACAAGTCCAGTCCATGAACAGGGTGGGGAGGAGTTCATGGATCAAGAATTGGTTGCTTCAGCGTGACCAGTTCTCTCATATGCCTTTGCTCCGTGAGATCCGTGAGAATAATCCTGATGATTTCAGGAACTTTCTCAGGATGACGGACCCCGTATTTCACCGTCTGCTGGCTTTGCTAACCCCCTATATCAGCAGGCAGGATACCTGCATGAGGCAAGCCATCACTGCGGAGCAGAGGCTCGTCGCTACCCTGCGGTACTTGGCGACAGGGAGAAGCCTGCAGGACTTGAAGTTCTCGACAGGCATCTCCCCCCAGGCTCTGGGGATCATTGTTCCAGAGACCTGTTCTGCCATCATCCAGGCCCTGCAGAAGGAGTATATGAAGGTAAGATTTTTATCCTTTTAATATCACATTTTATTGTATTGAATGTTTGCTAATATATTGTATTTCTTTCCTCATTCCCTAATTACCATGATTGTAATATGCTGTGAATGTTCCCTTTGTTCTCATGCATGCTGGATTTTTATGTAACTATTTTTTTGTCCTTCATACATATTTGCCTTCACTTACCTCCCCAGCATGCTCTCCTGCCCTATATTCACCTCATGTAGTCACTTAACAATGTATTTTATCAGCTCCATAGTAGTGTTTTACCCCAAACAACCCCTAAAATGTTTAGAAATGTGATTTGTGCTTTAAATTCAGGCAGAGTGCCAGAGACTTTTTTTGTGGTGTTCCCAAATCATTATTATTGACCCTCCCTCCCCCCAACTGCTAAGTCAGCTGATCCCAATTCTCTATCCTCAATCATCTATCTGCTGACTTTGCCAAACCCATACACACTATACCCACCCCTTTTGTGGTCAGATGTATGGATGAATTCCCCAAAGCATGTAGTGCAAGGGCCTGCCTGTATACTTTCAAATGGTAATGTTTAAAGTTTTTGTATCCTATTATTATCTTGATAGGTAATAGCAGAATGTGCTCAAATGTGTACTGTGTGTATTTATATCTTTGTATTATGACACTTCTTACCTGTCCAGTGGGCTGCCAATAGTGTAACTAAGGAGGGGCTGTTCAAAGTAATACCCATTATTTAGGCATTCATCTCTTAATGAAGAGGAGAGGGTTACCTGTCCAAGATTCCCCCCCCTATAATGTTAGAAATGGCCCATGGGGGGGGGGGGGGGTATGATAGGTGTACCTTATACTTTGGTGTTGTAAAATTCCCCTTAATAAATGTTATCTGGATGTTGGCCAAGAATGTTTGTGTCTAATCTGCTTCCCATGTTTATGTGCAAAAATACTAATTTTTTTTGTTTTCCTCAACAGTTTCCTTCCACGCCACAGGAATGGCAGACTGTGGCCTTTCCTAACTGCGGAGGGGCAATTAATGGGAAACCCGTCCACATCTTCTCACCACCCAACTCGGGGTCGTACTATTATAATTACAAGGGGTTCAATAGTATTGTGATGTTGGCGGTGGTGTCGGCTAATTACGACTTCCTGTATGTGGACGTGGGGAAGAATGGACGGATGTCCGATGGTGGAGTCATTGCCCAGACGGAGTTTTACAGGCATCTCCAGAAAGGCAGCTTGGACTTGCCACCTCCAGAAGACAATGTGGAAGGACTCCCATTTGTCTTCGTTGCGGATGAAGCATTTGCACTGGGGGACCATCTTATGCGGCCATTCCCGATGAGGACCCTCACCCCGGAACAGAGGGTTTTTAATTACCGGCTGGCCAGAGCCAGAAGAGTGGTGGAGAACACATTTGGAATCATGGCCAGCCGGTTCCGCCTATTTCTGACACCCATACATATGGCGGAGTATAAACTTAATCATATAATCCTGGCGTGCTGTGTTCTACATAACTTTTTACGCCAACATTCTGCCAACTATGCTGGCTCAGTTGGGCCTGAGGCCGGAATTCCACATGAAACAACCCTGTCCGGCGCTTGAAAGTGGCCGTCCTGGCTTGCTCTCCCTGAGTGCCCATGATGTCCAGTTAAGATACCTTGAGTTCTTTGCAGGTAGGGGGGCCATCAATATGCCAGACAATTTGTGAAGCCTTTATCAAATAAAAAAAAAAGCTAATCTTTGGTGACATTTACTGCTTGTGTTTGTTTTAGCTGACCCTGACAGCAATGTGGGGAGTCCTGAAAATGGCGTGATTGTGTAACCTTATACAAAGCACTGTTGGGTGTTATTTACTAAAGGCAAAGACACTTTGCACTACAAGTGCACTTGAAAATGCACTGAAACTGCACTTGTAGTGCAAAGAGGATTTGCCCTTAGGAAATAACCCCCATTTTCAGAGAAAGCAGCAATTACATCACCACAAAAGTGTTGTAGCGCTGAGACAATAATCCACACATTCTTGATAACAATCTTTTTAATACCTGCACAATCACATGTGCATTTAGAAAAGGTTTTTAAAACAAACCAACATGTTTGTTGTATAACAATTTTTGGGATGGCATTATCAAAAATAGAAATGTCCATTTAAGATAAAACAGGCATGTGTAAAACCAACAAGAAAGACACAAATCTTGAACTTACAAAGTTCACATATGGTAAAACTTGAAGGCAATATCAGACATGAGTATTTAGGAACTGTGTTTGATATTGCCTTCAGATGGGGTGAAGTCACCCCTGGAAAAGCCAAATTTTGAAGATGCACACCAATTTACGAATGTCAACATGTGCTAGCTGCCATCACGGGGGATCAAGGGACGTGTTTTGGGGGAGCAACCCCTTCCTCTCAGCTACTTGATTATTGAGGAAGGGGTTGCACCCCCAAAAACGCGTCTATTGATCTCCCGTGATGGCAGATAGCACATGTTGGCACACTGTGTGCATCCTCAAAATTTGGCTTTTCTAAACATCGCTAAAACATTTTTAAGATTGTAGCACACAAAAAAACAAAGTGATTTGGAGGGGTTTTAAACTCGCCCAAAAACATCAATAATGTTATTTTTTTGAATAACATCATTGATTTTTTTTCTTGAGGTTTTCCAATTCTAAATTAAACTCCATGATCTCCCCGATCAGGATCTGGGCACTTTGTGATGTGAAAGGATCTGGATCCACAACATCACGATCACCTAAAAAGAGAGAAACTAAACAAAAACAGGTATCAAAAATCTGCCGGCATCCATCTCTTACCTGAGTCTGTGGTCGCAGACACTCACCTGTTGTGGTGTCAATTTCCACCACATCTTCTTCCTCCTCCTGCTCAGCTTGGGTTGGGGTATTTCCCCTTCTTCCAGAGGTGGGGGGTCTGTTGTCTCCTCGGATGAGGGGTGTCCTCCGAGTCTTTTCTCCCCTATGTAAAACAAAAATGGTATAATTGGCACACAGATATTTGATGGCCGAAATTATAAAGATAAAACATTGCTTGGAAGTGGGGTACAATTGTCTATTTTGGCAGAGTTCCAAGATGTAGCATTTTTATTGTCTGTTGTCAAGCTTCAATACTTTACCTGTTTCGTACAAGCTTCACAGATGGAGACCCCCCTATAGTATACACTGGAGCACTTGTGTGGGCCCCCTAATAAAAAGGGTGTTCTTGTGTCCCACACTAGTGCTCCAGAGTCCAGATGTGAAAACAGCTGCTGAGTGTCCTCTCCTTACACAGAATCTAGTTTGCATTTCCTTCTAGTAAAACAAACAAATCTACACAACCAAATATTTTTCATACAAGTAGGCCCTAAAAAATGTTGGCAAATGCATATGGCCTAAACAATGGTGTTTTATAGGCCAAAAGACAAATGTTTGATACGAACGAATAATGGGCCCATGAACATGAAAGTTGCCATTTTAAACTGTACAACACTTAAGAAAAGCATATGGAGCAGCACGAACCTAATAAAGACAAAAAGAATAGGAACACAGCACAACTACTTACTTTTTTGCAGCACTCTCCGGATCTTTCGGTACTGCTCGGGCTCTCTCGTCGCACCCCAAAATTCCGGTGCAGATTCTTGACCACTTTCTCCATGATCTTGGCCTTTCTGATATTGGGGTTGGGGTAAGGTCCATACTTTCCATCATAGTCGGCCTTCTTCAGGATGTCGACCATCTCCAACATCTCCCCAAAGGACATATTTGAGGCCTTAAATTGTCTCCTTCTGGATCGGGACGTTTCCGGATCTGGGCTTTCCTCCTCCTCGTTGCTATAATTAGCACGCACCTGCTCTGACTCTGCCATGTGCTCTTCACCCACTACGCCGAACGAAAAGGGGCGGGGAATAGACTTGAAAGAACGTCAGGGGCGGGCGGAGTTACACGCATGCGCAGTGTGTATAAAGCGTAACAGGCGTGCGTAGTACGTACGATCTGTGAGTGGACGAAGGAGTATCAGAGGCGCCGATCGTGATAACGAGGTAAGAGCCAAACTTGGGCCTATACTGCTTCTAGATTGAGGCCTATATTGTAACTAGATTAGGAGAGTTTTGCCTGGCATTAGGGTCTGTCTTGTGTTGTGTCTTGCAGTGAAAATGGATATCTTGAACGATACCGACTTCATGGCAATCTTCATTGACATGTTCAGGGAGCTGCCTTGTCTGTGGGAGATCAACCACCCACATTATAAGAACCAAACAAAGAGGAAGGCAGCGCTGGATCAATTGTTTGAAATTGTGAAGCAGGTGATCCCCACGGCAGACATCACCTATTTGAAGATCCTAATTGGTGGCCTGAGGAGCACATATCTAAGGGAGCGCAAGAAAGTCCAGGATTCGCAGAGATCCGGAGCAGCAGATGACATCTATGTCCCCAGGATGTGGTACTATGACAGGCTGCATTTTCTGGCAGGTCAGACTGAACCCAGGTCATCACTCTCCAGTCTTCCTTCCACGCTTCCTTCCCCCCCAGCTGAGGCTTCTGACGCCCAACCTGGGCCTTCCAGGCAGCAACATGTGGAGGAGCGCAGCTTGAGCCAGGTATAGCATTCCTCTAAATAGTTCAGGTTGTCCAATCAATGATGTTAACTAGATGTTAGTTTGGAGTACTAATTTATGATTGTGATTGATGATGCAAAAACTAAAACCATGTCCCTTTTTCATACACAGGGAAGTCGCAGCCAGGAGGTGGCCGGGCCGAGCAGGCTGCCTGA
Organism: Aquarana catesbeiana; assembly: GCF_042186555.1. NCBI lineage: Eukaryota > Metazoa > Chordata > Amphibia > Anura > Ranidae > Aquarana > Aquarana catesbeiana. Next base: position 517,622,962 of record NC_133325.1, read on the forward strand.
TATGCAGGTCCCTCCCCTACACCTGCAAAGAGAAAGCAGCAGGAAGAGGAGTACCCTAGAGGAGGCTGCCATAGGCCTCTTTTGGAAGGCTACAGAGGCCCTGGGAGCACCACACACTGTGGAGGAGGACTTTGCTGACATAATTGCCTGTAAAATGCAGCGGATGGAGGAGGACCAACAACTCATGTGTGAGTCATTAATTTTGGAAGCTCTCAATAAGGGGTTGAGGGGCCAAATAACATATGATACCCACATTTGTGACCTCATTCATGGTTCTCCTCCTCCTCCAGGTCCTTCTAGTTCTCCTCCAGGTCCTACTAGTCCTCCTCCTCCAGGTCCTACTCCTCCTCCTGCCACATCTCCAACAGCAGAGCCACAGCCGGGAATGAAGCATGGAAGGAAGACCAGAAAGTGATGACCCTGGATCCAGTCTGGTCTGGCAAAAGATGCAGCCTCTTGTGGTACCACAGCCTGGGGAAACAGATGTCATCTGCTGCTTTCCGGATCTCTGGGACTTCTGGACCAGACTGCACTCCCTTAGATAAGGACTCCTCAGGCCACCAATTTTGATGTTCAAGAATTGATGTCTGCCCTGGGGGTCCAAGGCTTCGGTAATTTCTGCTGTTTCTCCAGCGTTGCCTCCCTCTTTGTTTGTTTGTTGGTTCTGAGCCCTTAATAAAGGATTTTTGGTTTCAATTATACTTGCCTATGTGTTTTTTCCTTCAAAAAGGACAGTTTGTTTGTGAGGATTCAGGTACATTTCAAAAATACTATGTGAAATTAACAAGGGACACCAACACCAAGCAATCTCCTTGAGATTAAGTAATACAAGATAATAATGGTGTTGTGGTAACTTGACACACAAAACACACACAAAAATATTCTGGAGTAAAACTAAAAAAATAATAAAACAAAGATCAGCCTTGGAAAAAATACAAACCTAAAATATAAAAAAAAAACTGCCTTTAAAAAAAATAAATAAATAATAAAACTATTTTTGTCAGATGTGACAAATCAAAATATATTAAGGGAATCCCGATAAATAATAAAGAAATACGTTTGTGAGAAGTCTGTGTCAGCAAAACTACTTCATTCTTCTCACATTATAAAGAAGATAAGAGTGCGCTGTATTAAACCATTTTTAACAATGCACCGTGACGAAAGTGTTGTATCCATTGCGAACGCTAATTTTACCCGACCGAGCTGTTCCGTCTCGGAATTTCTTCTGAGCATGCGTGGCACTTTGTGCGTCGGAACAGGCCACACACGGTCGGAATTGACGCAATCGGATTTTGTTGTTGGAAAATTTTATAGCCTGCTCTCAAACTTTGTGTGTCGGAAAATCCGATGGAAAATGTCCGATGGAGCCCACACACAGTCAGAATGTCTGACAACACGCTCCGATCGGACATTTTCCATCGGAAAATCCGACCGTGTGTACGGGGCATAAGAGGTAGTCAAGAAATTATATATGTCATTTTTTGCTCCAAGAACGCCTGATGGTGCTCCCTGCATGTTGGGCCTCTGTATGTGGTCATGCTGTGTAAAAGTCTCACACATGTGGTATCGCCATACTCAGGAGGGAGTAGTAGAATGTGTTTTGGGGTGTAATTTGTGCTATGCATATACTGTGTGTGAGAAATAACCTGCTAATATAACAATTTTGTGAAAAAAGAAAAAAAAATCTTGATTTTTGCAAAGAATTGTGGGAAAAAAATTACAACTTCAAAAAACTCACCATGCCTCTTACTAAATACCTTGGAATGTGAATAATGAGAAAAAAAACTTTTGAAGTGCAATGGACCACAGCCGCTCAAGGACTTTTCTGGTGCAGAAACGCCACCCCCACATGTGTCCCCACTCACCAAATGGCGATTACCCCCAGCTTTGCAGTCTGGGGGTCACTTCAGACTTGTGCGATGGTATCCAGAGAAGCTCAGGAGTGGTGTTGTGCACATCAGATCAAAGGATTTCTTGTTGCAATTTCTTAGCAGAATCACCAGGCACCAAAAAAGGATAAAAAAAAAAAAAAAAAAAAGATGGAACTAATAGTGAAAAGTACCGTTTGAAAAGGGATTTATTCCATATACAAATGGGTACTTACAAAATAGTTGATAAAAACAGGCATGTGAAGGGATTAGAGATGGATCCAGACGCTGCTCACGGCGTGTGTACCAGAAAGTGCGTTCCAAGGAGCAGGAAATGACGTCAGTGCCACCGGAAATACGTCGACATGTTTCGCCAACCTACAGGGCATTATCAAAGACCCCTTTACATGCCTGTTTTTTATCAACTAATTTGTAAGTACCCATTTGTATATGGAATAAATCCCTTTTCAAACGGTACATTTTCACTATTAGTTCCATTTTTGTTATCCTTTTTTGGTGCCTGGTGATTCTGCTGAGAAATTCCAACAAGAAATCCTTTGATCTGATGTGCACAACACCACTCCTGAGCTTCTCTGGATACCATTGCATAAGCCTGAAGTGACCCCCAGACTGCAAAGCTGGGGGTCATCGCCATTTGGTGAGTGGGGACACATGTGGGGGTGGCCTTTCTGCACCTGAAAAGTCCTGGAGCGTCTGTGGTCCATTGCACTTCAAAAGTTTTTTTTTCCCATTGCAGATCAGAACATTCAGCACATTTATTTGGACTTTATTTACATGTTTTTTGCTTTGTATATTCACATCTGCACTTATCTACACTTGGTTACACATGTTTAATAACATTTGCGAGTGCCACATTTTCTTAATTTTTAATACCTTGGAATGTCTACTTTCCAAAAAGGGGTCATTTGGGGGGTATTTGTACTTTCCTGGCTTGTTAGGGTCTCAAGAAATGAGATAAGCCGTCAGTACTTCAGGTGTGATCAATTTTCAGAGATTGGCACCATAGCTTGTGGACTCTATAACTTTCACAAAGACCAAATAATATACACCGATTTGGGTTATTTTTACCAAAGATATGTAGCAGTATAAATTTTGGCCAAAATATATGAAGAAAAATTACTAATTTGCTAAATTTTATAACCGAAACAAAGAAAAATGCATTTTTTTACAGAACTTTCAGTCTTTTTTCTTTTATAGCGCAAAAAATAAAAAACTCAGCGGTAATTAAATACCACCAAAAGAAAGCTCTATTTGTGGGAAAAAAGAGCAAAAATTTCATATAGGTACAGTGTTGCATGACCATGGGTAATTGTCATTCAAAATGTGGGAGCACCGAAAGCTGAAAATTGGTCTGGTTAGGAAGGGGGTTTAAGTGCCCAGTGATCAAGTGGTTAAATATCACCAACAGAAAGCCGTCTCGAAAAAAATGCTAACTATTTCATTTGTGTACAGTGTTGCTGGCCAGGAAGGGGGTGAAAGTTTCCAGTAGGCAAGTGGTTAAAGCAGGGATAAGCAGATATTGTTTAAATACAAGAGGCACAAGTATTTTTTCTTGAATCGTGGTGTGCTTTGTGTTCTTCTTCTAGGTTTGTAATCCAATTGTGAAACTGCTTATTTTCAGGAGCTTTCTATAATAAAGACAAAATTGATGTTCTGCCCTTGTACAGGGTAACTAGTCTTGTATCCACCCCCTCTGTAGTTTTTTCGCAAGCAGCCCGTTGTGGGTGGACCTGCTGATTCCCTTCCACAGCTCTGCTCTCTGCACAAGGTACTGTATGTGCAGAACAGTAGTGACATCACTACATGTTTGAAAAGATAATAATTAGGTTTGTAAAGTAAGTGCATCCTCTCAGTGATTAATGGTTTGTCTAACTGGTAATTTTTCTAGACAGCTAGGGAGTTAAAAAACAACACACTGGCTGGGTCACCAAGTGAAAATACAGAAAAAAAAGCCTTAATAAAGAAAACTAATGCACCCACCACATCTAAGAATTGGTAAACTGCAATATAATATTTTTTTGATTTTAGGTTTTACACCGCTTCAACTTACACATGGGAGTAAAAAAGTCACTTTTTTTTACTAATTTGGATACAGATGCATTGTAGTCTATTGAACCAAACATACAGCTGCATAAAGAGGAGTACAGAGCTGTAAAACAAAAATAGAAAATGTTATGTTTGAGTGCAGTAATTTACACACGTACGTGTGTTTAGGTACCTATACGCATGTTTGCGCATGTATATACGTGTATTTTGCAATACTGACAATGAAGAAAAACTTTACGCTTGTACACGCTTACGCGACTTTAAGCGTGATCTTTATGAAACATTTTACTCAGGATTTTTTTGTCAACAACTAGCCTGTGAAAAAAAAACGCTGTTGGTATGTAGTTCAGGAACCTAGAAGTGCCTGGACATACTTGTAGCAGCCACTAAACCCTCATGTATCAGCCTAAATGTCAAGTCGTTCTGACAAGCAAAACTCTGATATTTACAGGTATGGCAGAAACTTGCTGCTAAGACCCACCCCCTCACGTTCCTACTGACCCATCATTAAGTTGAGTTGCCTAACTGGAAATAGGAATGTGTGGGAAGAGGCCCAGCAACTTGAGCACCAGGAAATGCAGAAGCTTTGCCTGTCAGAACAGTCAGATTTCTAGCTGTAAAACCAAGGTATTATGCCCCGTACACACGGTCGGACTTTGTTCGGACATTCCGACAACAAAATCCATGGATTTTTTCCGACGGATGTTGGCTCAAACTTGTCTTGCATACACACGGTCACACAAACTTGTCGGAAAATCCGATCGTTTTAAACGCGGTGACGTAAAACATGTACGTCGGGACTATAAACGGGGCAGTGGCCAATAGCTTTCATCTCTCTATTTATTCTGAGCATGCGTGGCACTTTGTCCGTCGGATTTATGTACACACGATCAGAATTTCCGACAACGGATTTTGTTGTCGGAAAATTTTATCTCCTGCTCTCCAACTTTGTGTGTCGGAAAATCCGATGGAAAATGTCCGATGGAGCCCACACACGGTCGGAATTTCCGACAACACGCTCCGATCGGACATTTTCCATCGGAAAATCCGACCGTGTCTACGGGGCATAAGAGTTGTTGTTTGGCCTACACTTTATTACTTTTTTAATGACAGATCCTCTAAATTAACAACATAATTTAAAATATATATAATGCTACGTTTCTGATAACTAGAGGTCTAATGCCCCGTACACACGGTCGGATTTTCCGATGGAAAATGTCTGATCGGAGCGTGTTGTCGGAAATTCCGACCGTGTGTGGGCTCCATCGGACATTTTCCATCGGATTTTCCGACACACAAAGTTGGAGAGCAGGAGATAAAATTTTCCGACAACAAAATCCGATCGCGTCAATTCTGACCGTGTGTGGCCTGTTCCGACGCACAAAGTGCCACGCATGCTCAGAAGAAATTCCAAGACGGAACAGCTCGTTCTGGTAAACTTAGCGTTCGCAATGGATACAGCACTTTCGTCACGCTGCAATGTTAAAAATGGTTTAATACAGCGCACTCTCTTCTTCTTTATAATGTGACAAGAATTAAAGGGGTTGTAAAGGTAATTTTTTTATTGTTTAAAAATAACAAACATGTTATACTTACCTTCACTGTGCAGCTCGTTCTGCACAGAGTGGCCCCGAACCTGCTTTTCTGGGGTCCCTCGGCGGCTGTTTCAGCTCCTCCCCGCAAGAACTATCCACCTTAATGCGAGCTCCCTCTTATGGTGGTTAGTTCTTGCGGGCGCGCTCCCGTGATACAGCCGGCGGCTATAGCCGCTCACTGTATCACTCGGCCCCGCCCCCTGGCGCGCCGCGTCATCGGATGTGATTGACAGCAGCGCGAGCCAATGGCTGCGCTGCTTTCAGTCCATCCACTGCAGCCAATCAGCGACCAGGCTGAGCTGCAATAGAGATGACGGGAACGAGCAGCGGAGATTCGAGGTGTCAGGTAAGTAAAACGGGGGGGCTGGGGGCGGCGGTATTGTCAAAAGTTTTTTCACCTTAATGCATATAATGCATTAAGGTGAAAAAATTTTTACCTTTACAACCCCTTTTAAGTAGTTTTGCTGCTCATATTCACACACACTTCTCACAAAGTTTTATTTTGTTTTTTTTATTGGGATTCCCTGAATATATTGTTATTAGTTGTCACATCTGACAGAATTTTTTTTTTTTTATTTAATTTTTTTTGGGATTTTAAGCCTTTTTTTTATTTAATGTTTGGATTTTTTCAAAGGCTGATCTTTGTTCAATGTTATTTTTATTTTTACTCCAGAATATTTTTGGGTGTGTTTTTGTGTGTCAAGTTACCCCAACACCATTGATATCTTTTATTATTTAATCTCCAGGAGATTGTTTGGTGTTGGTGTCCCTTGTTCATTTCACATTGTATATTTGAAATGTACCTGAATCCTCACAAAAAAACTGTCCTTTTTGAAGTAAAACACATAGGAGAGTATAATTCAAAACAAAAATCCTTTATTAAGGGATCAGAACCAAACAAAGAGGAAGGCAACACTGGCTCAACATGAGAAATTAGCGAAGCCTGGGACCCCCACGGCAGACATCAATTCTTGAACATCAAAATTGGTGGCCTGAGGCGTCCATATGTAAGGGAGGGCAGTCTGGTCCAGAATTCGCAGAGATCCGGATAGCAGCAGGTGACATCTGTGTCCCCAGGCTGTGGTACCACAAGAGGCTGCATTATTGGCCGACCAGACTGGATCCAGGGTCCTCACTTTCTGGATCGAAGATCGAAAGATCAGCTCAGGAAGCGGTGGTCGGACCTGAAGTTAAGAGAGCCAGAGCAGTACTGAAAGATCCGGAGAGTGCTGCAAAAAAGTAAGTAGTTGTGCTGTGTTCCTATTCTTTCTGTCTTTATTGCGTTTGTGCTGCTCCATATGCTTTTCTTAATTGTACAGTTTAAAAGGGCAACTTTAATGTTCATGGGCCCATTATTCGTTCGTATCAAACATTTTTCTTTCGGCCTCTAAAACACCATTGTTTAGGCCATATGCATTTTCCCACATTTTTTTTGGGCCTACTTGGATGCCAAATATTTGTTTGTGTAGATGGGTTTGTTACTAGAATGAAATGCCAACTAGATTCTGTGTAAGGAGAGGACACTGAGCAGCTGTTTTCACATCTGGACACTGGAGCACTAGTGTGGGACACCAGAACACCATTTTTATTAGGGGGCCACACAGGTGCTCCAGTGTATACTATAGGGGGTCTCCATCTGTGAAGCTTGTACTAAACAGGTAAAGTATTGCAGCTTGACAAAGGCCAATAAAAAAAATACATCTTGGAACTCGGCTAAAATAGACAATTGTACCCCACTTCCAAGCAATGTTTCCTATTTATAGTTCTGCCATCAAATATCTGTGTGCTAATTATACCATTTTTGTTTTACATAGGGGAGAAAAGACTCAGAGGACACCCCTCATCCGAGGAGACCAGAGACCCCCCACCTCTGGAAGAAGGTGAAATACCACCAACCCAAGCTGAGCAGGAGGAAGAAGAAGATGTGGTGGAGATTGGCACCACAACAGGTGAGTGTCTGCGACCACAGGCTCAGGTAAACGAGATGGATGGTGGCAGATTTTTGAGACCTGTTTTTGTTTTATTTCTCTCTTTTTAGGTGATCGTGATGTTGTGGATCCAGAACGTTTCACATCAGAATGTGCCCAGATCCTGATCGGGGAGATCATGGGGTGTAATGTCGAACTGCAAAACATACAGCAAAAAATCAATGATGTTATTAAAAAAAATAATAACATCATTGATGTTTTGGGGCGAATTTAAAACCCCACAAAATCACTTTTTGGATTGTGGTCCAATCTTTAAAATTTTTTTTGCAATGTTTTGAAAAGCCAAATTTGGAGGATGCACACAGTGTACCAACATGTGCTATCTGCCATCACGGGAGATCAATGGACGCGTTTTGGGGGTGCAACCCCTTCCTCAATTATAAAGTAGCGTTGAGGAAGGGCTTGCTCCCCCAAAACACATCCCTTGATCCCCCCCGATGGCAGATAGCACATGTTGACATTCGTAAATTGGTGTACATCTTCCAAATTTGGCTTTTCCAGGGGTGATTTCCCCCTATCTGAACGCTATATCAAACCCAGTTCCTAAATACTGATGTCTGATATAGCCTTCAGGTTTTACCAAATGTGAACTTTGTAAGTTCAAGTTTTTTGGCTTTCTTGTTGGTTTTACACAGGCCTGTTTTATCTGAAATGGACATTTCGATTTTTGATAATACTACTGCAAAAATTGTTATACAACAAACATGTTGGTTTGTTTTAAAAACCTTTGGTAAATGCACATGTGATTGTGCAGGTATAAAAAAGTTGCTTACTCAAGAATGTGTGGATTATTGTCTCAACACTACAATACAACACTTTTGGGGTGATGTAATTGCTGTTTTCTGCAAAAATGGGTGTTATTTCCTAAGGGCAAATCCTCTTGGCACTACAAGTACAGTTTCAGTGCAGTTGCAAGTGCACTTGTAGTGAAATGTGTTTTTGCATTTAGGAAATAACAGCCAACAGTGCTTTGTATAAGGTTACACAATCACGACATTTTCTGGACTCAACACATTTCTGTCAGGGTCAGCTAAATCAAACACAAGCAGTAAATGTCCACCAAGAATTTCTTTTTTTTTTTTATTATAAAAATGCTTCACAGATTTGCTGGCATATTGATAGCCCCCCTACCCGCAAAGAACTCCAGGTAGCGTAACCGGACATCACGGGCACTCAGGGAGGGCAAGCCAGGATGGCCACTTTCAAGCGCCGTCAGTGTGGTTTGATGTAGGATTCTGGCCTCAAGCCCAGCTGAGCCAGCATAGTTGGCCGAATGTTTCCTTAAAAAGTTATGGAGAACACAGCACGCCAGTATAATATGGTTCAGTTTATACTCCGCCATATGGATGGGTGTCAGAAATAGTCGAAACCGGCTGGCCAGAATTCCAAATGTGTTCTCCACCACTCTTCGGGCTCTGGCCAGCCGGTAATTAAAAACCCTCTGTTCCGGGGTGAGGGTCCTCATTGGGAATGGCCACATCAGGTGGTCCCCCAGCGCAAATGCTTCATCAGCAACGAACACAAATGGGAGTCCTTCCGCATTGTCCTCTGGAGCTGGCAAGTCCAAGCTGCCATTCTGGAGACGCCTGTAGAACTCCGTCTGGGCGATGACTCCACCATCGGACATCCGGCCATTCTTCCCCACGTCCACATACAAGAAGTCGTAATTAGCCGACACCACCGCCAACATCACTATACTATTAAACCCCTTGTAATTATAATAGTACGACCCCGAGTTGAGTGGTGGGACGATGTGGACGTGTTTCCCATCAATTGCCCCTCCGCAGTTAGGAAAGTCCCACTGCTCGGCAAAGTGGGAGGCCACAGTCTGCCATTCCTGTGGCGTGGAAGGAAACTGTTGATGAAAAAACAATAAACATTACTATTTTTACTCTGAAACATGGCAAGCAGATTATACACAAACATTATGGGGCAACCTCCAGATAGCATTTACTAAGGGGAATTTAACAACGCCAAAGTATAAGGTACACCTATCATATTCCCCCTCCCCCCCCCCCTCTCATGGGCCATTTCTAACATTATAGGGGGTGTGTGTAAATCTTGGACAGGTAACCCTCTTCACTTCATTGAGAGATGAATGCCTAAATAATGGGTTATACTTTGAACAGCCCCTCCTTAGTTACACTATTGTCAGACCACTGGACAGGTAAGAAGTGTCTGAATACAAAGATATAAATACACACTGTACACATTTGAGGACATTTGGACATTCTGCTATTACCTATCAAGATAATAATAGGATACAAAAACTTTAAACAGTACCATTGGAAAGTATACAGGCAGGCCCTTGCACTACATGCTTTGGGGAATTCATCCATAAATCTGAGCACTAAAGAGGTGGGTATAGTGTGTATGGGTTTGGCAAAGTCAGCAGATAGATGATTGAGGATAGATAGAGAATTGGGATCAGCTGACTTAGCAGTTGGGGGAGGGAGGGTTACTAAAAATTATTTGGGGACACCACAAAAAAAAGCCTCTGCCACTCTGCCTGAATTTAAATCAAAAATAACATTTCCAAACATTTTAGGGGGTGTTTGGGGTAAAGCACTACTATGGAGCTGATAAAATACATTGTTAAGTGACTACATGAGGTGAATATAGGGCCAGGAGACACCATGCTGGGGAGGTTAGTGAAGGGCAAATATGTATGAAGGACCTAAAATAATAATTACATAAAAATCCAGCATGCATGAGGACAAAGGGGACATTCACAGCATATTACAAGCATGGTAATTAGGGAATGAGGAAAGAAATACACTATATTAGCAAACATTCAATACAATAAAATGTGATATAAAAGGATAAAAATCTTACCTTCATATACTCCTTCTGCAGGACCTGGATGATGGCAGAACAGGTCTCTGGGATAATGATCCCCAGAGCCTGGGGGGGGATGCCTGTCAAACTTCAAGTCCTGCAGACTTCTCCCCATCGCCAAGTACCGCAGGGTAGCGACGAGCCTCTGCTCTGGAGTGATGGCTTGCCTCATGCAGGTATCCTGCCTGCTGATATAGGGGGTCAGCGAAGCCAGCAGACGGTGAAATACGGGGTCCGTCATCCGGAGAAAGTTCCTGAAATCATCAGGATTATTCTCACAGATCTCAAGGAGCAAAGGCATATGAGAGAACTGGTCACGCTGAAGCAACCAATTCTTGGTCCATGAACTCCTCCCCACCCTGTTCATGGACTGGACTTGTGTCAAGGTCAGGACCCCAACACCAAGCCCCCGCACAGCACGAACTCTACGAGGAGTACGCATACGAAACATGGCTAGAAAACGGTCAGCTGCTCAGAACGAAGTAACAGAACGCACTGAAGAACAGCAAGGCCTGTGAAGAGCGACCTGAAAAACAGCAACGTGCGGGCAAGATCGCACAGAAAACTCCGATACGAACTGACTGCACGCACTGAAGAGCAGATACAAACCCACAAGCACAAACTGAACGGCAGAAAACGATCTGAAAGACACGAGTCTGAAAAAGCGCGAATCGTCTCTCACCAAACTTTTACTAACACGAGATTAGCAAAAGGAGCCCAAAGGGTGCCGCGCTTGGTTCTGAACCGGCCTTTTCTAGTCTCGTCGTACGTGGTGTACGTGACCGCGTGGTTGGCGATCGGAAATTCCGACAACTTTGTGCGACCGTGTGTAGACAAAAAAAGTTTGAGCCAACATCCGTCGGAAAAAATCCTAGGATTTTGTTGTCGGAATGTCCGAACAAAGTCCGACCGTGTGTACGCCCTATAAAGGACTAAAGTCTCCATGAACCAGTCTTTTCAGCTTTAAACTTTGTGCATGAGATTCTGAAATTTCATGATATTTAGCCATCACTTAAAGTGTAATGCCCAATACACACGATCGGATTTTCTAACAATAAATGTTGGATGTGAGCTTGTTGGCTGAAAGTCCGACCGTGTGTATGCTCCACCGAACATTTGTTATCGGATTTTCTGCCAACAAATGTTGGCTAGCAGGATCTCAAAAAAACATTGTTGTCAGAATTTCTGATCGTGTGTACACAAGTCCGACGCACAAAAGTTCATGTATGCTCGGAATCAAGCAGAAGGAGCCGCACTGGCTATTGAACTTCCTTTTTCTTGGCTCGTCGTATGTCTTGTACGTCACCATGTTCGTAATTGTTGGACAACATTTTGTGACCGTGTGTATGCAAGACAAGTTTGAGCCAACATCCTTTGAAAAAAAATCCACAGTTTTGTTGGCGGAAAGTCCGATCGTGTGTACGGGGCATTACTCCACTTTTGTTGAGAAAAAAAACATTCCCCTCTGGGTGATCTATGCACGTTGCAAGGATTTTAACCTCCCTGGCGGTATGATTATTTCAGATTTTTGCGTTTCAAAGCGGTACAATTATTTTACATAGAAATTTGGCGTTTTTATATTGTAGGCCTGTATTTCTTAGCAATAACCCACTTAAATCTGTCCACCAAGAGTCTAGTAGATATCCCGGATATGATGAAGTTTGAAACACAAAATCATAAATTATAATATAAATAATTATAAAAATATTAATATAATAAAATAAATTTCCCCACGATTCACTATCGCTCAATTCTGCAAGTGTTCTAATTTATTATTGCTGTTTTCTAGCTGGTCTAAAACCACTTTTGACATAAAGGGACACTTTTTGGTTGCTATGGACAATTTCCAGTTTCCAGGCAGAAAGAACAGTATATATCCTATAAAACTGCATGCAGGGCACTGGACAAAGCACTGGGGACAAAAGGGATGTGAAATGATTTCATACAGTACTGTAATCTGTAAGATTACAGTGTACTGTAGGTGTTATGAATTTTCACTTTTTTGAATTTTTCGCCAGGCTCCGCCCCCGTGCGTCGCGACGCTCGCAGGGAACGGAGCCCAGCACAGAGAGGCTTCGGGAGGAGGACAGAGCCCGCGGACACAGCGGGGGGACAACGCAGAAACCTGGGGACAAGGTAAGTATACCGCACCAGGATCCTAAAATGTAATCCTGAGTGTGGCTCGGGGTTATCGCTAATGGTGCTGAAATTTAACCCCGAGCCGCACTTGGGAAAACCGCCAGGGGGGCCACCAAACTTTTTTGCAGATTTCTACCTTTTGTTATTTTGTTTCATAATTATCAATCAGCTGCGCACCTGCTGGGCCTGCATCCCTTCAGGCGTGTTCCTATTGGGAGTATCTCACCAAACATGACATTTTTGTTGTAGGGGATTCCTGAAATCTGACTTGCGTTTTCATGCAGACTTCTGGGAAAATCAGTGAGCCAAATACACAAGCAGGAAATTATGTTTTTGAGAGGCATTCTGTACACAGTCTGTGTACAGAACACCTCCAGGTAGCCATATTGCATTTTCAGAAAATTACAGTGGCTGCATATTGAAAAGGAAAGGTAATTTTTAATAACATTCCATTACAATGTGATTTGTGTCGCAATTGTAAACGCTATATTATTTTTTGTCTGCTATTTTTTTCCCCACAAAAGTGAAGTTACCCTTTAATAATACAAGCATCCAAATAACATGTTATGTTATTCTCTGGCTGATTAGGGACTGCAAGATTCAGATACACACATTGGTAAACACCTTGTGGATTCCAGTTTACTAAAGACATCCAAGAATGTAGAGATTAGTAGAAACCAATTTAGCACAACTTGCTTGTGACCAAGGCGAGCCATAGACAGTTCATTTTTTTTTTTTTCCAATTAGCCGGTATGCTAAACAAAAAATAAAAATAAAAAATTGATTCCCCCATCCACAAATGCGAGGTGGATGGAGGAATCCTCTCTGCTGTGCCATTGCATTCTGACAGCAAGACTCCTCTGCTATCAGAATACACTGATCAGCAGCTTCAGCTGGTTAGCTGCAAGCCTCTGAATGACAAAAGTTCTCCAACAGTCCCGTTCGACAGAAGTCAGTCGTTAGATTGACTTCTGTTAAGTGGGAAACGTCATAGATGCATGGAAATTCAGCCGGTCTCTGAACCGGCCAAATTTAAATTCATCTATGGGCAGCTTCATGCTGTATGTGGAGATAAAGATCAAAAATAGTAAAAACGAAATACCCTTCTTGCAGTAGCTTCATATTTGGACAATTTTGTCTTGTTCTCCATTGTTCCATAGAGAATGTCAGGAGTAACCCAACACCATAGAATCTTAGGAAGCATAGCCCCTTCTTGTTAAAGGGGGCTTCCAGATTCCGATAAGCCAGCAGACCCCGACAATCACCAGCCAGGGCTGTCGGGAAGAGGCCCTTGTCCCCATCAACATGGGGGTATGGTGCTTTGGGGGGGCAGAGCCCGTCCCCTCCATTTCCTGACCTGCCAGGCTGCATGCTCGAATAAGGGTCTGGTATGGATTTTGGGGGGCCCCTTGTTTTTTTTTTTTTTATTTTAGCGTGGGGGCCACCGAATCCATACTAGACCCAAAGGGCCTGGTATGGACCTGGGGGAACCCCACGCTGATAGCTGATGACTCATCAGTTGTTAAGGACGCGGCGGCCGGTTTCCCGGCCCCCTCCTTAGCAACCAGCTATATACAGTGTGTTTTACAGTGTTTTTAAAGAGAAAGAAAAAACGTAAAACGCAAAATGCATGAAAACTGCATGTAAAAACGCATAAAAAACCGAGGGTTTAAAAACGCAAAATGCACTGCAAAATGTGCCTGAACGCAGCCGCATAGATCATGGCACTCCGCCTAATGCTATTTAACACAACTTTACTCTCAAAAACAGACATTTTCCATCATGTTGGAAGCTTTCTATAAAGATATTGAAATTTGATTACTTTTAGGTAATTTACATTTTTCAATTAAATGAAAGCTCAATCTAAGATTGGAGCATCCTACACCCCCACTATATGCATATATGCAGTATCTCACAAAAGTGAGCACACCCCTCACATTTTTGTAAATATTTTTTTATATCTTTTCATGTGACAACACTGAAGAAAGGACACTTTGCTACAACGTAAAGCAGTGAGTGTACAACTTGTATAACAGTGTAAATTTGCTGTGCCCTCAAAATAAATCAACACACAGCCATTAATGTCTAAACCGCTGGCAACAAAAGTGAGTACACCGCTAATTTAAAATGTCCAAATTGGGCCCAAAGTGGCCACATTTTGTGACTCGTTAGTGTTGCAAGGTCTCAGGTGTGAATGGGGAGCAGGTGTGTTAAATTTGGTGTTATCGCTCTCTCTCTCTCATACTGGTAACTAGAAGTTCAACATGACACCTCATGGAAAAGAACTCTCTGAGGATCTGAAAAAAAGAATTGTTGCTCTACATAAAGATGGCCTAGGCAATAAGAAGACTGCCAAGACCCTGAAACTGAGCTGCAGCACAGTGGCCAAGACCATACAGTGGTTTAACAGAACAGGTTCCACTCAGAACAGGCCTCGCCATGGTCGACCAAATAATTTGAGTGCATATGCTCAGTGTCATATCCAGAGGTTGTCTTTAGGAAATGGATGTATGAGTGCTGCCAGCATTGCTGCAGAGGTTGAAGGGGTGGAGGGTCAGCCTGTCAGTGCTCAGACCATACACTGCATCAATTTGGTCTGCATGGCTGTCGTCCCAGAAAGAAGCCTCTTCTAAAGATGATGCACAAGAAAGCCTGCAAATAGTTTGCTGAAGATAAGCAGACTAAGGACATGGATTACTGGAACCAAGTCCTGTGGTCAGTTGAGACCAAGATAAACTTGTTTGGTTCAGATGGTGTCAGGCGTATGTTGAGGCAACCAGGTGAGAGTACAAAGACAAGTGTGTCTTGCCTACAGTCAAGCATGGTGGTGGGAGTGTCATGGTCTGGGGCTGCATGAGTGCTGCCGGCACTGGGGAGCTACAGTTCATTGAGGAGACTGGGCCGCAGGGCAGTATTCAACATGATAATGACCCCAAACACACCTCCAAGATGACCACTGCCTTGCTAAAGAAGCTGAGGGTAAAGGTGATGGACTGGCCAAGCATGTCTCCAGACCTAAACCCTATTGAGCATCTGTGGGGCATCCTCAAATGGAAGGTGGAGGAGCGCAAGCTCTCTAACACCCACCAGCTCCGTGATGTCGCTATGGATAGGGACTTCAAGTTCTGTACACGTCCAATTTGTGTGACCCTCCTGAGTGTTCCTCTGGGAAGTTAGGCAATGCCGAGATGACTGTAATGCCGCGTACACATGATCGGAATTTCGGCCAGCAAAAGACTGATGAGAGTTTTTCATCGGAAAATGTGACCGTGTGTATGCTCCATCAGCCAGCAAAAGATTGAGAGCATGTTCTTAATTTTTCGGTCGGGAAAAGTTCCTATCCGAAAATGCGATCGTCTGTGGCAATTCCGACGCGCAAAATTCCTACGCATGCTCGGAAACAATTCAACGAATGCTCGGAAGCATTGAACTCCATTTTCTCGGCTTGTCGTAGTGTTGTGCATCACCGCGTTATTGGCGGTCATAAGTTCAGTGAAGTTTTGCGTGACCATGTGTATGCAAGGCAAACTTGAGCGGAATCCCGTCGGAAAAGCCTTCATATCTTTTTCCGACGAGAAGTCTGATCATGTGTGTACGTGGCATTAGATGGAGTTTTGTCGCTACCCTTGCTACAAGATGATCTACTGAACACAAGTCTACTCCTTCTGGAAAGAAAACAATACCTTTTTCTGAAGCTCTCCGAGCTTGAATCTCAGAAATCCTTCTGCTTGAAGATCTTGCGAAAGGATACTGCCTAGTTGGTAATGTCACAAACTAAACACTGTTCTGTTGGAGCAAATGGTTGAACTGATTTGAAATCCAGCAACACCGATAGATGCCAGTGGGAAAGATCCTCTTTCGTGGTGGTCGTGACCTCCTGACTGTCTTCAAAATTTGTGCAAACAAAAGGACATCCGGCACATTTAAGCCTTGTTATTGCCAACCTAGTTGACACTTGCAATCTTGAGGAATTTAGGCTAATGCCGTGCACACATGAGCGGACTTTACGGCAGACTTGGTACGGCGGACTTTGACGGACTTTCCGACGGACTTTCCGAATGAACGGACTTGCCTACACACGATCAACCGAAGTCCGACGGATTCGTACGTGATGACGTACGACCGGACTAAAACAAGGAAGTTGATAGCCAGTAGCCAATAGCTGCCCTAGCGTCGGTTTTTGTCCGTCGGACTAGCATACAGACATGGACTTTTCGACCGGACTCGAGTCCGTCAGAAAGATTTGAAACCTGTTTCATTTCTAGGTCCGTCAAACTTTTGGGGGAAAAAAAGTCCGCTGGAGCCCACACATGATCGAATTGTCCGACGGACTCCGGTCCGCCGTGCCAAGTCTGCCGTAAAGTCTGCTCATGTGTATGCGGCATAAGGCTCATGTCTAATCTGGTCTACGAGAAGTCTAGAACAGCTGTCACCGGAGGTGCAGTAGTATCAATATCTCGCCCTGCTGAGAAATAACCCAAACTTGTTCCAGATTTTGGCATAGATGTTGTTAGTAAAGTGCCTTCTCACACTCCACAAGGTAGAGATCATCCTGGAGCAGGCTAGGTTCTCAAGCTTTCCCTATCAGTAGTCCTGTTTGCAGCCACGGCGTGCGTATGTACAAGGGGGAATTGGCTTATGTCTCATGAGATGAATGGCCATGAGAACTCAAGGCTCTCATTGTCAAAATGGAGGAATGGATATAACTACCATGTTCACTCTCGACAGCCTCAAGAGGAATCTCATTACGAGAAATGTTGGAAAATATATAGGCTAGATTGCAGATCCATGGAGAAAATCAAGGCATTTGTCCCCTCTGCCTTGGGGTGCGGAACTGATTCAGACACCCTCCTAAGTTTGAAATTGCTGTGAGAAGCAATGTTGTCAGTCTGTCATAGAAGACCTACAGTGTAGGGCCCACTCATGCTCTGGAAAGTTTGCATGAGGGTCAGTTTGTCTGTGTGTTCAAGTCCCCTAGGAGGTAAACTGCTTTCGGAATTTGCAGGTGATTTCCTCACTCCACAGCGTGGGGTTCACCTCTCTTAATAGTATATTGCCACAAGTTCCTCCTTGGTGATGAATATAGGCAACTGCTGCCATGTTGTTCAACTCCAGAGAGACTGATCTTCCCTTGATTCTGTGTAGTAAGGCAAAAGGTGCTAAAGAAGCTGCTTGGATTTCTAGGGTATTTAAGACTACCCCACTTGGCTGGGAATCTCCCATTGGACTGAACTGACGGTTTCTCGCAGTGTGCCTTCCAGGATATCTTTGCCGAGATGAATAGTAATTGTGATCTAGTCTAATGGTTCTAACGGGGCAACTTTATCACATTCTCCCTCTTCAGCCACCACTGTATACTCCTACTCATACTGAGTGACAGTTGATAACTGTGCCAGAATCTGTTTCTTCTATTGTGCTAAGATTTCCAGCCTAAACTGTCGAAGTCAGAGCGCTCAAAGGGATTATTGGTATGATGACATTGTGCTCCAAAGATTGAGGTACTGAGAAATGGTCAAACAAGTGGAAATTACTATTTTCAGCATTTCTTTATTGACTGCCACTGTTTTCTCTGGTGGAAGCAGAACAGAGCAGTTGGCAGAGTACCTCCCGGCATACTAACTGTTAAGTTAGAGAGTTAATAAACCAGCCATATCCCTGCAAGGTGTTTATGAGAATCTCTTGGTGCATCAGCAATTGTTTCAGACCTGTGGATAAAAGAATAATGTTGTCCAGGTAGCGGCACACCCGGAGAACTTGTTCTCTGAGTGGAGCTAACACTGCACTGAGAACCCTCGTGAACAGTCTAGGAGACCTGCATAGGCCAAACAGCAGACTGTTAAACTGTTAAAGCCGAAAAATATTTCTTTCTTTCATAATTGGTAAGCATGAAAGAAATATTTTGGGATGTTTAGATAATCATTGTGAAGATCCAAAAATAGCATTTTGCTATCTGGCTGCGCTGGTTTAATGGACTCCATCTTGAAGATCTCTAAGGGGATAAAAAAAGTTTAATGTCTTCAGATCTACAACCAGACACTAGCCACCATCCCTTGCAAACTACATACAGGGTTGAATTGAAGCCTGTATATTATTTTTGTGAATGGAATCAGGACGAAAAACCCCCCTAGGTCTGATATGTATGAATGTATGTATTATAACAGCCCATCTGCCTAGAAGAATGGAACCTGCTGAGAGGAAGAACATTCCCTATCCCCTTTGCTTCCCATCTTGCAGGAGCAGGATGGACTTCCTGTTACTCCTGGTATGGCTGTGTTAAGTTTTCTACCAACACAGAGATTTCCTGTTATAAGGTATCTTACACTGAACTTGTCTGAGAAAACAAATGCAGCCCAAAGTTTCAAACATCGTATCTACTGTAGAAGGGGATTAAAGTGATGCTAGCATTGAAGGAAAACCCATTGAAGCTACCATTGAAGGAAAGCTTGCCTGTCCCAGTAAGCAGTGGGAAGAATGATCCAGAGACAGGCAAAGGAGGCTTTGCCTGACCAAACCTCCAGGGCCGTTTGAGCCGTTGTAATTATCCCTGGAGATCTATAGATCTACCCTGTGACTCTGACCCTCATTATTAACAAGAGGGCAGCTTTTCCCAAAAGAAAAATGGTGTTCGGTACACCCGCCAGCCAGTGTGCATGTGCAGACCGGCGCAGCCCGATGATGTCATCAAGAGCGCCTCCAGCACAGAGAAAACAGTCCAGCACAGAATAAAACAAGCAAAAGGGCAAACATAATCAAAAAATGGAGCCAAAGAAGGCACAGAAAAGGAAAAGATCAAGGTAAAAAAGGGGAAACATATAGGGAGACAGAAAAGAAAAACAAAAAGCGATAGGCAGCCCTGTGAGATGGTACAAGGGACCAGAGGAGTGAAATGAATGAACTAGCTGCCCCCCCCCCCCCCCCCAGCCTCAGCCTGCAGACACTTACTGGCAGATTTCGTTCCTAAAGAGCAAACACTGCAGGACCACATCAAGACCCACAGAAGGGGTTCCCAGGCTGTTTAGTGCTATTTAGGGACTTCACACTGGGCCGGATGCTGCACGGAGGCAGACGTGGGGACATGGTACTGCTTACTCTTCACTGGTGTGTGGAGGTATGAGTAAAAAAAGATGAATGGGGTGGGGCCTAACTAGCCCTTTAATTTATGCTATTCACTGGTCCTGAGGGAGTGCAAGAGAGGCGGAGCCTATCACTAGTATGCTGCCGTGGTGGCGTCAGGAAAGATGTTTTTATTAAAAATTATGTGAGCAGACTGCAGTTCCTCTTTAATATCATACTGGAAATTTGTGCATTCAGAAATTTGCATCTTACTTATTAGTAGTCACTGACATGAACACAATATGTCATAAATATTTATAAGCTGCTGAATTATCAGAATGGATAATGGATGATTAGTAAGATTTGCTGATGTGACTTCCATACACTGCAACTTCTGGTACTTCTGATTTACAGTGCCTTGAAAAAATATTCATACCCCTTGAAATTTTCCACATTTTGTCATGTTACAACCAAAAATGTAAATGTATTTTATTGGCATTGTATGTGATAGAACAACACAAAGTGGCACATAATTGTGAAGTAGAAGGTAAATGATATAAATGGTTTTCAATTTTTTTACAAATAAATATCTGGAAAGTGTGGCGTGCATTTGTATTTAGCTCCCTTTTACTCTGATACCCCTAACTAAAATCTAGTGGAACCAATTGCCTTTAAAAATACAGCTGTTCTGTGAAGCCCTCAGAGGTTTGTTAGAGAATCTTAGTGAACAAACAGCATCATGAATGCCAAGGAACACACCAGACAGGTCAGGGATAAAGTTGCGGAGAAGTTTAAAGCAGGGTTAGGTTATAAAAAAATATCCCAAGCTTTGAACATTTCATGGAGCACTGTTCAATCCATCATCCAAAAATGCAAAGAATAGAAAAAAAAAAAAAGAGAGGAAACCAACCAATAAGGAAATCCTGACAACTTTTACCACATCCCAATTATAATTAGAAAAAGAAGGGGGTGCCCCAAGGGGATGGTGTGAGTAAAAGAGTGGGCAGGATATTGAGAGAAAGCCATAAGAAGTTTCGTTTGCAGTTTGCGAGAAGCCATGTGGGGGACACAGCAAACATGTGGATGAAGGTGCTCTGGTCAGATGAGACCAAAATTGAACTTTTTAGCCTAAAAGAAAAACGCTATGTGTGGCGGAAAATTAACACTGCACATCACCCTGAACACATCATCCCCACTGTGAAACATGGTGGTGGCAACATCATGTTGTGGGGATGCTTTTCTTCAGCAGGGACAGGGAAGCTGGTGGGAGTTGAAGGGAAGATGGATGGAGCCAAATACAGGGCAATCTTATGCCGCGTACACATGACCGGAATTTTGGTCGGAAAAAGGTATGATGGCTTTTCCGACGGGATTCCGCTCAAGCTTGTCTTGCATACACACTGTCACACCAAATTCCGACTGTCAAGAACGCGGTGACGTACAACACGTACGACGGGACTAGAAAAAGGAAGTTCAATAGCCAGTGAGCCACCCTTTGGGCTCCTTCTGCTAATCTCGTGTTAGTAGAAGTTTGGTGAGAGACGATTCGCGCTTTTTAGCTTTCGTCCTTTTCAGTCCGTTACTGCTGTTCAGTTTGTGCTTGTTGGTCTGTATCTGGTTTTCAGTGCGTGTAGTCAGTTCGTATCTGTTTTTCAGTGCGTTCTTGTCTGCTCGTTTCTCATTTTTAGCTCGCTCTTCACAGGCCTTGCTGTTCTTCAGTGCGTTCTGTTAGTTCGTTCTGACCAACCAACCATTTTGAAGCCATGTTGCGGGTACATGCTCGTCGTAGAGTTCCTGCTATGTGGGGGGTTGGTGCTGGGGTTCTTGCTTTGACCCAAGCCCAGTCCATGGACAGGGTGGGGAGGAGTTCTTGGACCAAGAATTGGTTGCTCCAGCGTGACCAATTCTCTCATATGCCTTTGCTGCGAAAGATCCAGGAGAATAACCCTGAGGATTTCAGGAATTTTCTCCGGATGACGGACCCCATTTTTCACCATCTGTTGGCTTTGCTGTAACCCTATATTACGAAGCAGGACACCTGCTTGTGGCAAGCCATCACTCCAGAGCAGAGGCTAGTCGCCACGTTGCGGTACTTGGCGACGGGGAGAAGTCTGCAGGACCTCAAGTTCTCTACAGGCATCTCCCCCCAGGCTCTGGGGATCATTATCCCAGAGACCTGTTCTGCCATCATTCAGGTCCTGCAGAAGGACTATATTATGGTAAGTTTTCTCCTTTTAACATCACATTCTATGTATTTAATGTATGCTAATGTTTTGTATTTCTTTCATCATTCCCTAATTACCATGATTGTAATATGCTGTGAATGTCCTCTTTGTCCTCATGCATGCTGTAAGCTTTTAATGCTCCTTTTTTGTCCTTCACTAACCTCCCCAGAATGCTATCCTGGGCCCATACACACCTAGCCTAGTCACTTAACAATGTATTTTGTCAGCTCCATAATAGTGCTTTACCCTAAACACCCCCTAAAATGTGAACAAATGTTGTTGTTGTCCTTAAATTCAGGCAGAGTGCAAGAGGCTTGTCAGGTCACCTTGAGGCTAGGTGACAGATGCACACCGTTGGGATCAGGAGTGCACCGCAAGGTAGTAGACCCTACGGCTGACTGCTGATGGGAGTCAGGGTTGTAAGGAAGGCAGGGCTGCTGGAACACCAACACGGATCCCACTGGGGTTAGAGCGTAAGATTCCCTGGGGTGTGCAAGTCTAAGAGCCAGCAGGTGTTCACCAGAGCCTCTAGTGGTGAGGATGGACTGGGCTGCAACTGGCTCCAGGTCGTGACCCCCCAGGGTCCCCCAGCTCACACCCACAGTAGGCAACAGGAGGATAGGGATAGTAAGGGAATAAGCCAAGGTCGGGGCCACAAGCAGACAAGGACAACAGAATTCACGCCAATGATCAGGGTCACAGGCAAACGGGGATAGTCGAGGACACGCCAAAAAGGTCAGGGTCACAAGCAGACAGGAATAGTTGAGAACACGCTAAAGGTCGGTAACAGGAACAAACATAGAGCAAACGGCAGGCAGGAAACAGGAAGCCAAAACACACAAAGGTTGATCAGCAGGGCTGGCCTGCAGTGCAGAGGTTAATATAGAGTTCTCTGATAGGAGCTGGGGTGGAGCCATGATAGAGGAGAGATTATAAAAGCAGTCAGGTGAGAGTCAGCTGGTCTCTAGAGATGAACACATGGAGACAGGTAAGCTGACGAATAAAACTCTATTGCATAACCATGACAAGGCTTTTTTTTTGGCTCTCAAACTCATTTAGAACCCCCCCTAAACTTTTTCCAATGGGCCATCAGAGGGGGTGAGGAATCTGATAAGAGTACCTTATTTTTTTGTCTTTAAATACTCCTTAAAATAAATGTTATACTGATGTTGGCCAAGAATGTTTGTGTCTAATCTGCTTGCAATGTTATGTGCAAAAGTACTAATTTGTTTTTTTCTGGTTTGACTCCACAGTTTCCTTCAACGCCACAGGAATTGCAGACTGTGGCATCCCAGTTTGCCGAGCATTGGGACTTTCCCAACTGTGGAGGGGCAATAGATGGGAAACAATCTACATCGTCCCACCACCCCATTCGGGGTCATACTATTTTAATTATAAGGGTTTCAATAGTATCGTGTTGATGGCGGTGGTCTCGGCGACATACCAGTTTCTCTATGTGGACGTGGGGAAGAATGGCCGGATGTCGGATGGTGGAGTCTTTGCCCAGACCAAGTTCTACCAACGTCTCCAGAGTGGTGGCTTGGGATTGCCACCTGTGGAAGAGAATGTCGAAGGACTCCCATTTGTTTTTAACGCTGATTAAGCATTTGGTCTGGGTGATCACATGATGAGGCCATTCCCCCAGAGGACCCTCTCCCCGGAGAAGAGGGTTTTTAATTACTGGCTGGCCAGAGCCAGAAGAGGTGTGGAGAATAATGGCCAGCCGGTTCTGCCTATTTCTAACGGCAATAAATATGGCGGAGTACAAACTTAACCACATTGTATTATGCTGCATACTGAGCAAATTTTTGCGGACTTCATGAAACAACACTGATGCCCCTGGAAGCTGGCCGTCCTGGCTTGCCCCCCCCCCCCCAAAGCGCAGTGAAGTGCGTCAAAAATGTCAATTTTACAGGTAGGGGGCCATTGCTATGCCAGCAAATTTTTAAATATTGTCAAAATTAAAAAAAAATTGATATGATAAAATCTTTAATTTGATTTACTGCTTGTGTTTCTGTCTCCTAGGTTCTCCTGATGCACTTGTAGTGCCAAGTAGTTTTTCCATTATTTAAATAACACCCATTGTCACTGTAAACACCAATTTAATACAAAAACTGGTATTGAGCTTTGAAAGAAGAAGCCACACATTGTTGAGTATAAAACCTTTTACTCCGTGCACATGTGCATTGTAAAACCTTTTTTGGTAAAAAAACAACATCTTGGTTTTATACATTTTTACCTTGAAAATTCTTTTTCTTTTACATAAACAGGCATGTTTCAAAACATAACATACACAACTCAAGAACTTACAAAGTTCAACATTGAAAAACCGAAGGCAGTATCAGACATTATAGTGTTAAAAATGTGTTGCTATTAGACATGTGCACAGCCAAAAAATTTGTTCATTTTTCGTTTCATTAGGTTTTTTTTTTTTTTGTTTTTTTTTTCTTTGTTTTTTTTTTCAGGTCATTCGTTATGATCGCAATTCATACATTCGTACATTCGTAAATTTGAAATTTGAAAATCCAAAAACCCGAAAATTTGAAAATCTGAAATAGTAACTAACTATTAAATTATAGGTATTGTAATTTCCTTTCAAATTTGGCTGTCAGTGAACGTAACAAATACGAATTTATCCAATGTTACGAATTATCCGAAATAACGAATGCTGCATCTAAACAGATGGAACGGAACAAATTAAAAATAAATAATAATAATAAAACGTTTTTATAATTATTTTTATTTATTATTATTAATTCATTACGTTCCATTCGTTTGGATACAGCATTAATTTACTAATGTACGAATGTACGAATGTACATTCATAAATTACGAATGTATGAATTTACGAATTTACAAATTTTTCGAATTTACGAATATTCGGAAAATTCGTTAAACGGGTTTTCGTTAATTCGGATATTTCCGAATTAACGAATTTGTCAAAATTCGTTAAACGAATTCAGAACGAAACGAATTGCACATGCCTAGTTGATATTGCCTTCATCAGATGTGGTGATGTCACCACTGTAAAAGCCAAATTTAGAAGATGCACACAAATTGGGAGTCAAAATGGGGATTTCCCTCCTGATCCCATGCCTAATGTCAACATGTGCTATTTCCCATCATGGCGGATCAATGGACGTGTTTTGGGGGTGCAACCCCTTCTTCTCATCGACTAGAGTTGTGAGGAAGGGGTTGCACCCGCAAAACGTGTACATTGATATCCCCTGATGGCAGATAGCACATGTTGACACACTCTGTGCATCTTCCAAATTTGGCTTTTAAACTGTATTAAAACTTTAGTTTAAATTTTATTTAAAAAAAAAAAGTGTCATTTTTTGGATTTAGATTTATCCTAGTACATCAATCGTGTTCTTCATTCTTTGTTCAATCACCTTGTTTTTTTCCTTTATGAAGTCTAAATCCCGAATACACCACATTATGTCCCGGATTAGTCTTTGTGCACTGTCAGTGGCGAAATGAGTACAGTAGATTGTTCTTCCACAACATGCACATCACCTAAAAAAAAATACACACCATGTATTATAAATATGTAGGCATACATCTATTACCTGAATCTGTGGTGTCAGACACTCACCTGATGTGGTCACTATTTCAACCACCTCTCCTTTCTCCACATCCTGAGGTTGTGTGCTAAGTTCCCCTTCTTTAGTAGGTGGGGGGTCCCTGGTGTCCTCAGACATCCCGAGTCTTTTCTCCCCTATGAGAATGAAACAAAAGGTATACTTCGCACACCGATATTTGTGGCCAGAAATATGAATGTGAAACATTGCTTGGAAGTGGGGTACAATTGTCTGTTTGAGCAGAGTTCCAAGCTGAAGACATGACTTTTTCCCTTAACAAAGCTGGAATACTTACCTTTTTTGGACATGTTTCACACATGGAGATGCCCCAAGTATCCACTGGAGCACCTGTGTGGGACACCCTAAAAAGTTTTTTCTTGTGTCCCACACTAGTGCTCCTGAGTCCAGATGTATAAACATCTGCTGAGTGTCCTCTCCTTAAATTACACTGAATCAAGTTTGCATTTCATTCTAGTTACAAACACATCTAGACAAAAATGTCCTAAACTTCTTTTAATACAAATTAGCATGACCAAATGTAGTTAACCCTGTATCTGCCAAAAACATCTTATTTAGTTGGCGAACGAATGATGTTTACTGCGAACGATTACTGTGCCCACGAGCCTGAAAGTAGCCATTTTAAACTGTACAGCAGTAAAGAAAAGCACATGGAGCAGCATGCAAGTAATAATAATAATAATCGGAACACACGACAACTATTTACGTTTTAGAAGCAATTTCTTGATTCTTCTGTACTGATCCTGCTCCCTCAATTTCAGGTCTGACTAGCGTTTCCTCAATTGCTCCTTGGATCGTCGTACCTCAAAATTCCTGTGCAGACTCTTCACAACTTTAGTCATGATCTTGGCCTTTCTCAAATTTGGGTTTAGGTACGGTCTAGGGTTGTCCCGATAGCGATACTAGTATCGGTATCGCCACCGATACCAAGCATTTGCCCAAGTACTTGTACTCGGGCGAATGCTCCCGATGCTTCACCTGATACCTGGACAATCAGCAGTGATCGGCGCGTGGGGAGTTACAAGCGTCTTCCCCCGCGGCTTTCAGCTGCTTTAGTGAAATCTATACAGCAGTGATCGGTGCTTGTAACTCCCCCACACGCGATCACCACTGACTGTCACTGCATCCTCCATGCCCCCTCCATTCTGCTGTCCCTCTCCATTCCGCTGTCCCCCTCCGTTCCACTGTCCCCCTCCGTTCCACTGTCCCCCTCCGTTCCACTGTCCCCTTCCGTTCCACTGTCCCCTTCCGTTCCACTGTCCCCCTCCATTCCACTGTCCCCCTCCATTCCACTGTCCCCCTCCATGTCCTCCTCCTTCTTTTTCTGTATGGACAGAGTCAGCTGACTCTGTCCATTCACATAACTGAAACATTGTAACCTCCTGTGATTACGATGTCAGTTTATGAATGGAGAGGAGCCGCTGTGTTTTCTCCATTAAATTTCAGTGCAGCTGAGGCTGCAGAGAAAGGGACTGGGGAATCTCTATCCTCGGTCTCTTTCTCTGTCTCAAGGGGGAGATATGGTGTCTGTTAAGACCCCTGATATCTCACCAAAGCCCCCCAACAGGGCTGATTAAAAAAAAAAAACACACAAAGTATTGCAATAAATAATTTTTAAAAAAATATACAAAATAATAAAAATTGAAATAAAAAAACAGACAGACACTGTCCACCCCCCCCCCCCCCCCCAGAAAAAAAAGAAAGCATTGTAAAAAAAAACAAAAAACAAAAAACACTGTTACGTGACATTAAAAATAAAAGTATCGGTAATCAGTATCGGCGAGTAATTGAAAAAAGTATCGGTACTTGTACTCGGTCTTAAAGTGGTATCGGGACAACCCTAGTATGGTCCATACTTCCCGTCATAGTTGGCCCTCTTCAAGATATCCACCATCTCCACCATCTCTACAAAGGCCATATTTGAGGCCTTAAATCTTCTCCTCCGGGATTGGGACGTTTCGGGCTCCGGGCTTTCCTCCTCCTCGTTACTGCTATTACGCATCTGCTGTGTCTCCGCCATGTTCATCTCCCACTGCGCCGAAAGAGAAGGGGCGGGGAATATTCTATAAAGAACGTCAGGGGCGGGCGACGCGGGTGGAGTTTCACACATGCGCAGTGTATATAATGCTAACACACGTGTGTTGTACCTATGTTCTGTGTGTGAAGGAAAGAGGACTGGAAGCGCCGAACGTTATAACGAAGGTAACATTTTAACTTTGGACATCAGTGGCCTATACTGATTCTAGATTGAGGCCTATATTGGGATAAGATTAGGAGAGTTTAGCCTGATATTAGTGTTTTTGTCTTGTGTTTTGTCTTGCAGCAAATATGAAACAAATTAATAACCCTGAATTCACGGGCCAGTTCATAGACAGATACAGGGATATGAGAAATTTGTGGGAGGTTAAAAACCCCTTATATCGCAATAAACCAGCTAGGAAGGCATCGCTGGAGAAACTGCTGCAATTTGTGAAGACACAGGTCCCCGACGCAGACATCGAGTTTGTGGAGAAGAAAATTGGTAGCTTGAGAAGCACGTATAGGAAGGAGCTTAATAAGGGCCAGGCTCCCATGAGATCAGGAGCAGCAGCAGAGAATGTGTATGTACCCAGTCTGTGGTACTACAACAGGATGCAGTTTCTGGCAGACCAGATGGAAGCCAGGGAATCACTTTCTACACTTCCATCCACCCTTCCCTCAACCCCAGCTGAGGCTTCCGAGGACCAACCTGGCCCTTCCATCCTGGAAGAAGTGGAGGAGCCCAGCTGGAGCCAGGTATAGTATTTTTTAACATATTTCTTGTCCAAAAATGATTGTTGTTAACTAGATGTTATTATTGATAACAAATGAATGATTTAACAAAAAGTGTTTTACATATCAATAGACAGTAGGGGCCAAAAATGATTGTGACAAGAATGAAAAATGCTGGGCTCAGAATGAGTCTTTTCTATTTGTTAACATTCAATTTGCAACAGTCATGAGCTGAAAATTGTGCATGATTGATGAACCAAAAACTAAAACTATGTCCCTTTGTCATACACAGGAAGACCTCAGCCAGAACGAGGCTCTGGTATGTGGCACACAGGAGGGGGCAGGGGTAAGTGTCAGCCAGGAGGTGGCGGGGCCCTGTAGCCTCACCCAATCCCAGGTGCCTCCCCTCCGCCTTACAACAAAAAGGGCCAGGAAGGGGAGTAACATGGAGGAGGCAGCACTGTGCCTCATTAAGGAGGCTAATGCGGCCCTGGAAAAACCCTCAGATGCTGAAGAGGCCTATGGCTGCTATGTAGCTGCCAAATTGCAGCAAATGGAGGAGGGCCAACGCTTCATGTGTGAGAATCTAATTTTTCATGCCCGTCGGAAGGAGTTGAGGGGCCAAATTAGTGAAAACATGCACTTATATGCGCTCGCCCATCCTCCTCCTCCTCCTCCTCCTGCCACAAGTCCACCTCCAGAGCCACAGCCTCCAAGAAAGGCTGCAGGGAAGCGTAGAGGGGAGGCTGCAGGGAAGACAAGAAAGTGATGGCCTGGGTTCAGTCTGATCTGACAGAAGACGCAGGCTGTGGTAGTACCATAGCCTGGGGACATATATGTCATCTGCTGCTTTTCCTGATCTCTGGGAGTCCAGGACCAGATTGTGCTCCCTTAAATATGGGCTTCTCAGGCTACCAATTTTAATTTACGAAGAATTGATGTTTGCCCTGGGGGCCAAAGGCTTCGCAAATTCAAGTAGTTTCTCCAGCGTTGCCTTCCTCTTTATTTTGTTATTATGAGCCAGAATAAATGGAGATTTTTTTATATGAAAATACTTGCCTATGTTTTTTTTCTTCAAAAAGGACAGTTTGTTTGTGAGTAGGCAGGTACATTTCAAAAATACAATGTCAAATTAACAAGGGACACCAACACAAACCAACTTCCTTGAGCTTTATAAAAATACAAGATAATAATGTTGTTGTGGAAAATTGACACACCAAAAAAAAAATGGAGATCACTAGAAACGAATTTAAAAATCCAAAAAACAGGAGATCTTGATTTAAAATAAAAAAAAGATGACTCTAAAAAATCATTCTAAACATTATTATGGAGATCTGGCTTTAAAAACAAAAAAGATTATTCATGAGATCACGAGAAATAATAAAGAAATCAGTTTGTCATAACTCTGTGTGAATATCAGCAGCAAAACAACTTCATTATTCTAGCATTATAAAGAACAAAAAAGAATGCGCTGCATTAAAAGATCCAATAATTTGCAGCGTGACGAACGTGCTATCTCCATTACGAACGCTAGTTTTACCAGACCGAGTGCTTCCGTCTTGTACTTGATTCTGAGCATGCGTGATTTTTTGCGCGTCGGAATCGCATTTTCGGATAGGAAGTTTTTCCGACCGAAAAATAGAGAACCTGCTCTCAATCTTTTGCTGGCTGGAATTCTGCCAGCAAATGTCCGATGGAGCATACACACGGTCACATTTTCCGACCAAAACCTCTCATCGGAGTTTTGCTGGCGGCATTTCTGATCGTGTGTACGGGGCATTAGAAGAAAACCTGTTAGAGTCTGCAAAAGACTTGAGACTGGGGTGGAGGTTAACCTTCCAGCAGGACAACAACCTTAAACGTACTGCCAGAGTTACAATGGAATGGTTTAGATCAGGGGTCCTCAAACTTTTTAAACAGGGGGGCAGTTCACTATCGGTCAGACTGTTAGAGGGCCGGACTATAGTTCGGACGCGCTGTGATAAAAGTCCCGCCCTCCTCCTACCTAGACCAGCTTGTGGCTCATTCTATCTCAACACTCCAAATCAGTCCATCATATCTAAGGCACCCCAAAGTGGACCACCCTAACCACAGCACCCCAAAGAAGGCAGTGGGGTGGAGGGGGGACTGTAGAGTGGTCAGAAGGACAGTGGGATGCACAGGAGAACAGTGGGATGGACAGGGGAACAGTGGGATGGAGAGGGGGGACAGTGGGATGGAGAGGGGGACAGTGGGATGGACAGGGGGCAGTGAGATGGAGAGGGGGACAGTGGGATGGACAGGGGGAAAGTAGGATGGAGAGGGGGACTGTGGGATGGACAGGGGGACTGTGGGATGGACAGGGGGACTGTGGGACTGTGGGATGGACAGGGGGACAGAGGGATGGAGAGGGGGACTGTGAGATGGACAGAGGGATGGACAGGGGGACTCTGGGATGGACAGGGGGACTCTGGGATAGACAGATGGACAGGGGGACTCTGGGATGGACAGGGGGGCTGTGGGATGGACAGGGGGGCTGTGGGATGGACAGGGGGACAGAGGGATGGACAGGGGGATTGTGGGATGGACAGGGGGACAGAGGGATGGACAGGGAGACTGTGGGATGGACAGGGGGACAGATGAATGGAGAGAGGGATGGACAGGGGGACTGTGGGATGGAGAGGGGGACAGAGGGATGGACAGGGGGACAGAGGGACTGTGGGATGGACAGGGGGACTCTGGGATGGACAGGGGGACTCTGGGATGGACAGGGGGACAGAGGGGACTGTGGGATGGACAGGGGGACTCTGGGATGGACAGGGGGGCTGTGGGATGGACAGGGGGACTCTGGGATGGACAGGGGGACAGAGGGGACTGTGGGATGGACAGGGGGACTCTGGGATGGACAGGGGGGCTGTGGGATGGACAGGGGGACAGAGGGATGGACAGGGGGATTGTGGGATGGACAGGGGGACAGAGGGATGGACAGAGGGATGGACAGGGGGACAGATGGATGGAGAGAGGGATGGACGGGGGGACTGTGGGATGGACAGGGGGACAGAGGGACTGTGGGATGGACAGGGGGACAGAGGGACTGTGGGATGGACAGGGGGACTGAGGGGTGGACAGGGGGACAGTGGGATGGACAGAGGGGTGGACAGGGGGACAGAGGGGGGGACAGTGGGGTGGACAGGGGGACAGAGGCGGGGGCAGTGGGGTGGACAGGGGGACAGAGGCGGGGGCAGTGGGGTGGACAGGGGGACAGAGGGATGGACAGGGGGACAGTGAGATGGACAGAGGGGTGGACAGGGGGACAGAGGGATGGACAGGGGGACAGAGGGGTGGACGGGTGGACAGGGGGACAGTGGGGTGGACAGGGGGGTGGACAGGGGGACAGTGGGATGGACAGAGGGGTGGACAGGGGGACAGAGGGGTGGACTGGGAGACAGTGGGATGGACAGAGGGGTGGACAGGGGGACAGAGGGGTGGACAGGGGGACAGAGGGGTGGACAGGGGGACAGAGGGGTGGACAGGGGGACAGAGGGGTGGACAGGGGGACAGAGGGATGGACAGGGGGACAGTGGGATGGACAGAGGGGTGGACAGGGGGACAGAGGGGTGGACAGGGGGACAGAGGGGGGGACAGTGGGGTGGACAGGGGGACAGTGGGGTGGACAGGGGGACAGTGGGGTGGACAGGGGGACAGTGGGGTGGACAGTAGGGTGGACAGGGGGACAGTGGGGTGGACAGGGGTCCTCACTTGTTAGTAGGCTGTTGCCTGAAGCCTCCGCTCTCGCTGTCACTCTTCGCACCTCCTGTCTCACTGTCACCCTCCGCGCCTCCTATCTGCCACGTGAGGAAGACGTGAATCTGCGCGGGACTGTGCTGGAAACTACACTTCCCAGCATGCAGCGCAGCACACGGAGCCATCCATCAATGACTGGGGTGGGGGAGGCGGCTTCAGCGGAGCGGATATGCTCCCTGCCGAAGCAGAGTGGACCTGCCCAAGCTGAGCCGACCTGGCCCCGGCCCGAGCCTGGCCTGTCGGGAATCCGGCCCTGGGTGGGGTGGTAAATGTCCTCGGCGGGCCGCATGTGGCCCGCGGGCCATAGTTTGAGGACCCCTGGTTTAGATCAAATCATATTCATGTGTTAGAATGGCAAAGTCAAAGTCCAGACCTAAATCCAATTGGGAATCTGTGGCAAGACTTTAAAATTGCTGTTCACAGACGCTCTCCATCCAATCTGACAGTGCTTGAGCTATTTTGCAAAGAAGAATGGGCAAAAATGTCACTCTCTAGATGTGCAAAGCTGGTAGAGACATCCTCAAAAAGACTTGCAGCTGTAATTGCAGTGAAAGGTGATTCTACAAAGTATTGACTCAGTGGGGCTGAATACTAATGCACCCCACACGTTTCAGTTTTTTATTTGTAAAACATTTTGGAAACGATTTATCATTTTCCTTCCACGTCACAATTATGTGCCACTTTGTGTGGGTCTATCACATAAAATCCCAATAAAATACATTTACATTTTTGGTTGTAACATGACAAAATGTGGAAAATTTTCAAGGGGTGTGAATACTTTTTCAAGGCACTGTAACTCTGCCAGAGCTTACGGTAGCAGATGTTCCTTTTAAATCAAGATGTAAAGCATTGTGCCACCTCCTTTCCTGGATAAAAGATTATAAAATCAACCCATTGCCAAAAATGAACTAGATTAACCATTATTCCGATATCTTTCCTAATGCAATAGGAATCCAGCAACGCTGCCTGTTGCACCCTATCCTATGCATTCTGGCTAATATTTTTCATTAGACCTAATTATTTTATCTACATAGTCAACTTGGGGCACAATACTTTCTCTCTTTGCTGATGGTCTACTTCTAACTTTAACTTAACTAGTTATGAATCTCCCTAACCTGTTTTCCTCTTTTCCATAAACGAGAATAAATCATCCACTCTTAATATAGTTGCCATACTCAAACAGAACTTTAATTTCAAATGGTCAACCTCTCAAATCAAATACATAGGTATCAACCTGACCCAGTCTTACCAAAAGTTATATTTATTGTAACCTAACCTTTCATACTCTTCAAAACCTAATATCTACCTGGTCAATGCAAGCACTGTCATGGATTGGAAGGATCAGTGCTATCAAAATGACATTCCCTCTCAAAACTTCTATGGTCCAGCAAAAAAACTTTGCATTACCAAACACACAATGCATATGGATAAACACCAGGGGGATTTTGGAGTTTCCAACTTCCATAAATACTTACAAGCAACTCAAATCATCTCACTAAATTCTTTCTTAGCTTCCAAAGAAGTCAGTTTGTTGGTACATTTTGAAAAATACTGTTAACATTACTGTTAACATTCAAGCCATTCCCTAGCTTGCAACCAATCACAACCTTCATCCATGAGCACCTTATTTTGATCAAAAATCAATTTTTTTATTAATGATTTATTAAAGGTCACCAAAGGTCACTCAGCCCCCCTACACCACCCAAAAGACATAAAACTGGTCTTGTTGGTTAGTGCTATGTTTGTGCTGGTTTGTGCTGCTAAAACTTTTATTTGTGCTGTTATGGTTTTTTAGTTATACCAGTTTTTTTTTTTTTCTTTTATCAAACACCACTCACTTTGCCCCCTACAATCAGCACAAATGAAAACTCAAGTGTGTTTCTTTAGTGCTGTGTTTGTGCTGTTTTGTGCCATAAAATTTTACATTTGTGCTGCTTTTATTTTTAAGATATTGGCAATTGTTTTTTCCAGACTATGACATCATCTGGCCCCCCTACAACAGCCAAATGACACGAAACTGGACTGGTTGGTTAGTGCCGCATTTGTGCTGTTTAAATTTCCGTTCTATATTTTATCGTTTTGGCATTATTAATGATTTATCAAAGGTCACCAAAGGTCACTCAGCCCCCCTACAACACCCAAAAGACACAAAACTGGTCTTGTTGGTTAGTGCTATGTTTGTGCTGCAACATTTTTTATTTGTGCTGTTATGGTTTTTTAGTTATAGCAGTTTTTGTTTTTTGTATCAAACCCCACCCGCTTTGCCCCCTACAATCAGCCCAAATAAAATCTCAAATGTATTTCTTTAGTGCCACGTTTGTGCTGTTTTGTGCAGTAAAAACTTACATTTGTGCTCCTTTTAGTAGATATTAGTAATTGTTGTTTCCAGGCAATAACATCACCCAGCCCTCCTACAATAGCCAAAAGACACAAAAAACCATGCTGGTTTGTGCCATTTAAATTTCCATTTTATCTTTTATCATTTTTGCATTTATTAATGATTTATTAAAAGTCACTAGGGGTGGGCGAACAGTTCGGCCCGAGCATGAGTTCGGGCCGAACTTTGACTGTGTGGCCGTTCGCCGAACAACCAAATTATCGGGTTGTTCGACCGTTTGTTCGGCCCGCCGAATGACCACAATGCACTGCGCCGCCGCACAGTACATTGAAAGCCTTGATTGGCTGAAGCAGTGGCGGCTGGTGCTCAAAATTTGGGGGGGGGGGGGGCGCAAACAAACTGATAAATTCAGAAAAATACTGAAAAAAACCCATGAATTGCAGCCTCATTGTGCCATCAATTGCAGCCACTGTGCCCATAAAATGCAGCCGTTGTGCCCATCAAATGCAGCCACTGTGCCCATCAAATGCAGCCACTGTGCCCATCAAATGCAGCCACTTTGCCCCATAAAATTAAGTCAGTGTGCCATCAAATGCAGCTACAGTGCCCCATAAAATGCAACCACTGTGCTCCATAAAATGCAGCCACTGTGCCCATCATATGCAGCCTCTGTGCCCACCATATGCAGCCTCTGTGCCCATCATCTGCAGCCTCTGTGCCCATCATCTGCAGCCTCTGTGCCCATCATCTGTAGCCTCTGTGCCCATCATCTGTAGCCTCTGTGCCCATCATCTGCAGCCTCTGTGCCCATCATATGTAGCCTCTGTGCCCATCATATGCAGCCTCTGTGCCCATCATATGCAGCCTCTGTGCCCATCATATACAGCTTGTGCCCATCATATGCAGCCTCTGTGCCCATCATATGCACATCATATGCAGCCTCTGTGCCCATCATATGCAGCCTCTGTGCCCATCATATGTAGCCTGTGCCCATCATATGCAGCCTCTGTGCCCATCATATGTAGCCTCTGTGCCCATCATATGTAGCCTCTGTGCCCATCATATGTAGCCTCTGTGCCCATCATATGTAGCCTGTGCCCATCATATGCAGCCTCTGTGCCCATCATATGTAGCCTGGTCCCATCAGATGTAGCCTGTGTCCATCATATGTAGCCTCTGTGCCCATCATATGTAGCCTCTGTGACCCCCCTCCGCTCGCCGCCTGACCGACACCCCATCCTGGTGGTGGGTGATGGCGAGCTGTGGGACATGCAGCAGGTGATGGCGGCGAGCTCCTGTGTCCTCTATGGCTCTCTGTCCTCCCGTTCTTCTGTTCCGTTGGGTGTCCAATCAGGGTGCCTGTGCCTTCAGCCTATCGGGTGACGGGTATTAGATCCGCGCCTCCTGATTGGCTGAGAGGCGGTTCAGTGTTAGCAAAGCAACTATTCATTTGCTTTGCTAACACACCTGGGTGAACTGCGAGCGCAATGGTCTGCGATCGCAGTTAACCTTTTTTGAAGCCTATTAGAGCCTATGGCTCTAATCAGGTGCTAAAAAAAAAACCCCGCTGCTGGAATTCCAAAAAAGGGTCCGGACACCTGAATAGGGGGTGGCTACAGCGGCCATGAATAGATTGATGCAACACATGAATCTATCCATTTTACATAGAGGGGGTGGCTGGAGAGAGGGGGTGGCTGGAGAGAGGGGGCGGCGCCCATGCGCCCTTAACCGCTTGTTGACCAGCCGCCACAGTTATACTGCTTCAGAATGGCATGGGCAGGTGAATCGCCGTCATGTTACTTCCCCCCTCAAGGCGGCCGCTATGCGACCACCGGTCTCCCGCGATTGCTCGTAACACGGTGAGAACCGGGATCTCTGTGTGTAAACACAGAGATCCCGGTTCTCTGAGGGGAGAAGTGACAGATCGTTTGTTCATACAGTGTATGAACAGCGATCTGTCATCTCCCCAAGTCAGTCCCCTCCCCCCCTTCAGTTAGAACACACACTAAGGAACACATTAACCCCTTGATCGCCCCCTAGTGTTAACCCCTTCACTGCCAGTGATATTTTTACAGTACTCGATGCATTTTTTTTATAGCATTGAACACTGTATTAATGCCAATGGTCCCAAAAATGTGTCAAAATTGTCCGATGTGTCCACCATAATGTTGCAGTCCCGATAAAAATGGCAGATCCCCACCATTACTAGTAAAAAAAAAAAAAAAAATAATAAAAATGCTATAAATCTATCCCCTATTTTTTTAGACGCTATAACGTTTGTGTAGACCAATCAATATACGCTTATTGCGATTTTTTTATTACCAAAATTATGTAGAAGAATACATATTGGCCTAAACTGAGAAAAAATAAGCTTTTTTTAAAAAAAATGGGGATATTTATTATAGCAAAAAGTAAAAAATATTGTGTTTTTTTTTTAAATTGTCGCTGTTTTTTTATTTAGTTTTTATATTATATAGTTTATAGCGCAAAAAATAAAAAAACACAGAGATGATCAAACACCACCAAAAGAAAGCTCTATTTGTGGGAAAAAAAAAGTTGTCAATTTTGTTTGGGTACAACGTTGCACGACCGCTCAATTGTCTGTTAAAGTGACGCAGTGCCGAATCGCAAAAAGTGCTGTGGTCAGGAAGGGGGTAAAATCTTCCGGGGCTGAAGTGGTTAATGGACACAACGCCACTGGGCTGAAACAATGAAAGCTTTGCTGTATCTGAGCACTGTCAGAGCCATGATCGGACGCTGTCATGATGACTATATTCAATCATGGCTCATTGCCCGCCCCACACTATGAAAGTGTTGAAAGAATGCAGGTGTGGCTAGATGGTTGTGTTAGATATGGTACCTCATCCCAAAGTGATTAAATAAATGAAAAATAGAGGAGCAGGGGATTATAACGGTGCTAGAGTGAGAGGTATGACAATGAGAAGGAGATATAGAATTACAGATATTTTATTTCACAATAAATACATAGATAGAGCAATAAAACTATAAACAACAAAAAAACATAAATATTGCGTGTGACCCAAATGCAGTAGGGTGGGCCAGATGGAGAAGGCCTTTGAAGTAAGGGCTCGTTTTCCTACATGTTTCGCCAAGGCATTGGCTTCCTCAGGGGACAAGAGCTCTAATGCAATATCAAAAAAATCTATACATTGGGATACAAAAAACATTGTGTAAGTAGATAAGAACACTAAAATGGACAGTTATAAATGTTACTAAATAATGGCATGTTGTGGCTGGACACCTTCACATAGGGAGGCAACCACGTGCAAACCCCGGGATCCCAAACATACCTGAGCAACAGACACCCAGGGGGCGTGCGGCAGGAGACCCACGGAGGGGGGAAGGGCAGGCTGCGCCGTATATTGTGCTTGCAGGGGGCACACAGAAAACCTGGCAATTGGATATATTGATAAATAGTAAGTATATGAATATTGAATAATTATAATTACATGGGGCATAGAGGCCTTTAAAGAACTTACACTATTTATTAAAAGCAAATTGATTAATCGAGGGGAAAACGCCTGTAGATGGATGCCAGGATATACAGGAACATATGGTGAATAATGCTAGATAATGTCCTAAGGAAGGACATAAACAAATTGGCATTGTAGGTGTTTTTGGCAATGATTTTGTAGAAAGGTAAAGGAACAAAAAATTGCTTACCTAATGAACTATTTGCAAAACATGTGACAAACACCAGACATCAGTGTTCACATGATTTGCATGAGAATAGGAATAGAATTGAGAGATGGCAAAAAATTGTTAGGTCCTAGAAAGGAATGATTGAAAAGGAACTAGATTAGAAATGAAGAAGCAATTTAGTTGGAAATAAGGACTAAAATGAATAGCAAAAACAGCTTACCTAGTAAGCCATTCAAAAAACATATAACGGGGGGGCGTGGCCAACCGGGCTCTAAGATGGACGTGTAATCCCAGAGCTCCGCTCGCCTCAGGAGATAATCCACAGCCATCAGAGCTTTACAGCACTCCTAAAGTCTGACAGACCTACCCTCAAACAAGTCGGTGCCCGCTGCACACACCGGGGATGACCAGACGCCGCAAAAATCCCCAACAGCCGCAAAAGATGACAAGCTATTACACGGCTCGCGATCCTCAAAATGGCGGCGGAACGGCAGATGACAGGATGGAGCTTAGGCCCAACGCGCACGGCCCGGTATCTGTCTCTATCCGCTCCCCGAACCCACCCAGTGTGTCCTCCTCAAGCCCATCCAGCCCCTCCACGAGAAGCCCGGCCAAATCGAAGCCGCGGAGGGACTCACCCATAAGGCAAGGAAACACACAGTGCATGGAGGTAAGCGGGCCTCACAGCAACCCCACACACCAGGGCAGCACTGAAGGGGATCCTATCAGGGAATTCCCCACCGCAGACAGGCCGGTCTCGGACACTTTACTTAAAGAAATGCTCCTGTCACTACGTTCCTCATTACAGGCAGACATGGTCAGGGGAATAACAGAGTGTCAGAGGGAGGTACAAGCCATAGGCCACAGAGTGCATCAGGTGGAAAACAAGATGGAGGAATACACCTCAGCATACAATGTAATGGTGGAGGCCCATACAGCTCAGGGGGAAGATATCGCTTGGCTCAAAGACAAAATGGCCGACTTAGAAGACAGGTCCAGGAGGAACAACCTCAAACTGAGAGGAATACCGGAAGATATCCCCCCTAACCAGCTCTTACAATACGCCCAGACCCTATTCTCCACAATGGTGCCCGATGCCTCAGCTCATGACCTGCTTGTGCATAGAATACACAGAGTACCTAAACCGTCCTTTCTCCCCACTGAAATCCCCAGGGATGTCCTGCTCAGAATGCATTTCTATCATATTAAGGACAGGGTCCTCCAAGCCTCACGCAAACAAGAAAACATCCCCCAGCAGTATGCGAACATCAGATTGCTTCCAGATCTTTCCAGACACACTCTGCAACGCCGTCGCAATCTATTAACGATTACTAAAGCGTTGAGAAACCACAAAATCCTCCATAAGTGGAAGTACCCAGCCACACTTTCTATTACCCATAACGGGGTCACCATCTCAATAAATACCCTGGAAGAAGGGCTCGCTGCCCTAAAGAGATGGAACATCATTCTGGACCAGCCTATCCATCAGGCTCACCCAGCAGAGCCATCTCTCCTCCAAAATGATTGGCAGGTAGTGTCTTACAAGAGGTCTATCAAGAAGCCGACAGGTGGAAGCTCATAAATGAAAACCAAGTTACTACAGGTTTATCTCCAGGGCTGAGTTTCTACTCTAGAATCTCTCCCTTTCCCCTATATCACCAATAGCAGCTACGACTGCACGAGGATCAATTGTGAGATCCATTTCTTATGTTACTCATGTTGACTTTCCGTTTGGTTTACAGTTTTTTTTTATCTTCTTTTTTAAGTGATATACACAGATACAAAGCACCAACTTCACCTCCGAACCAGCAGATGACTCGCTCCAATACGCCGTCTTCACCAGTAACCCCGCAGCACAGACTATCACCTATAGCCGCAGTGAGTACCCCCCGCAACACAGCCTCATAACCTGCCCACGTCTCTTAAATGACGATAACCTGCCTCTCAATCAATGCCAAGGGCTTAAATCACCCGGCTAAACGCTTTAGCTTATGGAAAGAAGCTCACAAGCATAAGGCGGACATATTAAGCGTCCAAGAAACGCACTTCCAATTACACAACAATCCCCAATGTTCTCATAAGGACTACCCATTCATCTACGTGGCATGTACGCCGCATCGCAAAACAGGGGGAGTTCTCCTAGCCTTCAAAAACTCCATATCCTTCGAACCCAAAGAAATCATTATCGACGACGCAGGAAGATACATCATTGCCACAGGGAACATTAATTCTAATCCCTACACCATAGTGTCATTATACGCTCCAAACACGCATCAGATTAGATTCGTTAACAAAGTGATCCAAAAAGCAAAAGCCTTGCAACATGGTAACCTCCTGATTTGTGGAGACTTTAATGCGACACCGGACCCACTCCTAGATACATCGTCAGGTAAGGGATCTTTGTCCCTCCAAACACTACTACACAAAGAGGAGCTATTCGACACATGGAGATGTCTACACGGCAACAAAAGGGACTACACCTTTTTTTCCAGCAGACACTGCTCATACTCCCGTATTGACTTATTCCTAACAGATAAATGGCTGCTACAAAATGAAAAAAACCACTATACATGATATCACGTGGTCAGACCACTCGGCTATTTCTATGTCTGTGGCTGAGAGGGGAATCTCTCCTTCACCCCCCATCTGGCGATGTAACACACGCATATTACAAGACCCACAACTCCAATCACTGCTATCGCAGAAATTACACCTCTTTTTTGCTGATAATGTGGGATCAGTCAATGACCCATACATTCTATGGAATGCACACAAGGCCTTCATGAGAGGCGTCTTAATTCAAATAGGGGCCAGAGAAAGAAAACGGACTCAGCAGCTACGCACTATCCCGTTAGACATTCACGATATATCCACTCAACACAAAAAAACCCCTACATTACCACTTACTGACAAATTAAACTCCCTCAGAGAAAAACTTAGGCATACTCTTTCTCAACAGTATGACATACATCTCAGACGCCTTCAACTGAACTATTACGCCAATGCTAATAGAGCAGGCAAGTATTTAGCAAACAGATTAAAAGCGGCTCGAACCAAAACGAGAATTGCTTTCCTACAGCATCCTACACAACCACACAAAATAATAAACCCTCAAGCTATAGCTGACCAATTTGCGGACTATTATAGCTCACTTTACAATCTGCACTCAGATCCCAACACACACCAACCAACAATGGAACAGATTGAGACATTCCTAAAGAACATCAATCTCCCCACTCTTTCTACACACCAGCTAGAATCATTAAATTCACCAATCACGGCAAGGGAAATAGCACAGATAATAAACACTCTTCCCGATGGTAAGTCTCCAGGGCCGGGTGGCTTCTCTAACGAATATTTTAAAACTTTTGCAAACACTTTATCACCACATATGTCAACCATATTCAATAAAGCTGCTGAATCCGCAAACCTTCCCCAAGACATGTTGAAAGCTTATATAGTAACACTACCAAAACCTGGCAAAGATCCTACCACACCAGCAAACTTCAGGCCTATTTCTCTCCTAAACTCAGATATTAAAATCTATGCCAAGTTGTTAGCCAAAAGATTGACAGACATAATCCCACACATTATAAAACGCGACCAGATGGGCTTCGTGAAGGGGAGACAAACCTCTGACGCCACCAGAAGAATTATAAATGTGATGAATGTTGCTGAAAAAACCCGAACGCCTTCTCTGTTGTTGTCCATTGACGCAGAGAAGGCGTTCAACAGAGTCCAATGGACATACATGCGAATGACACTTAACAAATTTGGGTTCCAAGGTCCCATACTGAAAGCCATTCTGGCTTTATACTCACAACCGTCGGCACAGGTTTATTCCTCTGGGTTCTTATCCAAACCTTTCCCTATTACCAACGGGACAAGACAGGGGTGCCCCCTATCCCCGACAGTCTTTAACTTAATAATTGAACCCCTAGCTGAAACCATAAGATCTCACCCCCTGATTACGGGCTTCCAGTTAGGCTCCAGTCTGCACACCATAAACCTTGTTGCTGATGATGTAATCCTTCTCCTGACAAATCCTGCCACATCATTACCACAGGCCCACACAATCCTTAACAAATTTGGAGAAATATCATACTATAAAGTCAACTTTACTAAATCTTTAATATTAGACCTGGGTGTCCCGCCCCACGAACGTACAATGCTCCAAACACTACTGCCTTATACGTGGAGCTTAAATGGCATAAAATATCTTGGTACCACACTTACTAACAAAACCTCCACACTTGTTAGAGCAAATATGCAAACACTGATGGCCACACTGGAAGCCCAAATCAAACACTTGTCTAACAAAGAAATATCATGGTTTGGTAGAATCACAGCATATAAGATGATGTTGCTACCTCAAATACTTTATATATTCCGTTCCTTACCAATACACATACCTATCCATTATATTCACAA
This sequence comes from Aquarana catesbeiana, assembly GCF_042186555.1. Lineage (NCBI taxonomy): Eukaryota > Metazoa > Chordata > Amphibia > Anura > Ranidae > Aquarana > Aquarana catesbeiana. Next base: position 517,665,303 of record NC_133325.1, read on the forward strand.
AATGTCAAAAATAGGTTGGAAATACATATGGAATGGTAAAAAAGCTAGATGCTCCAGAAATAACCTCACACTCCATAAAAAAATAGGCGGGGCAGGCCTAGTGGACCTATATGACTACTACTGCGCAGTCAGACTAGATCAGACTAAACTATGGTTCAAAACTGAAGATACACCACTATGGGTAGACATTGAAAAAGCATTAGCCCCAACAAAAGATTTAACTTTACTATTATTAAGTGATGGGTGGTTGCTATGGAAAATATCCGCTTTTACTCCTCCTATGCAGATCTCATTGAAAGCATGGAGATTCCTTCTCAAACAAACACATCAGGATAATCAAGAACTACCATACCCACTACCTATGACGCTACTAGAAACAAAGATTTCATTACTGAAAGTTACTTATTTGATAAACAAAGGAGTAAATAATATCCTGGACCTCTATGACGGAACTCAATTGAAAACATTTGACCAAGTCATGTCCCAATACAACCTCACCAATAAAGGGAAATATTTGCACATGAGGATCACACATTTTCTTAAATCCCACTCCAGACCGTCTCTCCACATACCGAAAGCAATATGGCAATTTTAATCACACGCCAACAGCAACACTAAAGGTATATCATTTTTCTACCATAAAATAAGGGATAAAAATACATTCATCAAAACTACAGCAATGACAAAATGGGAGGGCGAATTGGGCAAACAGTTCTCCTCAGAACAATGGCGACAGGCATTCACAGAAATACATAAAGCCTCTCATTGCATTAAGCACTGGGAACTAGCAATCAAACTAGCCAATAGATGGCATTACACACCTTACAGGTTGGCAAAATACTTTCCCAGCACATCACCGCTTTGTTGGAGAGCTTGCGGGCACACGGGTTCTTTACTACACATGCTATGGCATTTCCCCACAATTAAAAGTACATGGAACCAAATATTTCGACTAATCTCCTCCATAACGGGAATGCTCACACCCCCAGACCCTGCATTAGCAATCTTACATTTAAACATTGACAAACTTCATAAGGACTTCAGACCTGTAGTGACACACATACTACTAGAGACAAGATCAATGATTCTTTGTAACTGGAAATCCACTACAGCCTTGAATGTGACAGATATAGTCAAAGCTGTCAACAGAAACTACACCTTTGAACGCCTCATTGCACTAAACTCATTACAATGTGCGACTTTTGACAAATCCTGGTCTATATGGCCATATAAGCTGTAACTTACATGCTACTCGAGGTGAATGTAACGTATTAACAGAACCAGTAGGTCTAATACTATACCTATTTACCTTTCGTACGATTGTAACTTCTGAATGTATATCACTATAAGATGTATATCACTTACTACCCTATTTTATGTTATACAACCAATTCCTTCCATCTCCCTTTTTTTTTATCCTTTTCTGTACCCATTTCTTGAAATACTCAATAAAAACTTATTGAAGAAAAAAAAAAAAACATATAACGATATAGGCATCAGTGTTCACAGAATTACCACAGAAGTCACAAGTTGAGCACTGGCAAAGAATAAAGAATCCTACAGAGAAATGGATAAAAGCTAAGTAGAATAAAAAGGGGCAATTTGTTAGGGGTGGCTGAGAACATGGGTCATAATCCAAAATTACCTGGCTAATGTGTGCAGAGTAGAGACAGGCGTTTCCTACGTCCAGCGTGATGATCCAGGACTGGCCGGCTACTTATATGCCCCCCACATCTGATCAGATAATAATCAGGTGTGTGGACGCTGAAGAGAGGCGTCCGCGCGTGCACACTAGAAAGCACCCGGGAGACTACAAGCTCCGGCATGCATCGCGCGCGCATGCCCAGACAGATCGGCCCCGCACGGCCAATGGGAGGATGGAGACACCACGGAACGGGCGGTCCCAAGGCGAAACCAAGCCCCCATCCGACAACAATGTGCAGGAAGCCGGGCGGCGTGAGCATTGCGCAGACACCTAGGGGCAGACAGGGGATGTACTGCCCCGGGCGTCCGTACAAGCACCAACAGCGCAAGTTCTGTCCAGCCCGACAGGGGGCCAAAACAGCACCAACCCCCCGGAATGAATGAGGAGCAGGCAATGGAAGCAATCCAGGGGTGGGACCCCCCAATAGTGAAGTAAAGCACGGGCAGGGGCGCAGGGGGAGAGGAAGATTCCCAAAACAGCCCGAAAGTCCCCAGGGGTCTCTGGGGGCAGAGGGAGTATCCCTGCGCCTCAATCCGCAGTATACAGCCACAAAGACCATATGAAACAGGGTCCAAGTTAAACAAAAAATGAGAATTGGATGCAAACAAGGACACAAATTATTATAACACTGATACAAATAAAATATGTATAACAAGGCAAACAAAAAAAGGAATATAAAGAAATGTCAATTCAACAATGTCATAAAGTGCAAGTACAAGGATAAATGTTAACATAAGCATATTATGTAGAAGACCACTGTTGTTGCTATAGTTAAATGTCAAGAACTATGCAAGGAAAGGACAGCGACAAACCATGGCAAAAAAAAAGGGCAAAGAAGAGAAACGAGAAGATGGAAGGAAAAGAGAAAAATACTATACATGGCGTGAGTAGGAAAAGGACATGTAGAGCCTAGATGCATGGGATATTGGGATTGATGGAATGGACTTTAACTGGCGAGTATATGACTCACAAGAAAGGTTTGAAGCTTATGTGTTCATTAAGCCCAGGGAATTTTGTAGCCTGTAACGTGTGGATCCATTTGGTTTCCAATTGTAATAATCTGTTATCAATGCTCCCACCTCTGGCATGTAGAGGAACATGCTCGAGTGCGGAGAATTGGATAACATAAGGGTCAGAATTGTGATGAGCGGCTATATGCCGATTGATGGCTGTAGTAGTAATCTTTTTGTATAATGGTTTAATGTGGTCTCGAATGCGAACCTGAAAGGGGCACTTGGTTTTTCCGACGTAGTACGAGCCACATTGGCATTGGGCCAAGTATACGATTCCTACGGTGATGCACGTGACTCGGTGTTTAATGGTGTGAGTTCTTCCATTAGGCAGGATCAATTCCCTAGAATTGGTTACAAAGGCGCAAACGTCACAATTGCCACACTGGTATGTTTCAGTGCCAGTAGGCATATGTGGAGAGTCACTTGAATGATGACTTTGAATTAGTCGGTCTCGAAGTGAAGGAGATCGACGATATGTGATCTCGGGACAAGTTTTGACATATTTTGAAATTCTGGGATCTGCCATTAAAAGGGGCCAAAATTGGTTAAGAATGTGTCTAATTTGGGTGTGTTGTTTGGAATACTGGGTAATTAGTTGTACAGGTTGTCTAGTGTCTGGGGATTTCTCAGAGAAAACGAGGTCCTTTCTATTATATTTTTTCGCCTTGTTAAAGGCTTTTTTCAAAAGAGAGTGACTATAACCTCTATCCAGAAGTCTACTATAAAGTTCCTGTGCTGCCTCGAGAAAATCTCCCTCAAGAGTACAATTTCTTTTTAGTCTGAGATATTGGCTGAACGGAATGCTTCTCAGCAAAGACTTGGGGTGAGCACTACTGGCGTGCATAATTGTATTACCCGATGAGGGTTTACGATATAGGGCAGTGTGTATCTGGCCATTGGAGTGTAGACTAATCTGGAGGTCCAGAAAGTGGATCTGCGACTGGCTGCATTCCATGGTGAATTTAAGATTAAACACATTCTGGGTTAGATGCTCAACGAAGAGCATGAGTTGATCTTTAGTGCCTGACCAAAACAGTAGTATATCGTCTATATACCTGTACCAAGATATAACCTTGGACAGGAGAGGAATGGAATGGGCCGTGTCAAACAATTCTCTCTCCCACCCCCCCAGGTACAGGTTGGCGTAGGCAGGGGCACATTTGGTCCCCATAGCCACGCCCTGTACCTGGAGGTAGTGGGAGGAGCCGAACATGAAATAGTTGCGTGTCAATATGAAACTGAGTAATTGAAGAACAAATCTCCGTACGCATCATATTTTGGGCCTCTCTCTCGGAGTAATTTTTCAATAACTAAAATGCCTCTCTTGTGTGGAATGATATTATATAGACTTTCAACGTCTAGGGCTACCAACCAGGTGTTTTTTGGTAGGGATTGGCCATCTAAGATACGTAGAAGGTGGATAACATCTTTTATATAGGAAGGCAGGGAGGTAACATGAGGCGCCAAATATTTATCGACTAATGCACTAGCGTGTTCTGTGAGGCACTGCCGTCCAGAAACGATAGGGCGGCCTGGTGGATGAATTAAAGACTTATGAAGTTTAGGTAGGGAATAAAAGGTGGGAGTTTTTGGTTCCCTAACATTAAGGAAGTTCCATGTATTAGAGTCAATAGTGCCCTTTTGGTATGCTGAAAAAATCAGCTGATTGTATTCGGAAATGTAATGATCAATAAGTGATTTGGATATGGGTCTATACCAGTCAGGGTTGTTTAAAATGTCCAGGCACATTTGTTCATAAAAGGGCACATCCATCACCACCACGTTGCCGCCCTTGTCGGCTGGCTTAATGACTAGTTCTGGATGGTTTTGAAGAGATTTTACTGCTTTGGTCAAGGCAGGGGATAGGTTAGAAGGAAAGGAAGAAATAGGATTGAATTCTTCAATCGCTGTAGTGACTTGTTGCACAAAAGCCCAGATGTTGGGGTTTGTGGACAAGTTGGGAAAGTTGCGGGATTTGGGTTTAAAGGAAACAGGGGGGGGGAGGAGACACCAAGGGCAGCGATACCTGGGTCAGAGAGATCCGAGGGATCGTCACCGTCAGTGTCGCCCTCCTCCCAAAGTGACATCAGCTCCTCAAGGGCTTGTAATTCGGCCAAAGTAGGGACCTCTTGAGAGGAAGTAATTGGTGCCGAAGAAATTGCACGGGAGGAAGGTTTGTCATAAATTACCTTGAACAGCAGTTTACGTGCGAAAAGGTGAATATCTTTAATAAAAGAAAATTTGTCAAAAACGTGAGACGGACAAAAAGTAAGACCGAGTTGTAGTACCCGGATCTGATCTGGACTTAGTGAAGTGGAAGTTAAATTAATTACATCAGGGGTGGATGATCTTCGTTGGTCACTAGTGTTGGAATTTGTGGATTTGGGGTTGGACTCTGAAGGAGCACAATACACAGCGCAGCCTGCCCTTCCCCCCTCCATGGGTCTCCTGCCGCGTGCCCCCTGGGTGTCTGTTGCTCAGGTATGTTTGGGATCCCGGGGTTTGCACGTGGTTGCCTCCCTATGTGAAGGTGTCCAGCCACAACATGCCATTATTTAGTAACATTTATAACTGTCCATTTTAGTGTTCTTATCTACTTACACAATGTTTTTTGTATCCCAATGTATAGATTTTTTTGATATTGCATTAGAGCTCTTGTTCCCTGAGGAAGCCAATGCCTTGGCGAAACATGTAGGAAACCGAGCCCTTACTTCAAAGGCCTTCTCCATCTGGCCCACCCTACTGCATTTGGGTCACACGCAATATTTATGTTTTTTTGTTGTTTATTGTTTTATTGCTCTATCTATGTATTTATTGTGAAATAACATATCTGTAATTTTATATCTCCTTCTCATTGTCATACCTCTCACTCTAGCACCGTTATAATCCCCTGCTCCTCTATTTTTCAACTATGAAAGTGTTCTTTCCATAGCAGCCATTTGTAGTGTGATAGCGGTGGAGAGAGAGGTAGAACAGGGCTCTGTTCAGTGCTATTAGACAGTTAGTGTGCTATAGTGTACTATTCAGATTCTATTGTCAGTGTAGAATATTGCAGCGTACACACGATCGGAATTTCCGACAACAAATGTTGGATGTGAGCTTGTTGTCGGAAATTCCGACCATGTGTATGCTCCATCGGACATTTTCTGTCGGAATTTCCGACAAAAATTTGAGAGCTGGATCTCAAATTTTCCGACAACAAAATCCGTTGTCGTAAATTCCAAGCGTGTGTGGACAATTCCGACGCACAAAATTCCACGCATGCTCTGAATCAATTACGAGATGGAAGCGCTCGTTCTGGTTAAACTATCGTTCGTAATGGAGATAGCACATTCGTCACGCTGCAAAGTTTTTAATCTTTTAGTGCAGCGCATTTTCTTCTTCTTTATAATGCTAGAATAATGAAGTTGTTTTGCTGCTGATATTCACGCAGAGTTCTTACAAACTGGTTTCTTTATTATTTCTCGTGATTTTCTGAATCCTTTTTTTTGTTTTTTTCGCCAGATCTCCATAATAATGTTTATATTTTTTTTTATAGTGATCTACCTTTTTTTTGGTCAAGATCTCCTTTTTTTTTTTTTTTAGTGATCTCAATAATATTTTTTTCTCATTTTGTGTGTCAAGTTACCACAACACCATTATTATCTTGTATTTTTTAACCTCAAGGAGATTGGTTGGTGTCCCTTGTTAATTTGACATTGTATTTTTGAAATGTACCTGCCTACTTACAAACAAACTGTCCTTTTTGAACTAACACATAGCCAAGTATTTGTGCTAAAAAAAATAGACATTTATTAGGGGTCATAACAAAATAAAGAGGAAGGCAACACTGGATAAACTGGTGAAATTGGCAAAGCCTTTGTACCCCAGGGCACACCAACTATTTGACAGACAAAATTGGTAGCCTGAGGAGTCCATTTAATAGGGAGCACAATCCGGTGCAGGACTCAGAGATTAGGAACAGCAGCAGATGACATATATGTCCCGAGGCTGTGGTCATACAACAGCCTGCTTCTTTTGTCAGACCAGACCGAACTCAGGCCATCATGCTCAAGACTTCCTTGCATGCTTTCTTCCACACTTGCTTCTGGTGTTGGAGTTGTGGCAGGAGGTGGAGGAGGAGGAGGATGGTCCAACTCACACAGGTGGATTTTGCTTGTGAGTTTGCCCCTCAACCCCTCATTTAGGGCCATATAGATCACTTCCTCACAAATGAGGCGTTGGCCCACCTCCATTTCCTGCATTTTGCTGGCTACCATGCGGGTATAGGCCTCTTGAATATTGGGGGTGGTTCTGAGGGCCGCAGCAGCCTCCCGAATCAAAGAAAGTGCTGACTCCTCCACGTTCCTCCCCTTCCTGGTACTTTTTGTTGGAAAGCGGAGGGGAGGAACCTGGGATTCGGTCAGGCTACTGGGCACGGCCACCTCCTGGCTGAGACTTTCCACGGCCTCCTCCTGGCTGTGACTTTCCACGGCCTCCTCCTGGCTGTGACTTTCCACGGCCTCCTCCTGGCTGAGACTTTCCTGTGTATGAAAATGGGACATAGTTTTAGTTTTTTGGTCATCAATCACACACAAGTTCGAGCTCATGACTGTTGCTGTTAGGTTCCTGGTAGTTGAGCCCGAAGGCAGAAGACGCACCTCCTGGGCCACTGAGGTTCAGGACTTGACCCTCCAGTCTGGTGTAACTGTCTTGAAAAGTCTTTACGGCTTGTGTGAGTGCCGCTAAGTGCGTACAGATCTCCTTGATGGGAGAGGTCTCTCCTGCGGGCTCAGTCATGGCTGTTTGTACTGTTAGGTACCTGGTAGTTGAGCCCGACTGGTAGAAGGAGACTTCTCTTAAGCGCTGGTTCAGGAGCCACTGGAGTGGGAACAGTGGTCTCCTGAGCACAGTGGGTAGGAGTGCCTGATGCAGGTTCTTGCGATGGCCAACACAGGAGCTGAGGAGACTTCCTCTGGAGTAGCTATACTGCGGATACAGGTAAGCTGAAGCGGATCCGTAAGCAGGCAGGTGGAGGATATTGCAGCAGCAGAACCTGGAGCTGGGAGAGCAGGTGGTGAGCAGCGTCACAGGACACAAGCAAAGCAGAGTCAAACAGTTCGTATTGGCAGGAGATCAGGCAGGTATATGACAGAAGGGATGATCACAGAATAGTCAGGCAGGCAGGTGTTCAGCAACAGGTCACAAGATATCAGCAAGGTCAGGCAGGCCGGGTAGGACAGGAGACAGTAGAATGGTCAGACGTAGCCGGGTCAATAGCAAATAGTAATAACAGGCAGGATACAGGAACTCAGGTGCAGAGCTGCAGACGAACAGCACCTGATGGAAGTATCTGACACCCTTTTAAAGGACCTTTGGCGCCAAACAGCACTAGCACGAGCGGGCGCTCGCGGAAGCGCGCCAGCGCCCCCAATGGAGAATTCAGCCGAACTGCTCTGGAAAATCCCCTCGTGCACCTATGTGCATGCATGTTAGCCCGACGACCACCGACATGTCCCTGACAGTTGCAAATTGAATTTTAACAAATAGAAAAGACTATCATTCTGACCCCAGCATTTTTCATTATTGCCCCAATAATTTTTGGCTACTACTGTATATTGATATGTAAACCACTTTGTTAATTCCGAAATTAGTGATCAATACTAACATCTAGTTAACATCATTCAATTTTTGGACAAGAAATATGTTGAACAATGCTATACCTGGCTCAAGCTGGGCTCCTCCATATCTTCCTGGGTGGAAGGCCCAGGTTGTACGTCGGAAGCCTCATCGGAGGTGGAAGTAAGTGTGGGAGGAAGGGTTGAGAGTGATGGCCTGATTTCACTCTGGTCTGACAAAAACTGCAGTCTGTTGTAGTACCAGAGCCTGGGGACATAAATGTCATCTGCTGCTGCTCCGGATCTCATGGAATCCTGGACCCTTTTGTGCTCTCTAATATATGTGCTCCTCAGGCCACCAATTTTGCACTTCAAATAGGGGATGGTTGCCATGGGAATCGCCGGCTTCACCAATTCCAGCAATTGATTCAGCGCTGCCTTCCTCTTTATTTTATTAGTATAAAAAGGATGTTTCACCTGCCACAGACAGGACAGCCCCCTGTATTTATCAATGAAGTTGGGGAGGAAGTCATGATCATTGAATCTATCCATTTTATCTGCAAGACACAACACAAGACAAACCCTAATGTCAGGCTAAACTCTCCTAATCTTTCCCAATCTAGGCCTCAATCTATAAGCAGTATAGGCCACTGATGCCCCAAGTTAAAATGGTACCTTCGTTAGCATGATCGGCGCTTCCGCTACTCCATCCTCTGCTCACAGATCATACGTACGACGCACGCGTGTTACGCTTTATATACACTGCGCATGCGTGAAACTCTGCCTGCCCCTGATCTTCTTTCTAGTATATTCCCCGCCCCTTCTCTTTCGGCGCAGTGGGAGAGCACATGGCAAAGAAAGAGCAAGTGCATGCAGAGGAGAGCAGCAAGGAGGAGGACGACAAAAGTCCGGAGCCACAAACGTCCCGATCCAGGAGATTTAAGGCCTCAAATATGTCCTTTGTAGAGATGGTGGAGATGGTGGACATCTTGAAGAGGGCCGACCATGATGGGAAGCATGGACCGTACAGAAACCCAAATGTGAGAAAGGCCAAAATCATGGCTAAAGTTGTGAAAAGTCTGCAGAAGAATTTTGGGGTACGGTGATCCAAGGATCAACTGAGGAAATGATGGTCATACCTCAAATTGAGGGAGCAGGATCAGTACAGAAGAATCAAGAGAGTGCTTCAAAAAAAGTAAGTATTTTGTCGTGTGTTCCTATTATTATTATTACGTTCATGCTGCTCCATGTGCTTTTCTTTACTGTTGTACAGATTAAAATGGCATTTAAAACGGCAAGTTTCAGGTTAGTGGGCACAGTAATCGTTCGTAGTAAACATCATTCGTTCGCCCACTAATATGATGTTTTTGGCAGATGCAGGTTAACTATATTTGTTCATGCCTATTTGTCTTAAAAGAAGTTTGTTGTCTAGATGGGTTTGTAACTATAATGAAATGCAAACTTGATTCAGTGTAAGGAGATGACACTCAGCAGCTGTTTACACATCTGGACTCAGGAGCACTAGTGTGGGACACCAGAACACCCTTTTAGGGTGTCCCACACAGGTGCTCCAAGTGGATACTAGGGGTGTCTCCATGTGGGAAACTTGCACAAAACAGGTAAGTATTCTAGCTTTAGAAAGGGAAAAAAATAATGTCTTCAGCTTGGAACTCTGTCAAAACAGACAATTGTATGTCACTTCCAAGCAATGTTTCATATTCCTAATTCTGTCCTCAAATATCTGTGTGCTAAGTATACCTATTTTTTAATTCACATGGGGGAGAAACAATTTGGAACATCAGAGGACACCAGGGACCCCCAACCTCATAAAGAAGGGGAAGTCCCCACACCACAACCTCAGAATGTGGAGGAAGGAGAGGTTTATGAAGTGGGTGAAATAGTGACCACAACAGGTGAGTGTTTGAGACCATAGGTAATAGATATATGCCTGCATATTTATAATACATGGTGTGTAAATTTTTCTTTTAAATTAAGTTTTAAAGTATTTTAAAAGCCAAATTTTGAAGATGCACACAGTGTGTCAACATGTGCTATCTGCCATCACGGGATATCAATGTACGCGTTTTGTGGGTGCAACCCCTTCCTCACAACTAAAGTAGATGAGAGGAAGGGGTTGCACCCCCGAAAAACATCCATTAATCCCCCATGATGGGAGCTAGCACATGTTGACATTAGGCATGGGATCAGGAGGGAAATCCACCTTTTGACTCTGACAATTTGTGTGCATCTTCAAAATTTGGCTTTTACAGGGGTGACATCACCCCATCTGATGAAGGCAATATCAACACAGTTTTAACATACTAATGTCTAATATTGCCTTCACTTTGTCAAAGTTGAACTTTGTAAGTTCCCGAGTTGTGTATGTTTTATGGTTTTAAACATGCCTGTTTAACCAAAAAAAGGCTATTTGTACTGTCAAACCTAAAAATGTTATACAACAAATATGTTGGTTTTCTAACGCACATGTGAATGTGCTTTGAGTAAAATGTTTTATACTCAACAATGTGTGGCTTCTTCTTTCAATGTTCAATACCAGTTTTTGGAGTAAGTTGGTGTTTACAGTGACAATGGGGGTTATTTACTAAAGGCAAATCCACTTTGCACTATAAGTGCAGTTTCAGTGCACTGCAAGTGCACTTGCAGTGCACTGAAACTGCACTTGTAGTGCAAAGTGGATTTGCCTTTAGTAAATAACCCCCACAGTGCTCTAAAATTTGCACCGATCAGGCCATTTTCTGGACTCAAAACAATTCTTAATTCATGGTGCTGAAAAGGATGTGTTTTTTAGCACTAATGCATTACATACATTAAAACAAAAACAAGGTGTGTGTGTAGCAGACCCACAACATAATAGTTAGCTGAAGAAGAGATTGTCACCTCATGTATCAAATAAATTACGTTTGCACTGTTGAAGAAAATGGGCAAAAAGAAAAGCCCATTGGAGAACCTAGGAGACAGCTAAAAGAAACACAAGCAATAAGTCAAATGAAATATTATTTCAGTTTAAAAAAAATATTTTAAAAATATATAGATATTTTGATGGACTTCGTGGGCGCTTTGGGGGAGGGCAACCCGGGACGGCCAGCTTCAAGTGCCATCAGGTTTGACTGATCTGGCAATCCTGTCTCAGGCCCAACTGAAGCCACATAGTTTGAAGCATTTCTCCTTAGAAAGTTGTGCATGATGCAGCATGCAAGTACGATATGGTTTATTTTGTATTCCACCATGTGAATTGGCGTCAGGAATAGGCAGAACTGGCTGGTCGTTATGCCGAAAGAATTCTCCACCACTCTTCTGGCTCTGGCCAGCCGGTAGTTAGAAACCCTCTGGTCTGGGGTGAGGGTCCTCATGGGGAATGGCCGCACCAGGTGTTCACCAAGCGCTTCATCAGTGACAAAGACGAACGTTAGACCAGCCACGTTGTCTTCTGTAGGTGGCAATCCCAAGCCACCACTCTGGAGCCATCTGTAGAACTCGGTCTGGGCGATGACTCCACCATCTGACATCCGGCCATTCTTCCCCACGTCCACATAGAGGAACTTGTATATCACCGACACCACCGCCAACATCACAATACTATAAAACCCCTTATAATTTTAATAGTATGACCCCAAGTTGGGGGGGTGGCACGATGTGGATGTGTTTCCCATCAATTGCCCCTCCGCAGTTGGGAAAGTCCCACCACTGGGCAAAGTGGGATGCCACAGTCTGCCATTCCTGTGGCAGTCAAACAAGAAAAAAACAAATTAGTACTTTTGCACATAACATTGCAAGCAGATTAGACACAAACATTCTTGGCCAACACCAGTATAACATTTATTTTAAGGAGTATTTAAAGACAAAAATATAAGGTCCACTTATCAGATTCCTCACCCCCTCTGATGGCCCATTTAAAAATTTTAGGGTGAGGGGTAGATGTTTTGGACAGGTAACCCTCTCCACTTCATTGAGAGCTGAATGCATACATAATGTGTGTTACTTTGGCCAGGCCCTCCTTACTTACGCAATTGGCAGCCCACTGGACAGGTAAGAAGTGTCATAATACAAAAATATGAATACATACTGTACAAATTGAAGCACAATTTTACATTCTGCAATTACCTATCAAGATAATAGGAGAACAAAACTTGAAACATGCCCTTGCACTACATGCTTTGGTGAATTCATCCATAAATATGAACACAAAAGAGGTAGGTGTAGTGTGTATGGGTTTGCCAAAGTCAGCAGATAGCGGATTGTTATTGGTTGACTTAGCGGTTGGGGGGCGGGTTGGTTCCAAATGAGTTTGGGACCCCAAAAAAAGCCTCTTGCACTATGCATGAATTTAAGGACAAAATTCACATCTGTACACATTTTAGGGGGTGTTTAGGGTAAAGCACTACAATGGAGCAGACAAAATACATTGTTAAAAGGACCTGGGGGTCCTAGTAGATGATAGGCTCAGCAATGGCATGCAATGCCTAGCTGCTGCTAACAAAGCAAACAGAATATTGGCATGCATTAAAAAGGGGATCAACTCCAGAGATAAAATGATAATTCTCCCGCTCTACAAAACTCTGGTCCAGCCGAACCTAGAGTATGTTGTCCAGTTCTGGGCACCAGTCCTCAGGAAGGATGTACTGGAAATGGAGCGAGTACAAAGAAGGGCAACAAAGCTAATAAAGGGTCTGGAGGATCTTAGCTATGAGGAAAGGTTGCGAGCACTGAACTTATTCTCTCTGGAGAAGAGACGCTTGAGAGGGGATATGATTTCAATATACAAATACCGTACTGGTGACCCCACAATAGGAATAAAACTTTTTCGCAAAAGAGAGTTTAACAAGACTTGTGGCCACTCATTAAAATTAGAAGAAAAGAGGTTTAACCTTAAACTATGTAGAGGGTTCTTTACTGTAAGAGCGGCAAGGATGTGGAATTCCCTTCCACAGGCGGTGGTCTCAGCGGGGAGCATCGATAGCTTCAAGAAACTATTAGATAAGCACCTGAATGATCGCAACATACAGGGATATAAATGTAATACTGACACATAATCACACATAGGTTGGACTTGATGGACTTGTGTATTTTTTTCAACCTCACCTACTATGTTAAGTGACTAGGCTAGGTGTATATGGGCCCAGGATAGCATGCTGGGGAGGTTAGTGAAGGCAAATATGCATGAAGGACAAAAAAGGAACTTTAAAAACTTCCAGCATGCATGAGGACAAAGGGGACATTCACAGCATATTACAATCATGGTAAATTTGGAATTATGAAATCAATACAATACATTAACATCACATTCTATGTATGGAATGTTTGCTAAAGGAGAAAACTTAACCTAATATGGTCCTTCTGCAGGACTTGTATGATGGCAGAACAGATCTCTAGAATAATGATCCCCAGAGCCTGGGGGGAGATGCCTGTGGAGAACTTTGATGTCCTGCAGACTTCTCCCCGTCGCCAAGTACTGCAAGGTGGCGACGAGCCTCTGCTCGGGAGTGATGGCTTGCCGCATGAAGGTGTCCTGCTTTGTAATATAAGGGGACAGCAAAGCCAACAAACGGTGAAAAACGTTGTCCGTCATCCGGAGATAATTCCTGAAATTATCAGGATTATTCTCACGGATCTCCTGCAACAAAGGCAAGTGAGAGAATTGGTCACGCTGGAGTAACCAATTCTTCATCCATGAACTCCTCCCTGCCCTGTTCATGGGCTTGGGTCAAAGTAAGAACCCCAACACCAAGCCCCGGCATAGCACAAATTCTATGATGAGTATGTACCCGCAACATGGCTAGAAAAAGGTCGGATAGTCAGAACGTACTAACAGAACGCACTGAAAATCAGAAAGGCGAAAAACAGATACGAACTATAAAAAAACGCACTGAAAACAGATACGAACTGACTACACGCACTAAAAAACAGATACGAACCCACAAACACAAACTGAAGAGCAGTAACGATCTTAAAAGCACAAGGCTGAAAATGGCGAATCGTCTCTCACCAAACTTCTACTAACACAAGATTAGCAGAAGGAGCCCAAAGGGTGGTGAACTTCCTTTTTCTAGTCCCGTGGTACGTGTTGTACGTAAGCGTGTTCTTGCTGATCGGAATTTCCGAAAACATTTGTGCGACCGTGTGTATGCAAGACAAGTTTCAGTCAACATCCGTCGGAAATAAATCCATGGTTTGGTTGTTGGAAATTACGATCGTCTGTACGCGGCATATCAGTTTAGTGTGAATCTTAGGGTAATTCAGTCAGTGTGACTGTAGTGTGACCACCATTCATCTTTACATTAGTGTGAATGTAAGGATAGTTCAGCCAGTGTGAGTGTAGTGACCGTTTAACACAGTATATTTTATTGTGTTATTGCAAGTTTAACGTGGTATATTTCAGTGGGCTACGTGCCATTTAACACAGTACATTTTTGTGCGTTAGTGCACGCTTAACGCAGTATATTTTAGGTGTGTTACTGCAAGTTTAACGTCATACAGTTCAGTGCGTTACTGCAAGTTTAAGGCCATATATTTTTGTGCATTACTGCAAGTTTAACGCTGTATATTTCATTGCGTTACTGCAAATTTAACGCCATATAGTTCTGTGCATTAATGCAAGTTTAACGTAGTATAGTTCTGTGTGTTACTGCAAGTTTTTATTTATTTTTTTAAAACTTTATTTATTTTCTCAATAAACAGACAAACAAAACAAAACAAAATAAACGTCATACACATTGAATCAAAAATAATGACGCAGCTTCAAAATCCACTTACATTCCATAATGTGATTTAGTAGCCATCAATTCAAAATAACAATAAAATTAGTTATTGAAAAAGAGGAATATTTCGACTCAAATGAAATCTAAACCATGCCGTTTATCAAATAAATTATACAGCACTAAACTTAAGTCCCCCCATAAGCACTAGATGCCGTATATGGCTTATCCAGCCACTTTGCCCAGATTTTATCAAACTTACTGGGACAGCCCCTATTCATATAGGTATCTCTATACAGTGGAAGATTATTATTTACCAGTTGTTTCCAGTATAAGAGCGTAGGAGAAAAGGGTTTCTTCCAATACAAAGCAATAGCTTTTCTCGCATAAAATAATGTACTATTAACAAACACTCACTCTGACACTGTAGGAAGAATAGCCTCCACCAGACCCAACATTAGGACATTGAAACCGACAAGGGAACTGAGGTAATAGAATTTAAGATATCTACCACTTCTTCCCAAAAAAGAGCTATATGTGGACAAGTCCAAAAGATGTGTAAGAAATCCCCCGAACCACTCCACACCGCCAACACTCCGAAGAACACTCAGGCTTTATCTTCCGAAGTCTAGCTGGTGTAAGATAAGCTCTGTGTGCCAATTTAAATTGGATCATATCGTCTCTCAAGGACACCAAAGATCGTAAAGGGAAATCCCACACACTATTCCAGTTTTCCACGTCCAGATCTGGTATGTCTCCCACCCACCTAGCTCTAAGACCCTCCAATGGCAATAAAGAAATTATATTAAGATGGGAATACAACCTCGAAGTGGACCTCGCCGTACATTCAGACCTAGGCATTGATTCTAAAGTGGAATGTGTAATCATTAGACTTGTGGAAACGGGACGTGAAATGTATGAGAAAGCTGAAGGGGAACCAAAAAGGTGAGAGCCAGGCAGGCTAAAGGTTGAGGCACGTGTTCAGGGGATATTTTCTGATCACTAACCACCTGAGAAAGTAGTTTAACATTATACTTTTACTAGTCCATCTAATAGGCTCTGGTAATTTATAAAATTGAGGAAGGTTGGGATAATGTTCACATCTAAGGCCAGCCTCCCAAGCTCGAATAATGTTGAGGATTGGTAGGGTGCCCTATGCCCCCTAGATACAAGTACCTTAAGTGCCCCTATAGAGCCCACCACCGCTGCTTCCAGCCAGGTGGAAGAGTTGGTTAAATCCGGGCTTAACCACCATAAGGCCGTAACCAGCTGAGTGACTAAAAAATATTTATGTAGATCCGGAAACGCTAAACCGCCCTGATCACAAGGGCGCATCAGGGTGGTTAATTTATATCTGGAGTTCCTCAATCCCCATATGAAGGATGAAAAAAGTTGGTATGTGTGTGATGGAAAAATCTGGACAGCCGCACTCCGGATTAGAAAAGTGAAAAATAAAATCCTCTTTATTGAAAAAGTAATAACATGATTAAAATCCGTACATGGCTTTGTTGGGATAATGCAGCATAACCGCTGAAAAAAGTTGATTTAATCTTTTAAAAAAATAGCCAGGGAGCCACTGAGGAGAATGTTTAAAAAAGATAAATAAGTTTTGGTATAGTTTTCATTTTTAAAAGGTTAATATGTCCCAATAAAGATAATGGTAGAGACATCCACACCTTCAGCTTTAATCCAATATCTACTAGGATCGGAGTCAATTTCAAGGAAATAAATTCAGAGGCTTGGCGAGAGATTATTACTCCTAAGTACTTGAAGATCTCCACCCACTGCAATGGAATATCATTTAAAGCCATATTATGGCCTCAATATCTATTGGGAACAACAAGGACTTAGTCCAATTTAACTTCAGCCCAGTGATGGTTGAAAAATAATCCAATATCTGTAAAGCTCCTTGAAGAGAGGGCCCAGCATCATTCAAAAATAATAAGAGATCATCTCCATACGGTGATACCCTCTCCTCCAGTCAACCAATCCGCAACCCCTTAATTTTGGGCGAAGTTCGAAGCGCTTCTGCCACCGGTTCCTTAGCAATAGCGAAGAGGGTTGGAGACAGAGGACAGCCCTGCCGAGTTCCCCTAAATAACAAGAATGAGGCTGACAATCCTCCCCCCATTTTCACTGCAGCTGTGGGATGTCTATACAGGCCCTGCATCCATTTTATAAATACCATTGGAAAGCCCATTCTGCGGAGCACTTCCCACAGAAAGGGCCATTTAAGAGTGTCAAGGGCCTTCTCTATATCTAGAGAGGCAACCACCCTAGAACCTATATTAGAAAGTGAAGCATGGATATTAGTATATAATCTTTGCAGATTCACATTGTTGGCTCTACCAGCCATAAACCCTGTTTGGTCTGGATCAATAATGCTAGACATCATAGGTTGTAGTCGTCTGGAAATAAGTTTTGTCAAAATCTTGAAATCTACATTCAAGAGCGCAATAAGCCTATATGAGGCATAAGAGTATGGATCTTTTGGAGGCTTATAAATTAAGACTATATGGGCATGGCTCATTGACTCCGGCAAGGCTCCCTCTTTTAAGCAATTAGAGAAAAGTGTGGCCAGTAGAGGAGCAAGTAGATCTCCATGAGCCTTGTAAAATTAAATTGGAAGGCCGTTCGGTCCCGGTGACTTTCCCATGGGAAAGAATCCAATGGTTCGAAAGGACTTCTTCTGGTGTTATAGGACTTACTAATGTCTCCCTCTCTTTATCCGATAATCAAGCCAGTGCTACGGAATCCAGCCAAGCTGCCAAATCTGTTGGCTGGAAATCAGGAGTCGACTGGGATGAATATAGTGTCTGATAGAATTGACAAAAAATGTCAAGAATTTTAGGCTGTGTAAAAACCATATCTCCTGAGGGTGTACGTATTTCCGAAATTGGAATATTAGGCTGTTCACATTTAGCCAGAAAATAACAATAAAAACAGTCAAAGGAGCTACACCACAATAGTGTGAAAAAGCTGAAGAGGAATATTCAACTGTAATTTCTCAATTCAGCAGCAAAACACCACCACCTCATTAGTGAATAGCCATGAGGTGTGTCTCTCTAGATCTAAAAGCAACATATATAGAACGTGGATAAGAATCCAAGGTGATTCTTCAAAGAGAAACATCCGGTGATAGAAAAAAAAAAACTTTATTGAAAAAAACAAATTCAAATTCAACAATTAGATAAAATTGCACCTCCACCATATTCGTTTAAAATTTGGCAACGTTTTCAAGATACAGGTAGCTACCACATTCATTCAAACTTCACACACTCATCCTAAACAACTAGATAGAAATAGACTTATATGGTAAAGTTGATATCTGTTATGTTGCAAGAACGACTGCTCAAATAGCTAGGACACAGCCCAGTATGTTATAAGACACAGCGTCCATCTTAAGTCTTCAGTGTAGGATAGAGAAGTGTGATCCAGTAATGGACATTTGATCAATCTGAGGTTAGGTTGTTCCCCAGAGCAAAGTCCCCATGCTGAGGCAATATGGGATCCTCCTAATGTGTATAAAGCGCTGTAGTAATTGCAGCTAGTGCAGGTTCCTACTCCCTTTGAGAAACAGAGTCTTCGGCATTTACTGTAGTCAGCGGGTAGTAAAGTGGTATATGTCTGTTTAGTATTTGTGGTGATAAAGAGATCAGGTTCCAATAAATTGCAGGAAC
Source organism: Aquarana catesbeiana (assembly GCF_042186555.1). Lineage (NCBI taxonomy): Eukaryota > Metazoa > Chordata > Amphibia > Anura > Ranidae > Aquarana > Aquarana catesbeiana. The sequence goes on from NC_133325.1 coordinate 517,684,011, forward strand.
AAGAAAAAAGAAAAGCTCACCTTTCTCAACCTGTCATGTGTGTTCTGTCGGATAGTGCCCGCTATCGAGACGTGCCCGGGTTGTACGGCGCATGCACCGTACGGAACAGCACAACAGCTGATTTTACGATTAGCTGTTGTGACGGCACCTGCGCACAATACTTGACGGAAGAAATGTTTTTGTCAGATTGTGCCTCGCACTCTCGAGGCATGTTCATATAGGTGAGGGGCGGATTTGTACATGTTGGGGGCAGATTTATAAATGATGGCCAGTGCTGCAAAGATAGGGGCAGAATTTTTAAAGATGGTCAGTGCTGAAAAAAAAATATTTTTGAAACTATGTGCAAATTAGAGGGTCCTGCAACAAAGCTGCAGCACCACATCAAAATCAGCACTGATACTGTGGCAAATGGCTTGTGTTAGCTAGCTAGATATGGCCTGTAAACCCACCCATCAACATAGAAAAACCCGCCCTTTAGTTGACTAAACACGCCCACAAGCGTCCAGGAAGAATAGAAGAAAAAGTTTTGTTTTGCAGCACTGGCCATCTTTAAAAATTCCGCCCCCATCTTTGCAGCACTGGACATCATTTATAAATCCGCCCCCAACATGTACAAATCCGCCCCTCACCGACATGAACACGCCTTGGGAGCGCAAGGCAAAATCTAACAGAAATTTTTTTTTCCGTCGGCTATTGTGCACAGGCGCCGTCTCGCCGTCACAACAGCTGATCGTAAAATCAACTGTTGTGCTGTTCCGTATGGCACATTTGCCGTTTGTCCTGGGCACTTCTCAATAGAACACCGGGATGGAAACAATGTCCCTACTGAATGAAAAAGGTAGGGGGGGAAGAGGAATTTATCTCCCGCTTTTAGATAGAAAAGGTTCTCATCCTCCCTGGTACTAAGTATCAGTGGTCTAGAAAGTGTATATCATCTAGTCTTTATGTGGGGCGAAGAAGGGAATTGTAGTTCCAAATGGTAACTCCAAAGCTGCAAATAATTTCTCACATTTTTTTTTTTTAATTAAAAATAGAGAAAAAATTCTCTTCATCCCAGATGCTGAATATCAATGGATCAGATAATTACCGCTGCAGAAAGACTGTTAAATTACATTCTGTATTCAACCCCAAGGGGTAGAGGCTCCCCAAGTTGAAAACCCAAATTTTTTCCCTTCTCTGCAGTAGTATTTTATCGAAATCCAAATTAAGATATCAGAAGACACTATGTATGGAAATATATTACATGGCCTACATAGTGTTGTAACAATGAAAAAAAAAAAGGGGGGGGGGGGGGACGAGAGATATATGCAGCATTTAGTTTTTGTATAGGGCGGGGAAGGGAATTATATTTCCAAAAGATAACCCCAGTGCTGGGAAATAATTTACCCCACGCTTTTAAGTAGAATAGTTTCTCTGCCACACAGATACCAAACAAAAGTAAGTCAGATAGTGTACAGCATTTAATATATGAGTGGGGTCGGGAGGGGAATTGTAGTTCCAGATGATCACTCAGAGACTGTAAAATGGTTTGTCCCACTCTTTTTAGTAGAGAATAATCTCTTCTTCTCTTCTTCCCAAGCAATGGATATCAGTGGATCAAGTAATTACTGCTCCAGAAAAGACTAATAGATTACATTCCGTATTCAATCCCCAAGGGCTGGAGACTCCCCAAATTGAAGATCCACATTTTTTCCTTCTGTAACAGTATTCTATTCTATTCTATTCCCCTTCTCTGGGGGAGGTTAGGTCTATAGATGCCCTTTACAAGGAGACCCCTGGGATCACCCCCATGAAACTTAATGAAATGTTGTGCTAGGGGGCGGTCATGATCCTTCTTTTGAATACTTTGAATGTGTTCACCAATTCTGATTTTTAGCTGTCTCTTGGTTTTTCCCACATAGATCTTGCCACACAGACAAGTCAACATGTATATTGTCTGTGTGGATGAGCAGTAAATAAAGCTCTGTATCTTAAATCTCTTCTTCCCATCAGAGCTGGTGAACACATCCATCCTGTCTACAAATTTACAGATCATACATTTCCCACAGGGATGCATACCTTTTATAGGTGGGAGGTCCATTAATCAGTTAGTGACTGGTGATCTCTGATACTCAAAGTGGGTTAGACTGTCTCCAAGATTAGGGGATCTGCTGTTAGGAGAGGTCGATCCTGATAGGATATGTCAGTGGTTATTGAGAATTCTCTTTACCTGGTCCCATTGTGCCTCAAATCTGTTAATGATCCTAATTGGGGAACTATGCATTTCATTATGTTTGGGACCTGGTGTTGTGTCTAAACATTTGTGTCTATCAATGTTGTGGGCCCGTTTCTTAGCTTGCCTGATACATTTGTGTGAGTAACCCCTTTCTCTATACTGATTGTACATATCGATTGCCTCAGTAGAGAAGTCTTTATCCAGTGTACAGTTCCTTTTGATCCTCAGGAACTGTCCCACTGGAATTCCTTGGATAAGTGAACGTGGGTGGTCACTAGTTGCCTCAAGGAGCGTGTTTTCCGCTATCTCCTTCTGGTAAGTTTTAGTGATAATATGATCACCACATGTCCCCACAATAAGATCCAGAACGGGCAGAGTTTCATGATGGGAGGTATATGTATGTTTAATATTTCTATTGTTGGAATTAGGTTCCTCCATGAAATCTGAAAGTTGTTCAGTAGTGCCCCCCCAAATCATGAGCACATCATCAATGTACCTCAGCCACATCCTGCTGTGGCTGAGGTACAATTGCGATGAATAGGCGACCTCCTCCTTCCAGAAACCCAGGTGTAAGCATGCTAGGATGGGGCCCAGGGGGCTCCCATTGATGTCCCCCTAATCTGCTGATAGTTAATTCCCAGAAATTGAAAGCAGTTGTGCTCCAACATAAACTGCAGGATCTCAACTATGAACTCATTCTGAGAACCTAGGAGGGGGAATTTCTTATCCAAAAAATGTTAAACTGCCAGTAGTCCCCATTCGCAAGGGTTTGACGTGTACAATGAATCCACGTCAATCCCAACGATGAGGGCTCCTCTTGGAAACACAATGGAATCCAGTCTTTGCAGGACATCTCTAGTGTCCTGTACAAAGGAAGGCAGATCTCTAACAAGCTCCTTGATGAGGGTATTGCAGAATTTACCCAATCGTTCCAGGGGGCCCTTAATAGCAGACACTATAGGCCTGCCCGGGGGGGGGTTAACCAGAGATTTATGAAGTTTGGGGATAGTGTAGAAAGTGGGTACATTGAACTCATTAACTTTTAGATAATTTAGTTCCTTTTTAGTAACCAATCCAGCTTCATGTGCTAGATTGAGCTTATGGTTCAGTCCACCCGTATTCCTGGAAAGGGACTGTTAGTCAGTCTTCAGTATGTAGTTACATCTGACAGTTGGCGCATCGTCTCTTGTTCATGATGGTTTTCAGAAAGAAGAACAATGTTCCCACCCTTGTCACTCCCCTTAATAACGAGGTTAGTAGATTCCTTAAGTTCTTTTAAGGCCATTCTTTCTTCCTTTGTTAAATTGTCAATTCCCCTCCAATTCCAGTTGATCTTGACCAGATCTTTCTGAACCTGATCAAGGAACAGACAGATCCACTTATGTTTAGAAAGGGGGGGCATTTTGACTGATCTAATGATAATATTTGATGCTTGAGGGCATTCAAGTGTATAAGTGGATGGTTCTAAATCGGATTCAGAGTCAGCATTTTCTTGAAGTAAAGATACCAATGCATTAAGTGCTTCAGCTTCCTCTTTGTTGTCTGGACTTGCCGCATTGTTGTTATTGTGGCTAGTATGCTTTACTTTGCGCAAAAAAGGCCGACATCCTTATAAACTTCAAATTCATTCATGGCCAATTTTGGAGAAAATGAGAGTCCCTTTTTAAGTAGAGAGATGTGATATTGATTGAGGGGAAAATCTGTCAAATTGACTATCTTCATATCTCCCTTATCCATTTCACCCGTATTTCTACAGGGTGTCCTAATCTCTCCAATTACTTCCTGGGTGTGCTGGCTCTGAGCTCTCTCTGATTTCTTCCTGTGTCTTTTCCTCTTTCTGGATCTGTGCCAAAGAAAACGGCCATTACAATCCCCCTGCTCGAAAGACTTCTGCTTACTTTTATATAGATCCATCTTCGTAACCTCAGCCATATACGTATGAAGGGCCGTTTTCCATGAAGTAGAGCATTAAAATTAGCATCTGGGGGATCTGCAGCATATTGGGCTGTTTTTTCATCAACTGTGGCCTGCAAATGACCACTGCTCGTTGGGCCCTATTAACCGCTTTAATAACGGATATATATTGTCCTCTGGTATAGGCCTAAAAAGCATCCCACATTCCTGCTGGAGTGAAAGACCCTACATTAAGTTCCCTTACTATGTTAGAAGGGGCGGAATTTTATTTACCACAACTAAATGTGAAATACAGTGGGTCCCCAATCTCCACTGGGTTGGATCCCGAAAATGATGGAGATGAAGTGTGAGCATTAATGGAGCATGATCAGATAGCCCACTAGTATAAGTATTTAACATCTGCCACATCTGCTAATATAGCCGAATTAGCGAAAGCTAGATCTATACAGGAAGCAGTCTTGTATGAAGTTGAAAAACAAAAATATGATCTAGTTAATGGATTTTTCCATCGCCAAGCCTCTACCAGGCCCATCATCTGTGCCCAGGTCGAGACCTCTCCGGAAAAATATTTAGGAGGAGTTGGTCTATCCAAGCTAGGGTCATGTATAGCATTGAAATCTCCCATTATCAGTAACTTAGCTGGGCCATATAAAGAGATTTTTTCTGAGAGACTATATAATACAGTCCGTGAGAAAGGAGGTGGGACATACACACTGACAGTTATGTATCTCTGGCCCTACAGGAGAAATAAAGCCAAAGCATATTTACCTTGAGGATCTGAAAATTAAATCTTCCACCATGCATGGTAAAGATTTACTTACCAGCAATGAGACCCCTCTAGAGAACGTAGAATATGTAGCATGATAAGCCTTCTGCGCCCAAGGCTTCTTAAGTGCCAAAAACCTACTACCCATATGATGGGTCTCCTGAAGTAGCACTATATGTGGAGAATAAGTTTTCAAATACCTAAATAACAGTGCTCTTTTAAATTTTGAATCAAGGCCATATACATTCCATGACAAGGTAGATTCTAAAAAAAAAATTTTAAAATGCCATAAATCAATCCCCTATTTTGTAGACACTATAACTTTTGTGCAAACCAATCAATATACGCTTATTGCGATTTTTATTACCAAAAATATGTAGAAGAATACATATCTGCCTAAACCGAGGAAAAACTTAGCTTTTAAAAAAAAATTGGGGATATTTATTATAGGAAAAAGTACAAAATATTGTGTTTTTTTCAAAATTGTCGATCTTTTTTTGTTTATAGCGCAAAAAATAAAAACCACAGAGATGATCAAATACCACCATATATATATAAAGGGGGAGGGAATGACCCCACAAAACAGCTACCCTCCTACCAACCCAGTAAGGTGTAAGGTCTGAGGGGATACTTGTTGCGGCTCCTGATAAAGGATAATAGTTCCCTTAGTGTGCATCCAACCAAGTGGACGTAGCAGCCGGGGTATCAAAAAAAAAAATGTCTGACCGCCATCTACTTGGAAACAATAGACTAAACATTATGCTTTTTTCTCAAAGTCTCTTGCAGATCCCTGTATAGGACTTGCGGTGCTGCTAAACTTCTTGAGAGTAATCCGGCAAAAATAATAACTTGGTATTTTCAAAAGTTATCTCTGGTTTAGACCTAGCAGCCGTCAGGATTATATCTCTATCACGGGAATTCAATAGTCGTAACAAGAAAGTCCTAGGGGGAGCGCCATGTTTAGGTGGTACTCTATGTGCTCGCTCCACCATAAGACTAGTTGGCACGTTATCTATATCCAATACAGTAGTTAATAGTTTCTCAGCAAATTTGATCCCCTCAGCTCTTTCAGGTAAACCTAGGATACAAATATTTAACCGTCTGAGTCAGTTTTCAGTGTCAATAGCCCGTTCCTGCAGTCGTCTAACCTGCAGCTGCAAGGCCTGCAGCTCTTTAGATTCTGATTGAGACGAGTCCTCCAATGTGGAGACCCTACTTTTGACCTCAGAGACCCTGACTTTGAACCCATCTAGGTCCTGATGGATCTAATTAACATCCAAGGCTAAAAGATCCATTTTTCCTTTAAGAGTCTTTACATTCCATAATTCCTGCCAGGATAGCTGCAGCTGAAGTGATATCCTCCACAGCGGGGACTAATACATCATTGTATGGTTGTAGAATAGTAATCATCCCTGTTTTAACTATTTTTGATTTCCTTGCAGAAACAATGGCTGTCACAGAGGCGGAGACAATAGCAGATACTGGCTTACTGGATGTCACTGAGCGAGTCTGAGGCTGAGACATCTATCTCCAGCCAAAAAGCCATTTATTGTCCAAAAAAAAAAAAATTTAAATAACGATATTTCATAATCAAGGTATTTCGATGAAATAATATTTAACGCTGCTTATGGGCACTTGGGGAAAAAATAAATTCTAAAAAAAAAATTTTTAAATGCCATAAATCAATCCCCTATTTTGTAGACACTATAACTTTTGTGCAAACCAATCAATATACGCTTATTGCGATTTTTATTACCAAAAATATGTAGAAGAATACATATCTGCCTAAACCGAGGAAAAAATTAGCTTTTAAAAAAAAATTGGGGATATTTATTATAGGAAAAAGTACAAAATATTGTGTTTTTTTCAAAATTGTCGATCTTTTTTTGCTTATAGCGCAAAAAATAAAAACCACAGAGATGATCAAATACCACCAAAAGAAAGCTCTATTTGTGGGAAAAAAAGGATGTCAAATTTGTTTGGGTACAACGTCGCATGACTATGCAATAGTCAGTTGAAGCGATGCAGTGCCGTATCGCAAAAAATAGCCTGGTCATTGAGCAGACAAATCTTCCGGGGCTGAAGTGGTTAATACCCAACAAACCAAGCTTCATCTCTGTAAAGACAGTATAAAGATCAGGATATGTTGGAACCAGTAGCGAACCAGCAGCTGCACTTGGCTCAAGGTCTGGAGCTACAATTGCGGCTTAAAATTACAATTTGTAACTTGTACCGCTAAAGAAAATGCCAACTTGTATCTTGCATCCTATGTCTTCAGCTAGAAAAAAATCTCAATCCATCAAGCTACTACCATTCATTATTTATTGTTTATAGTTTGCAATACTCCAGTTGATTCTGGGCTTGATATGATCGAAATCAATCATATTCACATACGCAGTCATAAGTTGCAAGTGAGTAAAAGATGAAAAAAGATCATGGACATACCACAGGTGTAGCAAGATGGCTGCTGCACACACACTGCTGAGTCTATACCTTTATCTGCAACACAGACCAATTATAATAGGCAGCGTTGCAACAGAAAGGAGACCGGGTTAAGCTTGAGCAGACTACAAGCAGGCTAAGCAGGGGACTGAGTAGAGCTGGGTAGAGCCGAGTAGAACCGGGTAGAGCAAGATGGCACCTCTCCTTTGGTCTGTCCACGCTGCAGCCAACCCACTCCATGATCACCTGATCTTCCATCCTCCGACCTGCAACCAGAGTCAGCTGTCCACTATCCAGCCACAGTCAAGCTTTCGAGCTGCCCGCTAGCAGGCCACGGCAACCCCCGGATATCTCCAGGTATCTCCAACCTCCAGTCACCAGAGCAGATATACCAGATATTGCAGGAGCATGTAAGGATGACAGGTGCGCTCTCTATAGTGCTTCCACTCAGCACCTCATCCGGTCACCGTTACTGCAAGTTTAACTCCGTATATTTCATTGCGTTATTGCAAGTTTAACGCCATATATTTCATGGCTTTACTGCAAGTTTAAGGCCATATATTTAATTGCGTTACTGTAAGTTTAACGCCATATAGTTCTTTGCGCTACTACACGTTGGACGCAGTATATTGCAGTATATTATAGTGTATCCACGGAGTGTGTCTGTATAGTGAATACTCAAATTAAAGTGCACCAAACACCACTTTCCATTGATTAAAGTGCATCCACGTACACATTTACAAATCTTTATTACATTTTGTTAATAAGCATGTCTGGGAGGACAGCAAGGATAAGCAGACTTTCCCATGGCACTGTAAGGGGGCCAGCAGTGCATGTGTCCACAGGCAAAGGTGGACGTGGTCAGTCCTCAGGCAGGGCATCATTTCCTCTGTTTAGTGATTTTGCCCGTGCTATCTAGCCACAGCATGCAGAGGAGGAGGTGGACTGGCTTATGAAACCGTCCTCATCCTCCTCATCCTCCATCACCCAAGCAGAGACTAGTGCACAGTCCACTGCAGCTGCCAGAGTGGTTAAACCTGCCTCCTTGTCCACAGATAGTCCTGCCATAGCCCCAGCATCAGGCATGGAGGAGTCAGCTGAGTTATTTGAACACAGCATCAGCCACTTGCTCCTTGATGATGCACAGCCATTACTCGATTCAGATGTTGGTTCTGAGGTTGAGGAAGGCAGAAACATGTGCCTACAGAGAGGGGAGAACACTGGTACACAAATTGGCATTCATGTTTCCCCAGCCGCAACATATTGCCAAGTTGTCTCCAGTGGTAATGAGTATGGAGGAGGTCACTGACTCAACTTGGGTCCTGGATAAAGCAGAGGAGGAAAGTGGGCACAACCCCAATGAGGCAGCCATCATGGAAGAGTAGAGAGCAACCACCCTATTCCATCACATTGTGGAGCTGTTATCTCCCAGCCCACTTCCCACAGCTCAGCTGTCTGAGCATTTTTTAGTACAGTGTGTGCAGCCGATCGCACTGTTGCTAATTGCAAACTTTGTCTCAAGCATGGCAAAAACACCAACCATTTAGGTACCACATTCTTGATAAGGCATTTAACCTCAGACCACTCAGCCCATTGGCAGGAGCACCTAAAAGCCACACAAAAGGGGCACAAATCTGTCCCTCCTCATTACGCACCTCAGTCTGACCCTGCTATACCTGATGACCTCTCAGCAGCCTCCACTGACAGGGATGATGGTATAGCGCAGGGTGCCCCAGGTCCTTGCAGCACATCTGCCAGCAGCACACCACCAGCTGTAGACTATAGTCGGCAAATTTCTCTGCCCCATCTGCTGCAGCGGAAAAAAAATACAGTCCTTGCCACCCACATGCCCAGCGTCTAAATGCAAGCTTGTCAAAGCTGCTGGCTTGTGCTGTACCACAACGGCAGGTTCCCAGTCGCAATTTCTTTTCATGTAAGGCCATTCCAGCTTTCTACCACCACGTGGAAGGCAATGTTGTGGCATCGTTGGGCAAGGCAGTCAGCCGCAAAGTCCACATTACTGCTGACACGTGGTACAGCAAGCATGGCAAGCAAGCAAGCGCGATATATTTTGTTCACAGCATATTGGGTAACTCTACTTGCAACTCGGAAGGATGCAGGACAGGGCTCAGTTCTGCAGCTTGTTGTGCCCCCACATCTCCATACAGCTAGTGATGATACGAGATTTGTCAGCTCTACCCCCTCCTCCTCCGTGCCCTCCTCTGACGTATTGTCCTATGAACCTCAAGTAACCCCTAAGTGCTCAAAGGGCTATTCAATGAATCAGGCTAAAAGGTGCCATGCAGTGTTTCAGCTGGTGTGTCTAGGGGACAGAAACCATACCGGAGCAGAGATTCTTGCAGCTCTGCAGGGACAGGCCCAGAGGTGGTTCAGGCCACACCATCTGGAGCCAGGAATAGTGGTGTGTGTGATAATGGCACAAACCTCCTGTCCGCCCTTAGACAGGGAAAGTTGACAATGTGCCATGCCTGGCACATGTCCTAGATTTGGTGGTGCAGCATTTCCTAAATAGGTACCCAGGGTTGGAAGATCTACTAAAGCAGGCCAGAAGAGTCTGTAGCCATTTCAGGCGATCATACACAGCCAGTGCTTAGTTGCCTGACATTTAGCGGGAATTCCACCTGCCCGTAAACCGCCTGATTTGTGACATGCCCACCAGGTGGAACTCAACTTTGGCAATGCTGCAGCAGCTGCACATGCAGCAGAGGGCTGTCAAGGAGTACCTGTGTGAGTATGGCACTATGACAGGCTCAGGCTGGCTCAGCTTTTTTTTCCCACACCAATGGCTGCTCATAAAGGATGCATGCACTGTACTGTAGCCATTTGAGGAGGCCACAAGGATGGTGAGCAATGACAATGCATGCATCAGGGACAAAATCCCTGTTGTGTTCTTGCTGGAGAAGACTCTGCATGGCATTATGGACAGGGCACTGGAGGCATAGCAGTGGGATGAAGAGGAGTACTTCCTTTCCTCTCAAGGCCCACTTTATGCAGACACCATTGTTCCTATGACACAGAGCACACAAGAGAAGAGAGAGGAGGAGGGGGATTCTGGCAGTTTCAGAGGCATTGAAGCAGAGGAAGACCTATGTCAAACAGTAAGAGATGGTTTTCCATCCCCAGAACCCTTTGAAATAGTACGTGGCAGGGAGGAAGCAGTTCCAGATACTGTTATCCTCAGTGACTCCGAGAAGTCTGCTTCTCATGCCTCCGTAAATTTGCGGTAAATGGACTCCCTCATGTTTCAAAGCCTGCGAAAGGACCCAAGAATATGTTGCGTAAAGGAAAAGGACAACCCTCCTTGACCCCTGTTATAAGGGGAAAGTCTCAGAACTCACCCCATTACCACAGAGAGTTCAGAAGAGGAAATCTCTTGATGACACCTTAACCACCTCAATACAGGGCACTTACACCCCCTTCCTGCCCAGACCAATTTTCAGCTTTCAGCGCTCTCACACTTTGAATGACAATTACTCAGTCATGCAACACTATACCCATATTAAATTTGCGTCCCTTTTTTCACACAAATAGAGCTTTCTTTTGGTGGTATTTAATCACTAGTGGGTTTTTTATTTTTTGTGCTTATAAATAAAAAAAGACTGTAAATTCTGTGAAAAAAATGCCTTTTTCTTTGTTGCTGTCATAAAATTTTGCAAATTAGTATTTTTTCTTCATAAATTTGGGACAAAATTTATACTGCTACATATCTTTGGTAAAAATAACCCAAATTAGTGTATATTATTTGGTCTTTGTGAAAGTTAGAGAGTCTAAAAACTATGGTGCCAATCACTGAAAATTGATCACATCTGATACCCCCAATGACCCCTTTTTAGAAAGTAAACATTCCAAGGTATTGAGTAAGTAGCATGGTGAGTTTTTTTAAGTTGTATTTTTTTCCCACATTTCTTTGCAAAATGAAGATTTTTGCAAAGAATTGCGGGATTTAAAATTTTTTTTTTTCTTACAAAATTGGCATATTATCAGGTTATTTCTCACACACAGTATATGCATACAACAAATTACACCACAAAACACATTCTGCTACTCTTTCCGAGTATGGCGATACCACATGTGTGAGACTTTTACATAGCCTGGCCACATACAAAGGCCCAACATTGAAGTAGCACCTTCAGGCGTTCTACGAGCATAAATGACACATCTCATTTCTCGAAACACCTATTACACTTTTGAAGGCCCTGGAGCACCAGGACAATGGAATTGCCCACAAAATGCCACAATTTTGGAAAGCAAACACCCCAACGTATAATCTATGAGGCATAATGAGTCTTTTGAATGGTTCATTTTTTTCCAGAAGTTTTCGGAAAATGCGTAAAAAAAAATGAAAACGCATTTTTTTTACACAAAGTCAATTTATAAGATATTTCTAACACATAGTATGTATATAGCAAAATTGACATCCCAAAATACATTCTGCTACTCTTCCCAAGTATGGTGATATGTGAGACTTGTACACAGCCTGGCCACATACAGAGGCTCAACATTGAAGTAGTACCTTCAGGACCTATCACATTTTTGAAGGTCCTTGAGCAGCAGGACAGTGGAATTACCCTCAAAATGGCCCCATTTTGGAAAGCAAACACCCCAACATATATTCTACAAGGCATTGGCTACAGATAGGTACTTGGGTACTCTGATGGGCTGCAGATAGGTACTCGGGTAACTTGATGAGCTGCAGACAGGTACTCGGGTACTCTGATGGCCTGGTGACAGGTACTCGGTTACTCTGATGGCCTGGTGACAGGTACTCGGGTACTCTGATGGCCTGGTGACAGGTACTCAGGTACTCTGATGGCTTGGTGACAGGTACTCTGATGGCCTGGTGACAGGTACTCTGATGGCCTGGTGACAGGTACTCGGGTACTCTGATGGGCTACAGATAGGTACTTGGAGGCTCTGATGGGCTGGTGACTGGTATTCGGGTACTCTGAAGGGTGGTGACAGATACTCAGGTACTCAGTACTCATATGAACTGTGACAGGTACTCAGATGATCTGTGACAGGTACTCGGGTACTCAGATAAACTGTGACAGGTACTCCGGTACTGAGACGAACCGTGACAGGTACTCGGGTATTCAGATGGACTGTGACAGGTACTCGGGTACTCTGGTACTCATATGGACTGTGACAGGTACTCTGGTACTCATATGGACTGTGACAGGTACTCGGGTACTCATATGGACTGTGACAGGTACTCGGATACTCAGATGAACTGTGACAGGTACTCGGGTACTCAGACTGTGACAGGTACTCAGATACTCAGATGAACTGTGACAGGTACTCGGGTACTCTGGTACTCATATGGATTGTGACAGGTACTCAGGTACTCGGGTACTCAGATGAACTGGGGCAGGTACCCGGGTACTCAGATGGACTGTGACAGGTACTCGGGTACTCAGATGAACTGTGACAGGAACTCTGGTACTCGGATGAACTGTGACAGGTACTCGGATGAACTGTGACAGGTACTTTGATGGGTGGTGACAGGTACTTTGATGGGTGGTGACAGGTCCTCTTTATTGGGGGGGCAATCAGTGTGATTGTTGTACACTGTAAGCGGTAATGAGATGTTACCGCAATCTCCTTCTCACGCACGATCGGTGTGTGAGGAGGAGAACCCGGTAACATCTCGTTACCTCTCTGTATTTAGATTTAGTGATCGACTGTGAAAAGATCACAGCCAATCACATGGTAAACAGCCACTGGCCAATGGCTGTTTACCAGCGTCAGTGACGAGCAGTGTTCCCAGGAATACGCCACCACTGACGTGCACGCGCAGCGCGCTCGCGTTCACATGCATGCGCCGTGCAAAGTGGGGCGGCACCATCTGTGATCGGCGTGACTTTGTCACGGCCGATCACGTGGTAAACATCCATGGCCAATGGCTGTCCACCCCCCTCGATGGTGAGCGGTGTCTCCGTGACATGCCGCCACCAAAGGTACAGGGCTGCGTGCACACAATCGCGCGTATGCCCTGTTTAAATGGACAGACGTCATATGACGCCTGCCCAGAACAAGAGCCGTGTGTTAGGTACCTGGTAGTAGAGCCTGACTTGTAGAAGACCTCTCATACAACGCTGGTTCAGGAGCCACTGGAGTGGGGACAGTGGTCTCCTGAGCACAGTGGGGTAGGAGTGCCTGTTGAGCTGAGTCTCTGATGCTGAAGTGATGAGAGATCCCACAGGGATGGCTGGACTGCAGATCAGGTGAGACTGGAGGCAGCAAACTGGAACACTTGGAGATGCAGAGGTCTCTGGAGCTGAGGCTGAAGGTGCAACAGCAAGGACTAAACAGGAACAAGCAGGGTCAGACAGTCCGGGTCAGCAAGGATATGAGACAGGCAAAAACAGCAGGCAGAGGCAGAGTCGGTAGGCAGGCAGAGATCGGCAACGGTATCAGGCAGGTAGTAGAAGAATAGTCGGACAGGCCGGGTCGGATTGGAGCAGGACGGATGGTCAGACAAGCCGGGTCAGATAGGTAGCAAGCAATCAGGTTCAAATACAAGGATCACGAAGCTGAGACGAAGCAGCAATGTGCCAGAGGCACAGGGGGACTTTTATGTGCACTTTGGCGCCAAGCCGGCGCTATCGCGAACGCGCGCACGCCCGTACGCGCGCACGTGCACACGCGTGCGCGCACAAGCGCCGCGTACCCGCCGACGCCCGGGAACAACAGGGATTTGCTGAACAGCGCGCAACGAAGCGCGCCGGCGCATAGGCGTACGCCGACGCCCCGGTTCGGTGCCAGTGGTACCCTGACACTGCCCCCCCCCCCAAGGGGCAACCTCCGGGTGCCCAAAAGCCTTTTCTTTTCCGGATGGTTAGAAAAATAGGCTCGCACTAAACGCCTAGCATGCACATTACTATCTGGTTCCCATGAATTACTTTCTGGGCCGTAGCCCCTCCACTTAATTAGGAACTGGATCTGCCCTTGTCTTTTCCTGCAATCAAGGATAGCCTCGACCTCAAATTCCTCGTTGCCATCAATCACAATAGGTTCAGGAGGTCTAGTTCCTCTACCGGGGAAGGGATCAGGTACAGCAGGTTTGAGCAATGACACATGAAACACGGGGTGTATTTTAAGAGAGTCAGGCAAAGTTAGTTCATACGAAACTTCATTGATCTTTCTTTTAACCGGAAATGGTCCCATAAATCTAGGTGCCAACTTCTTAGAAGGACATGCTAGTTTGATATTACTTGTAGATAGCCATACCTGATCGCCAAGCTGAAGCTTCAATTCCCCTCTTCTCTTTCGGTCAAAGATCCTCTTGCTGTCCGCCTGAGCCTTGGATACTGCTTCCTGCAACATCTGGTTGTTATGATTGATGAAGTCTACCGTACTCTGTACTGCCGGGACTGAGGACTCTGGAAGGAAATCGGGTAAAAAGGTTAGATGGAAACCATAATTAGCGAAAAAGGGGGATTGACCGGTGGCTGAATGTTTGGCATTGTTGTAGGCAAATTCTGCCAAAGGCAGTAAGGATACCCAATCATCTTGTGAGAAAGAAGTAAAACATCTGATATACTGCTCAAGAGTCTGATTGGTCCTCTCCGTCTGACCATTGGTCTGAGGGTGATAGGCCGAAGACAAGGCCAGTTTAATTTTTAAAGACTCACACAGGGCTCTCCAGAAACGTGAGGTAAATTGTACCCATCTGTCAGAGGTTATGTTTACAGGGATTCCGTGAAGTCTAATGATTTCCTTAATGAAGATGTGAGCCGTTTCAATAGCTGACGGAGTTCCTTTTAATGGAAGAAAATGGGCCATCTTGGTAAAACGGTCTACTACCACGAAGATAGCAGAACACCCCTCAGAACATGGAAGCTCTACAACAAAGTCCATGGATATCATCTTCCAGGGCCTATCGGGTACTGGTAAAGGTTTTAACAGGCCCCAAGCTCGACTCCTGGAAGTCTTATTCTGGGTACAGATAGGGCAAGATTTGACATACTTCTCACAAAAGTCCTTTAAATTGGGCCACCAAAAGGTACGCTGTACCAATTCCAGGGTTTTACGAACCCCAAAGTGACCTGCCAGTGGGTGATCGTGCAGGAGTGCCAAGACCTTGACCCGAACCTCCTCAGGAACAAAAATTTGGCTACCTTTCCAGAACAGTCCGTTCTTGCTACTTAAGGTAAACCCTGTGGGTCTGGCTGATTCAGAAGATGCTTCCTTAATCTGAGAGAGAAGATCAGTTTGTATGAGCAAAAAATTGTTTGCAGGTAAAATGGTGTCCGGAGCAGATAAGTCCCTTGGGTTGTCATGCATTCGTGATAATGCGTCTGGTTTGACATTTCTTGAACCTGGCCGATACGTAATGTGGAAGGAAAAGCGTGAGAAAAACAGCGCCCAACGGGCTTGACGGGGTTTTAGTCTTTTAGCAGATCGTAAGTATTCTAAATTCTTGTGATCAGTATAAATTAGCACTGGATGCACAGCCCCCTCCAACAGGTACCTCCACTCCTCTAATGCAGTCTTGATAGCAAGAAGCTCCCGATCACCAACATCATAGTTTTTCTCCGCAGAGGAGAGTTTTCGGGAGAAGAACCCTACGGGGTGCATATCATCCTTACTGCCCTTTCGTTGCGAGAGTATCGCACCAACCGCTATCTCCGAAGCGTCCACTTCTAAAATGAATGGCAAGGATGGTTCAGGGTGACTGAGAATAGGTGCTGAGGTAAAAAGTCTCTTGAGGTTCTCAAAAGCCTCTTGGGCTAGATGATTCCAGGAAAAACGGGTGTTCTGTTTGGTCAGTTGTGTGATTGGTGCGATTATTGCAGAGAAACCCTTGATAAACTTCCTGTAAAAGTTTGCGAACCCGATGAATCGCTGAACCCCTTTCTTGTCCAGGGGTACCGGCCAGTCCAGAACGGCAGAAGCCTTCTGTGGGTCCATCTTGATGCCAGTTGAGGAGATAATCAAGCCCAAGAATTGGATGCTCTGTTGTTCAAACTCGCATTTCTCCGCCTTTGCATAAAGTCTGTGTAAGCGGAGACGACCCAACACTTGGCAAACATGTTTCCGATGGAGCTCTAGGCATTCTGAAAAGATCAAAATATCGTCTAGATATGCGATCACGAACAGATCTAAAAAGTCTCTAAGCACATCATTAATTAGGTGTTGAAAGGTCGCAGGGGCATTGCAGTGTCCAAAAGGCATGACTAAATATTCATAATGCCGGAATCGGGTCCGAAAAGCTGTTTTCCACTCATGCCCAGCCCGAATGCGGATCAGATTATAGGCCCCTCTTAGATCAAGCTTAGAAAAAATGACGGCAGTCCTTAATTTCTGGAACAGTTCGGGTATCAAGGGTAGGGGATAACGATTTTTGACCGTGATTTTATTCAGTTCTCGGTAGTCAATACACGGGCGGAGAGATTTGTCCTTCTTAGTAACAAAGAATATTCCCGCACCTGCTGGAGAAGTAGAATGGCGAATGAATCCTTTGGCCAAGTTTTCATCCATATATGTTTTCAACACTTTTTGTTCCTTCTCAGATAGGGGAAAGATGCGTCCAAAGGGAATTTCGGATCCTGGCAGCAATTCGATGGGGCAATCGTAAGGACGATGAGGTGGAAGAGAATCTGCCCCCTTTTTGCTGAAGACATCAATGTAGTCATGATAGTGTTTGGTAATGACCTGACAATTTGTCTGGTCGGAGTCCAGGCAAAGCAGGGTAGCTTGGGGATCCGAATCTTTCGCCAAACAGTGTTCCTGGTAGTAGGATGACAGAAATTTTACTTCTCCTGATGCCCAGTGGATGTGTGGATTGTGGGCTTGTAGCCAGGGAATGCCCAGGATAATGGGAAACATAGGGGAGGTGATGGCGTCAAGGATCAGCAATTCCTTGTGTTGAGAAGAAGTTGTAGCGGATAATGGCAGGGTCTCTTGTGTCACTTGTCCAGATCTAATACGGGAGCCATCGGCAAGAAAGACAGAAAGTCCATGGGCTTTAGTCCGTAAAGGGATGTTGTGCTGATTGGCAAAGTTTAAGTCTATAAAGCAGCTGCATGCCCCGGAGTCAATAATTGCATTGACTTGGAGTGTCCTTTCTTGAAGCTGTAACGAGAGAGGAATGGCAAGGTGGGTAGGATTTGTAGATAAAGCAGAGAGACTGGTAAGTATAGGAGATGAACACTTACTTATTCTGACTGGGCAATTATGGACATAATGCCCGGTTCCTCCACAGTAAAGACACAGATTTAATTGTCGACGTCGGGCACGTTCTTCGGGAGACAGGGCAGGTCGCATCAGACCTAACTGCATTGGTTCGGAGGTATCTGGTGTGGTATTGACTGAATTTGGACTGGGCACAGGTAAGTAGCGTGATGCAGGAATCGGGGCTCGTGGTGTCATCCAGGTCGGGCGGTTTGGTTGAACTGATCGTTCAGATCGGCGTTCTCGGAGGCGACGATCGATCTGAATGGTTAGGGTGATCAAGGCCTCCAAGGTATTTGGAATACCAACTCGAGCAAGTTCATCTTTAAACTTTCAGACAGTCCAATGCGGAACTGATGACGCAGAGCCACGTCATTCCACTGGGTGTCCGCGCTCCAACGTCTGAATTCAGTAACATAGTCCTCCGCAGGTCTGCGGCCTTGTTGGAGCGCGAGCAGAGCAGATTCGGCTGTGGCAGTCTGTTGAGGATCCTCATATAATTGTGCCATGGCTTCGACGAAAGCGGATAAGGTTTGTGTTAGAGCAGAGTCCCCTTCAAGTAAACGATGTGCCCAGATCTGTGGTTCCCCTTGTAAGAGGGAAATTACAAATCCAACTTTAGTGGCTTCCAGCGAAAAGGTTCTGGGCTGTAAGGCAAAAAAGAGCTGGCAAGCATTGCGGAAACCCCGAAACTTAGCCCGGTCTCCGGAGAACCTTTCAGGAATGGGGACCCGTGGTTCAGGCGGGAGCATTACCAGTGAAGGCCCTGGAACAGTCTGTGTTGGGGCAGCAGCTGAAGAGGAGGTTGAAGGGTTAGACCCTGCAAGATTCTGAACTTGTCCCTCCAGTCTGTTATAATTGTCCTGAAGGGCTTGCACTGCTTGGGTGAGAGCTGCCAGGTGTGTGCATATCTCCTTCAATGGAGAGGTATCTCCTGCAGGCTCAGACATGGCTGCTTCGTACTGTTAGGTACCTGGTAGTAGAGCCTGACTTGTAGGAGAAGACTTCTCATACAACGCTGGTTCAGGAGCCACTGGAGTGGGGAAAGTGGTCTCCTGAGCACAGTGGGGTAGGAGTGCCTGTTGAGCTGAGTCTCTGATGCTGAAGTGATGAGAGATCCCACAGGGATGGCTGGACTGCAGATCAGGTGAGACTGGAGGCAGCAAACTGGAACACTTGGAGATGCAGAGGTCTCTGGAGCTGAGGCTGAAGGTGCAACAGCAAGGACTAAACAAGAACAAGGAACAAGGAGGGTCAGACGGTCCAGGTCAGCAAGGATATGAGACAGGCAAAAACAGCAGGCAGAGGCAGAGTCGGTAGGCAGGCAGAGATCGGCAATGGTATCAGGCAGGTAGTGGAAGAATAGTCGGACAGGCCGGGTCGGATTGGAGCAGGACGGATGGTCAGACAAGCCGGGTTCAAATACAAGGATCACGAAGCTGAGACGAAGCAGCAATGTGCCAGAGGCACAGGGGGACTTTTATGTGCACTTTGGCGCCAAGCCGGCGCTATCGCGAACGCGCGCACGCCCGTACGCGCGCACGTGCACACGCGCGCGCCCTAGCGCCGCGCCGACGCCCGGGAACAACAGGGATTTGCTGAACAGCGCGCAACGGAGCGCGCCGGCGCATAGGCGTACGCCGACGCCCCGGTTCGGTGCCAATGGTATCCTGACACCATGCCACCTGGCCGTCATATGAGCAAGCGGTTAAAGATGAGTTTATCGAATGCTTTTCCTGACTCTGGTAGGTTATAGTGTCATGGAAAATGTAGTTTTGAGGCTTCTGTTGGTCAAGAGAGGAGTGGCCGCCTAAGTGATGCATTTCTCAATTTTTTTAGTCCTTTCAGCTTCCACATCCCATCGGCAGTGTCTGCATCACATGGTGGACGATTATCTAGGGGCGAAAAACAGAGATGGGGAGCTTTCCAGTCGACAATCCACTAGCTTACTGGGTCATGAGAATAGACCACTGACCAGGACTTGCCCAGTATGCTATTGAGCTGCTGGGCTGCCCTGCATCCAGTGTGCTTTCCGAAGGGGCATTCAGTGCTGAAGGAGGTTTTGTTACGGACCATAGAATGCGTCAGTCCACAGACTCCGTGAACCGTCTGACTTTTATCAAAATGAATCAGTCCTGGATTACCAGCCACTATGAAGCCTCTCATGCCGATGTCGCCGATTAAGTGTGAAATCTCTGCAGGACTTCTAGGCTGCCTAGTGTTGTGGGTGTTGATTTCATCTGGAAGAATGTTTTTAGTGTAGGTTTCATAGGCATA
The DNA here is from genome assembly GCF_042186555.1 of Aquarana catesbeiana. Taxonomy (NCBI): domain Eukaryota; kingdom Metazoa; phylum Chordata; class Amphibia; order Anura; family Ranidae; genus Aquarana; species Aquarana catesbeiana. The sequence continues at coordinate 517,703,822 of NC_133325.1, forward strand.
ATTAACACCCAAAGACCAATTTTTCAACACCTGTTTGACAGGTGCATATCCTTGCAATTTTTGACAGCAAGGCCAATTCATGCTTTTATTAACAGTATTTCTATAGGGTTACAGTGTGACGGCACCACCGACACCCAAAGACCAATTTTTCCCCACCTGTTACTTCTTTCCAAAGTCTGAGGTAGAGACACCAACATTCATCCAAAAAATCTCCAATCTTGTTCCCAGTGCACTACATTGTGGCCTCATCATACAGACTAGCTCCCCAAGCCGTTACTTACAAAATAAAGAAAGCTTGCAGGGAAAATGTCATTTTTTGGGGGGTTTTATAATTGCAATTATTGCTGCAGTAGCTTCTATACACAGTACAGATGTACCACTTAAATTTTTCACTCTTTGTTATATTGCAGCCATTTGCTAAAATCTTTTAAGTTCATTTTTTTCCTCATTAATGTACACACAGCACCCCATATTGACAGAAAAACACAGAAATGTTGACATTTTTGCAGATTTATTAAAAAAGAAAAACTGAAATATCACATGGTCCTAAGTATTCAGACCCTTTGCTCAGTATTTAGTAGAAGCACCCTTTTGATCGAATGCAGCCATGAGTCTTTTTGTGAAAGATGCAACACGTTTTTCACACCTGGATTTGGGGATACTCTGCCATTCCTCCTTGCAGATCCTCTCCAGTTCTGTCAGGTTGGATGGTAAACTTTGGTGGACAGCCATTTTTAGGTCTCTCCAGAGATGCTCAATTGGGTTTAAGTCAGGGCTCTGGCTTTGCCAATTAAGAACAGTCACGGAGTTGTTGTGAGGCTACTCCTTCGTTATTTTAGCTGTGTGCTTAGGGTCATTCTCTTGTTGGAAGGTTAAACTTCGGCCCAGTCTAAGGTCCTGAGCACTCTGGAGAAGGTTTTCGTCCAGGATATCCCTGTACTTGGCCGCATTCTTTTTTCCCTCGATTGCAACCAGAAGTCCTGTCCCTGCAGCTGAAAAACACCCCCACAGCATGATGCTGCCACCACCATGCTTCACTGTTGGGACAGGTGATGAGCAGTGCAGTGTAGAATTAGGGCCAAAAAGTTCTATCCTGGTCTCATCAGACCAGAGAATCTTATTTCTCACCATCTTGGAGTCCTTCAGGTGTTTTTTTTAGCAAACTCCATGCGGGATTTCATGTGTCTTGCACTGAGGAGAGGCTCCCAACTGGTGGAGGGCTGCAGTGATGGTTGACTTTCTACAACATTCTTCCATCTCCCAACTGCATCTCTGGAGCTCATCCACAGTGATCTTTGGGTTCTTCTTTACCTCTCTCACCAAGGCTCTTCTCCCCCGATAGCTCAGTTTGGCTGGACGGCCAGCTCTAGGAAGGGTTTTGGCCACCCCAAACGTCTTCCATTTAAGGATTATGGAGGCCACTGTGCTCTCAGGAACCTTATGTGCAGCAGAAATATTTTTGTAACCTTGGCCAGATCTGTGCCTTGCCACAATTCTGTCTCTGAGCTCTTCAGGCAGTTCCTTTGACCTCATGATTCTCAGTTGCTCTGACATGCACTGTGAGCTGTAAAGTCTTATATAGACATGTGTGTGGCTTTCCTAATTAAGTCCAATCAGTATAATCAAATACAGCTGGACTCAAATTAAGATGTGGAACCATCTCAAGGATGATCAGAAGAAATGGACAGCACCTGAGTTAAATATATGAGTGCCACAGCAAAGGGTCTGAATACTTAGGACCATGTGATATTTCAGTTTTTCTTTCTTAATAAATCTGCAAAAATGTCAACAATTCTGTGTTTTTCTGTCAATATGGGGTGCTGTGTGTACATTAATGAGGAAAAAAATTAACTTAAATTATTTTTGCAAACAGCTGCAATATAACAAAGAGTGAAAAATTTAAGGGGGTCTGAATACTTTCTGTCCCCACTGTACATGTCCCCCAGGGCAGTACCTGGACCCCCATAACCATTGTATGCCCAATTACCTGCATATATGCCTTCAAAATGGGCACTTTTGATTTTTCACGTTTGGGCCCTATAGACGTCAATGGGGTTCATTATTCAATTCCGAACTTTCGTGATGTTCAAAAGTTCTGGTGCGAACCGAATAGGGGGTCGTTTGGCGCATCTCTAAAGGTCAGCAAAAGTCACCCAGCCCCTCTACAATACCCAAAAGACGTTTGCGTTGCTAATATTTTTATTTGTGCTGTTATGGTTTCTTAGTTATTACAGCTTGTTTTTATTTGATCACACCCCACCCACTTTGCACCCAATGTTATTAAATCTTAAAAATAAACATACCATATGTTAGTGCTATGTTTGTGCTTTTTTGTGTCATAAAAAAATTTAAATTTGCGCTGCTTTTATTTTTAAGATAATAGCAATTTTTTTCCAGACAATTACATCACCCCACCCTCCTGTCACGTACCTTGTTAGTGAGCTCCAGCTCGGGGGCCACTGATAGTGAGACAGTGTTGTAGGAGGGCTGGTGATGTCATAGTCTGGAAAAAACATTTGCTAATGTTGTAAAAATAAAAGCAGCACAAAACAGCACAAACGTAGCACTAAAGAAACACACTTGAGTTTTAATTTGTGCCGATTGTAGGGGGGGCAAAGTGGGTGGGGTTTGATTAAAAAAAAACTGTTATAACTAAAAAACCATAACAGCACAAATAAAGATTTTAGCAGCACAAACCAGCACAAACATAGTACTAACCAACGAGACCAGTTTAGTGTCTTTTGGGTGTTGTAGGGGGGCTGAGTGACCTTTGGTGGCCTTTAATAAATCATTAATAATGCAAAAATGATACAGGATAGAATGGAAATGTAAACAGCAGAAACCAGCACAAACGCGGCACTAACAAACCAGCCCGGTTTCGTGTCATTTGGCTGTTGTAGGGGGGCTAGGTTATGTCATAGTCTGGAAAAAACAATTGCTAATATCTTCAAAATAAAAGCAGCACAAATGTAAATTTTTACAGCACAAACGTAACACACTTGAGTTTTTATTTGTGCTGATTGTAGGGTGGCAAACTGGGTGGGGTTTGATTAAAAAAAGAAACTGTTATAACTAAAAAACCATAACAACACAAATAAAAATTATAGCAGCACAAATCAGCACAAACATAGCACTAACCAACAAGACCAGTTTAGTGTCTTTTGGGTGTTGTAGGGGGGCTGAGTGACCTTTGGTGACCTTTAATAAATCGCTAATAACGCAAAAACGATAAAAGATAGAACGGAAATTTAAACAGCACAAACCAGCACAAATGTAGAACTAACCAGTGAGACCAATTTTGTATCTTTTGGGTGTTGTAGGGGGGCCAGGTGATGTTATAGTCTGGAAAAAACAACTGCTAATATCTTACAAATAAAAGCAGCACAAATGTAATTTTTTTATGGCGCAAAACAGCACAAACGTAGCACTAAAGAAACACACTTGAGTTTTTATTTGTGCTGATTGTAGGGGGGCCAACTTTGCTGAACTAACACAATGTGATTATTTTAAAGGGGAGGTTATTTCTTTCTATACCCACTGTAGCTGATCCAAGGAATACCTGATTGCCTACTGGGGGATCAGAAAGGAATTTCTTTCCCCCCACTGAAGCAAATTAGATCATGCTTTTTTGGGGTTTTATTGGCTTCCTCTGGATCAACTGTGGGTATAGGATTGTGTATATGGAGGTTTTATATTTGTTTGTTTTTACGGATGGTTGAACAAGATGGACTTGTTTTTCAAGCTGACCAACTACTGTATGTAACTATGTAATTTAAATTATCCAATTTAATTTTAATTATCCAACCATGTGAAAAGCTTGTGAAATTCTTGTTTAGTTAGTTGTTTCATCTGTACATACTTGGATAATTGAAGGGAATCTTTAATCTTGTGTGAACATGCATCCTCTTTTTCAAAATATATGGCTTTGGGGGGGGGGGGGTGTTTAGAATTTGCATATTAGGTTTAATGTATCTTTTCGGTATGCTAGCTAAAAACAAATTTTACATTGTTGTATATTCATACTGTATGTAGCACTGACTCCCGAAGGAGCTGCTGAGTTATTTGGGCCTGTACTCTGCTTTATACCCCTTTGAATATCTCAGTCCCCCTGACACAGCTGTGGTGTTAGTGTGCAGTTAGAACGAAATCACAAAGGCAAGTTCACAATACTCAATATAGCATACCTGTCTGTAGTTACCTTACCCTCCTCTTGGCTGGTGACGAAGAGTAAAACAACACTCACACAGTTGTACTTAAATAATAACCGTATTTACTATAGTTGTATTAGAAGGGTTAAACTACAATGCTTGTACTGTTAGACCAACATAGTCTGACAGACAACTAAACTTTACAAAGGTACAATACAGGTGTATAATGTCTGAAAAAATATATGAGAGGTATAACAAAGTAAATAGGATACCGTCAGAGTGAGTGTATCTCACTCTAAGCACCATCCTATTTCCTGTGCGCTTAAAGCTGTACTAAATCAAATGTTTAACTTTGATTTAGTATAATACAACACTAGGGAGCTCCCTCCTTTTATATCACACCGCCCTGATATAGTAAAATAACCCAAGGCCTTATGTGTTACTGAACAGTCCTTCTTTATCTTCTTTTCTTCTGCTAGCAACAAGGTAATTTTGTAATCCAAGGGTTAATGATTCCTTATCAAAGTTATGCTGAAAAGATGAAAGCCAGGCTCTGGTGCTGTGGCACTTTAACTAACTTTGATGCCAAGGACTCAGTACTAATTCCTCTTGACCCAGCAACTCTGTCTTGTGTACACGTGTGTATAAAAGTGCATCAGGGAACTTGTGGGCAACAGCCCTCTCACCCAACCAGGACAGTGATGTCAGAAGACTCATTTCTGATGTACAGAGTTCTGTCTCCACAGTATCTCAGTTCATTCGCTGCGACCACGCCGTCACGCTGTACCACTTCACAGACGACCGGGATTCCTCGGTTACCTCCTTTAAGGGTCTCTGGATTGATCACACTGCTGCTCCAGCACGCTGTGATCTAAGGCAGGATCGCTGGCTGCTGTTCTGCTCCGCACAGGGTAGGCCGCACTGGGCTGGGGACCTCACACAGATCCTCCCAGGCTAGCCATGCCTCTCCAAGAGACCTAAGATGGCCGCACCCAGCCTTTTTATAAGCTTCCCACAATGCAGTTCTGCTCCCCAAGGAGCATTGTGGGCAGGTCAAGTTAAGATCCAGATATAAACAAACAAAAACTTCCAGGTCAACTTGAAAAGCGAAAAGAAAATAAAGATTCAGTCCTTTTACACTTTGGCCACTAGATGGCGCCAGAGGATAAGATATAACATTAACATTAAGTTACATCAAAAATGTGTCCCCGCTACATGTACAAGTTGGAGGGCAGTAACATGTGCATAATTATGAATGAATATAAAAATATGGCATTTGTGCAATCTTTTGATATTTCTGTGTGTGTGTGGTGGGTATGTGTGTTATTACGTTTATTTAAAGCAAAACTTTATGCTAAAAAACAAAAAATTGGGGAACAGGCATAATTTTAATGCAGTAGAGACATGCTCCTGTACAGTGAGCTGCGCATTGTACCGATTCGGCAATGCCGAAGCTGAGCGAACTCACTCAGAGTTACATTATCTCGGTCCAACCAATGCCGGTGGTCGAGACCTAAAAGCTGTCCACCCAAAGATGTCAGTGGCTGGCTGGGAGCTCCAGGACATCGCATCGCTGGACTGAGGGTAAGTATAGTTAAGTATAGTTCCGCTTTAATTGACACTAAACTCTGGTTTGAAAAAATCTATATTCTATTCAAGTATGTATTCTTAACCTAGAAAAGTCCCTTATATTGCTCTCAGCCATGGGCGTACACAGAACTTTTTTCGGGGGGGCATCATTTTAAGGTCACCCATGCTCTGCCCCTTTTTGACAATTACATAAATGGGAGGGGCTTTATCATTATCACAAAAAACATGATAACCCTCCCCCTTCCACTGCCACGTTTAAGCCATGTACAAAACCATGCAAAATATGCTGCGACCACAGCAAGCGAAGGTATAAATAAACATACAATTAGGCAATCTAAACCTGCATGGTATAGCATTGGCTTAAGCCAGTGGGGATCTTAAACTCTTTATGGGCACAATAGCATCTTTATGGGCACAACAGCAGCTTTATGGGTGCAATAACATCTTTATGCTACGTTGCTGTGCTTAACCACTTGCCTACAGGGCACTTTCACCCCCTGTCCTGCCCAGACCAATTTTCAGCTTTCAGCGCTGTCGCACTTTGAATGACAATTGCGCGGTCAAGCAACACTGTACTCAAGTAACATTTTTATCATTTTTTCACACAGATAAAGCTTTCTTTTGGTGTTATTTAATCACCACTGGGTTTTTTAATTTTTGATAAACAAACAAAAAAGACTGACAATTAAAAAAAATAAGTTTTGCTTAGCTTCTGTTATGAAAATTTGCAACTAAGTAGTTTTTCTTCTTCACTGATAGGCTGCACTGATGAGGTGGCACTGATGGTCACTGATAGGGGGCACTGACAGGTGGCACTGATTGGCAGCACTGATAGAACTTGTTAAACGGCATGTTGCTTTTAGTGGGTGGTGCTGTGAAAAAGAATAATGTAGTTCAATGTGGCTAAAACAGCTCTGAAAAGCGATCCAAACATGGATCTTTTCAGGGAAGCAACAGTCACTTCCACACATGTGAAGGAGCCCTAAGAGTAGCCAAGTAAAAGCATGCAGGGAAGTAAAGTGTTAAATCTCTTCACATGATGACAGAAGGTTCAGCCTGATGTCCAACCAGGATGACAGTGTAAGGTGATACACAGTCTATGATTCTATGCTGACAGCTCCCTCATTTAGGCAATTGGAGGCACATTCCACAAGCAGTTCGCTGATAACAGAAGATAAGAGGGATCAGGCAGCCTTTGACAGTGGAGAAGGAGATCCAGGTGTCAGCCCAACAATAAATAGGGCTAAGCTCTGGTGAAGTGAACATACTCTTATCATGTTTGACTTTACTTTCCTGCACTTTCCTCCCTAGTGTGTGGACACCTTGCTGATTCGGGATTAGGGAATATGGACTGTTTGCTATGGTATTTGTAGTGTGTATTGAGCCGTGCCTATGACCGCAACTAACATGCCCTGCTCATGCAAAACAAACAGAAGTGAGTGGGAAAATGAGAGGCCCAGGAGCTCATGGAGGATGTTACAAAAGGCAAAAAACACATTAAGCAACAATTTGATGAAAAATAGATAGAGGGCCATTAAGCAGTGGATATGTATTGATCATATTTGGAAGATAAGGATATCGTTTAGTGTCATTTTAAAGAGCAAATTCACCCAGACATGGGCAAATTAAAAGTCAGCAGCTAGTGTAGTACCTTAGCTGCTGACTTTTAAGAAAAACATACTTACCAGCCCATGCAGCCCAGTGCTGTCTTCCACACTGCTAATTCTTCTCAGGGCTTTTTAATTTTCGTGCAGGTATCTTAGCTCCGGGAGTCAGCTGTCACTCCCTGATTACTCATACACCCCCCCCCCCCCCACTGCACATGCATGAGATGGTGGACTGCCAACAGATTGTGTTTTTTTGCCTCCTAAGATGTGTGATGTTATCTTAGGAGGCTGCAGACAGTGTGGGTGACTACAGGGGGGTCATTCATTTGGCACTGGTGCTATTCACAAAATGAGTAAATACAGGGTGTTTTCTGATTGGATGAAGTAGAGACCATGCCATCACTGCCCCAACTTATCCATTCATAGAATACCCTGTATTTGTAGCAATACCCCCTATAGGGCTTCTTTGGCTTGCTCAGCAACAATTTACAATCCTCTTGTTTGATGGCAGCTGGTTGCTATGGGCAACAGCCATGCAGGTTCTATAGGGAAATCCCAATGATGAGCCCCCACGTGTAGCGGTACCTCCTAGAGGGCTGCTGGATTTTGTTCCCCCCTATTCATGCACAGCCAGGCAAAATGAATTTCCCCAACTCTCACACGAAGATAAAGAATCAGTCCATGGGCTTGTTTTTGTTGTATTGGGGAAAACAACTTGGATGGGGTAGAGGGATTATGAGATGCCCAACTTGATTCAATTAATGACTTGAGGACAACTTCCTTCACTATGTACACCACAAAACTGACAAATCCATGAGTGTACTTCTTCTGGAACATCAACAGTCTCTCAGGAATGGGTAATGAAAATTCCCTTTGTAGGAGCTCTGTGTCCCCTTAAAAGAATTTAGCAAAGTCCCAAACTGGCAGGAGCTCTATGTCCCCCTCTCTTGAAAATACCAGCCCACCTAGCTGCTTGGGAAAGTATCCCAGAACAAGGGATTGGCTTTAGCTGATGGCACGATTCTAGAAAAGCTTGCTGGATATTGCATCTCCCTTTTATGCCCTGGGGTGTAGGGGTACTCACACTGTCCCTAGAAACCCTGCTGCTTTTGAGATGACTGCTATTCAGGACTCCTGCTGTCCAGGTCCTCCCAGGCTAACCAAGATGTCTCTTAGAAGAGACTGTGGGGTAGTGGAGATCCCTCTGTCCTTCTGTCAGAAACCATTAAATCAGACCGAGACAGAAGTACAGTTAAATCACACTTGTTTAATAATAAAAGTAAATAGAACAAACGTAGTCAAAACATCAGCCAGAGTTCGGTAACCAGAACGGATAGTCAGCCAAGCCAGAAGGTCAGGGATCAGTGTAGTGGAACAACAAGCAGGATCTGGAGCCATAATGGATGTCAGCCAAGCAAGTCTTTAAACAGGAACGCAGGAGATGTTGACCAAGGCAAAGGCAGAGAAGTAGGCAGGACTGACAAGCAGGATATAATCAACAGGTGAGTAACTGTGGAGAGATAGGAGCTGGCAATTATCGGACAGCTGAGTGGCCAGCTCAGAGAAGGAAAGGCTGAGCCCAGCCCTGACAGTACCCCCTTCTCACTGACCCCTTCCCCTTGGAGGACCACCAGGCTTGAGGGAAAAACCTCTATGGAAATCACGGAGGAGGACAGGGGCATGTACGTCCGAGGATGAGACCCAAGAGCGTTCCCCCAGACCGTACCCCTTCCAATGCATCAGGTACTGTCTGTGCCCACGGAACCTACGGGAGTCAACAATGGCCTATACCTCATACTCCTCATGGTCTCAACCTGTACAGGGTGAGGACATGGCATGGAGGTGGTTCAGCGGTTGCAGACCAAAGGTTTTAATAAGGAGACATGATATACATTTGAGATATGCATATTAGATGGAAGGTCTAATGCATGAGCCACTGGGTTAATCCTGCGGAAAATACGGAAAGGCCCAATAAACCGAGGTGCGAACTTCAGAAAGGGAACACAAAGTCGGAGGTTGCGATATGACAGCCAAACCCTGTCCCCAAACTGGTAGGAAGGCGCAGGCAGGCGTCTGCGGTCAGTATGGAGTCTGTACCTATCAATAGCATGTCGCAAAGCCTCCTGGACTTGTGCCCAAGTGGAACAAAGACCACAGAGATGCTCCTCTAATGCAGGAATACTCTGCGGAACAAATGAATTAGGCAACATGGAAGGTTGGAAACCATGGTTCGCCATAAACGGGGACAATCGGGAAGCAGAATTCAAGGCATTATTGTGAGCAAACTCTGCCCACGGTAATAGGTCTGACCAGTTGTTATGATGGTCAGAAATATAGCAACGTAGGAATGGCTCCAAGGACTGTTTGGCTCCTTCTGCGGCCCCATTAGACTGCGGGTGATACGCAGAGGAAAAAGCAAGCTGAATTCCCAACTGTGCACAAAAGGCTTGCCAGAATGGGGAAACAAACTGACTACCCCTGTCCGAGACAATCACCTTGGATAGCCCATGTAAGCGAAAGATCTCCCGAGCAAAAATGGAAGCCAGTTCCTTAGAAGTTGGCAACTTCTTAAATGGAATACAATGAGACCATAAGGATAACTGTGTTACCCTGGGAGTTGGGTAACTCCACAATAAAATCCATAGACAGGTGGGTCCAGGGCCTCTCTCCATTGGGTATGGGTTGTAGGAGGCCCACTGGAAGGTGTCGTGGAGTCTTGCTCTGAACACACACTGAACAGGCAACGAAGGCAGTTACATCAGCACCTAAACTAGGCCACCAGAATTGTTGGGAAAAGGCCCAAAAGAGTTGATTCTTCTCAGGGTGGCCAGCAGCCTTGGGAGAATGGTAAGTCTGGAGCATGGCAGTACGGAGACTCTCTGGGACAAAGCAGTGGTCACAAGGTTTCTCAGGTGGAGCATGGACGCGAGCAGCAAGAATTTTGTCACCCAAAGGAGAAGTGAGACTGGTGCGAACCATAGCCAGAATACGATTAGGAGGAATCACAAGAACTGGAACCGACTCCATCTTGGATGTGGAGGAAAATTGTTGTGACAGAGCGTCAGCCCTTACATTCTTGGTACTGTGTAAGAATGAGACAATGTAATTGAAACTTGACAAGAAAAGAGCCCATCGCGCCCTTCTGAAAGAGAGGCGTTTAGCCTCAGACAAGAATGTGAGATTCTTATGGTCAGTAAGAATGAGAACCGACACAGTGGTACCTTCGAGGAGATGTCTCCATTCTTTCAGGGCTAAAATGATTGCTAACTGCTCTCTATCACCAATCTCGTAATTGCACTCCGCAGGTGACAACGTCTTGGAAAAGTAGCCACAAGTATGCATAGCGCTCTCAGAGGTAGGACGTTGAGACAGAAGGGTGCCAACACCAGTCTCAGGAGCATCAACCTCAAGGTAATGTAGGATCAGGATGTGCCAACACAGGAGCAGAAATAAAGGCAGCCTTGAGACGCTGAAAGGCCTTAATAGACTACAGAGACCAACTCTGTGGGTTACCGTCCTTTCTGGTCATATCAGTCAGAGGCTTGACCAGAGATGAGAAGTTACGAATAAACTTCCGATAATAGTTAGCAAAGCCCAGAAAACGCTGAAGAAGACGTAAACCCATGGGTCAGGGCCACTGTAGGACTGCTGAAAGTTTCTCTGGGTCCATCGCAAAACCAGCTGTGGAAATGACATAACCCAGGAATTTAACCTGTTCACGATAGAATTCGCACTTCTCCAATTTATAATAGAGATTGTTCTCTCTTCGTTTCTGAAGCACACGACAGACATCTGTGTGGTGGCTCTCCAGGGACTTGGAAAATATGTGGATATTGTCGAGATAAACCACCACACATAACTGCAACAAATCGATTGAGACCCCTATAATCAATACAAGGTCTCAGTTCACCACTCTTCTTCTTCACAAAGAAGAAATCAGCACCAGCAGGAGACAAGGATTTGCGGATGAAACCTCGAAACTGCGTCTGCAACATACTCCTCCATGGCCTTATCCTCCAAGACCGACAAAGGGTAAACCTGGCCACGAGGGGGCATGGCACCAGGCTGAAGGTCAATTGCACAATCATACAACTAGTATGGAGGCAAACTACTGGCTTGACTTTTGTCAAAGACATCGCTAAGATTGCGGTACTCCTCCGGCAGGGAGGAGAGTGAAGAGGTGCACAGGACCTTGGCTACCTTCTGGAAGCATGTCTTACTGCATTGTGGCGACCAGGAGAGAACCTCAGCATGGAGCCAATCAAAGGAGGGGTTATGCCTCTGTAACCAAGGATAATCCATAACCAGCGGAAACTTAGGTGAGGAAATAACTTGGAATTGGATTATCTCATGGTGAAGAGCCCCTACGGCCATGGACAACAGAACAGTCTCATGAGTCACATGGGCAGGCTGTAGAGGTCTCCCGTCAAGAGCCTCAATGGCAAGTGGAGTGTCACACAGCTGCAGCGGAATTAAGTGCTTCAAAACAAAGGCAGCATCAATGAACAGGCCTGCAGCTCCAGAGTTGATTAGAGCCTGTATCTCGATGGACAACTCAGCCCAAGAAAGGGTGACCGAAACCAGGGGCTTATCCTTCTGGATAACTGGGGGCGAAACAATGTGACAGGACCTCAAGGTTCGGGCGTTCCCTGGTCGGGTAGGGCAAGACTTCAAAAAGTGACCTGCCTGGCCACAATAAAGGCACAATCTCTCCCTCCCCCTAAAGTTCTCTCATCTGTGGAGAGACGTGTGAAACCCAAATGCATGGGTTCACCTTCACTGTCCGACTCGGTACCAGGAGGCACGGGAGGTGAGGGAGTCAGGGGTGGGACTGCAAAGCTCGGAGACAAACATACAGGAGGCTTCCGCAAGCGCTCCTTAAAAGAGAGTCTTTCTCTGGAGTCAATAAGGATGGCAAATGTGATCAACTTCTCCAGCTCAGTGGGTATATCTCGGGCTGCTATCTCATCCTTGATGGTATGCGAGAGACCATGAGAAAAAGCAGCCATGAGGGCCTCATTGTTCCAAGCAACCTCTGCTGCCAGAGTACGGAATTCAATGGCATAATCGGCAACAGTTCTCGTACTCTGATGGACATGAGGCACTTGGTGGCAGAAGCGTGTGGGAATGTAAAATACCCTTTTAAAGGAAGCCGCAACCTCAGGGTAACTCAAGACAACAGATTTTTGTGTCTCCCATAGAGGGTTTGCCCAGGCCAAGGCTCTTTCAGAAAGCAAAGATAACACAAAACCTACTTTGCTTCTATCTGTGAGAAACACCTGGGGCAGCATCTCAAAGTATATCTCAACCTGTTTGAGAAACCCCCTGCATTGGACTGGATCACCCCCAAATTGCTGGGAAAGCGGAGCGGAACCAGACATAGAGGTAATACTCGAGGCGGGTGCCTGCACAGAGACTGGAGCAGCAGCAGGGACGGCCTACAACACAGGTTGTAATGGAGCAGCCACAGTAGAAGATTCCAAGTGAGCCGTGTGACTCAGGAGCATTTGTAACGCCATAGAAAACTGATCCATGCAGTGATCCTGCTCATCCAATCTGGAAAAAATATCACCAACAAGTGGATTGACTGTATCTTCTGAATTCATGGGCTTTGCCTACTGTCAGAAACCATGAAATCAGACCGAGACAGAAGTACAGTTAAATCACACTTGTTTAATAATAAAAGTATATAGAACAAACATAGTCAAAACATAACCAGAGTTCGGTAACCGGAACTGATAGTCAGCCAAGCCAGAAGGTGAGGGATCAGTGTAGTGGAAGAGAAAGCAGGATCTAGAGCCAGAATGGATGTCAGCCAAGCAAGTCTTTAAACAGGAACGCAGGAGATAGTCTCTGTGATGTTGACCAAGGCGAAGGCAGAGATCCTCTGGGCTGGGCGGCTTAAGTAGGCAGGACTGACGAGCAGGATATAATCAACAGGTGAGTAACTGTGGAGAGATAGGAGCTGGCAATTAGCCAACAGCTGAGTGGCCAGCTTAGAGAAGGAAGGGCTGAGCCCAGCCCTGACACCTTCTTCCTTCCTTCCTCGGCTCCCAGCCTGAAGGAAGAGCCCCCTTCAGCCCCAGGGTCCCCTCCAAGGCTACACGACACAGCCTCAGCATTCCATCTTCCACCCAACACCCCTACTGGCAAGGCTCCACAATATTTTATGGGCTGACTCATCCACCCTGCCAAGCCTCCTGCCTGGGGATTGGCTAGATTTCCATAAATATGCAGATTATGACCTCCTTACCTCCACCCACTAGCTTCTAGAAATTTCCAGCAGCTTATAGAATCAGGGGGAGGTGCCAGAGACCTGACCTGTAGAACCCTCCAGCCTGACCTACAACCAATTAACCAGATTTACACAGCTACTGTGAGTCAAAATACATTTTCCTCACACTAGACTGTACACTAGAGGGTGCTACAAATTCATTAAAAATAAAAGGCGTTTAATAATAGAAGCAGTGCCAAGCAAGCAACCCTAATCAGCCACCAGTCATCTACACCAGTGCAGCCACATCAGAGCCCCGATCAGCCATGCCAGTCATTAACACCAGTGCAACCACACTAGTGCAGCCTCATCAGTGTCATGGCATCAGCCATGCCAATGTAACTCCATCAGAGTCCTGATCAGCCACGCCAATGCAGCTTCATCAGTGTCCTGATCAGCCACCTCAGTGCAGCCACGGCAGGGCAGCCTCATCAGTGTTCTGATCAGCAACACTAGTGCTGCCATGCCAGTACAGCCTCATCAGTGTCCTGATCAGCTATGCCAGTGCAGCCTCCTTCATGTCCTGATCAACAAAACCAGTGCAGCTATGCCAGTATCCCGATCAGTCACGCCAGTGCAGCCACACTAGTGGAGCCTCCTCAGTGTTCTGATCAGCCATGTCAGTGCAGCCTCATCAATGTCCTGATCAGTGACTCTAGTGCAGCCACATCAGTGCAGCCTCCTCAGTGTCCTGATCAGCCATGCCAGTGCAGCCTCATCAGTGTCCTGAATAGCCACGTCAGTGCAGCCATGCCAGTGCAGCCTCCTCAGTGTCCTGATCAGCCACACCAGTGCAGCCTCATCAGTGTCCTGATTAGCCACGTCAGTGCAGCCATGCCAGTGCAGCCTCATCAGTGTCCTGATTAGCCATGCCAGTCCAGCCTCCTCACTGTTCTGATCAGCCATGCCAATGCAGCTTCATCAGAGTCCTGATCAGTCATGCCAGTGCAACCACACCAGTGCAGCCTCATCAGTGTCCTGATCAGCCATGCCAGCACAGTTATGCCAATGCAGCCTCATCAGTGTCCTGATCAGCCACACCAGTGTAGCCTCATCAGTTTCTGGATCAGCCACGCCAGTGAAGCCTCCTCAGTGTCCTGATCAGTCACACCAGTGCAGCCTCCTCAGTGTTCTTATCAGCCACGCCAGTACAGCCTCATCAGTGTCCTGATCAACCACCCAAGTGCAGCCTTCTCAGTGTCCTGATCAGCCACGCCAATGCAGCCTCCCCAGTGTCCTAATCAGCCATGCCAGTGCAGCCTCATCAGTGTCCTGAACTGCCACGTCAGTGCAGCTTTATCATTATCCTGATGGGCCATGCCAGTGCAGCCTCCTTAGTGTCCTGATCAGCCATGCCAGTGCAGCCTCATCAGTGACCTGATCAGTCATGCTAATGCAACCACATCAGTGTAGCCTCATCAGTGTCTGGACCTGCCACGCCAGTGCAGCCGCCTCAGTGTCCTGATCAGCCACACCAGTGCAGCCTCCTCAGTGTTATCAGCCATGCCAGTGCAGGCTCATCAGTGTCCTGATCAACCACCCAAGTGCAGCCTTCTCAGTGTCCTGATCAGCCACACCAATGCAGCCTCCTTAGTGTACTGATCAGCCATGCCAGTGCAGCCTCATCAGTGTCCTGATCAGTCATGCCAATGCAACCACATCAGTGCAGCCTCATCAGTGTTCTGATCAGCCACGCCAGTGCAGCTTTATCAGTTTCTTGATTGGCCACACCAGTGCAGCCTCATCAGTGTTCTGATCAGCCACGCCAGTGCAGCTTTATCAGTTTCTTGATTGGCCATGCCAGTGCAGCCTCCTCAGTGTCCTGACCAGCCATGCCAGTGCAACCTCCCCAGTGTGCTCATCAGCACCGCCAGTGCAGCCACACCAATGCAGCCTCCTCAGTGTCCTGATCAGCCACACCAGTGCAGCCTCCTCAGTGTCATGATCAGCCATACCAGTGCAAGCCTCATCAGTGTCCTGATCAACCACGCCAATGCAGCCTTATCAGTGTCCTGATTAAACACACCAGTGTGGCTGTCGTCAGCACCCTGATTCAACCATATATGCCCCACTGTCACCATCACAGCAGTATGGTGTCACCAGAGCCAGCCATGTCCAAAAAAATGTTACATTGTCCAACAAATGTTCAAATCATCAGCATGACAGATGAGAGCAGCGGGGAGCTCTCGCTGTCCGATTCAGGTTCTGAGTATGAACCCATGGAACGCCATACTCAGGAGGAGTAGTAGAATGTAGTTTGGGGAGTAATTCTAACTATGTCCTAGCTATATGTTAGAAATATCTTAAAAATTTAATATACGTTTTCATTTTCTTTCCACGTTTTTCAAAAATTTGTGTCAAAAAAATGACACGTTCAAAAGACTCATTATGCCTCAAAGAAAATACTTTGGTGTGTTTGCTTTAGAAAATGTGGTCTTTCTGTGGGTGTTGCCACTGTCCTTGTGCTCCAGGGTCTTCAAAAATGTTTTAGGTAGACAGGAAATTAGATGTTTAATTAATGCCTAATTTATGCTCCTTTAAAACCCAAAGGTTCTTCTTGGATTTTGGGCCCCTCCATGTTGCTACGCTGTGAAAAAGTCGCACACTTGTGGTATTGCCATACCCATATACCATACCCAGGAGGAGTAGCAGAATGTGTTTTGGGGTCTAATTCTTATGCCGCGTACACACGGTCGGACTTTTCGTCTACAAAAGTCCAACGGACGCTGACGGACTAAAGCTGGCTGGTAATCCGATCGTGTGTGGGCTTCTCCGGACTTTCAACGGACTTTTTCAGCCTCAAATCCGACGGACTTTAGATTTGAAACATGCTTCAAATCTTTCCGACGGACTCGAGTCCGGTCGAAAAATCCGCTCGTCTGTATGCTAGTCTGACGGACAAAAACCCACGCTAGGGCAGCTATTGGCTACTGGCTATCAACTTCCTTATTTTAGTCCGGTGTACGTCATCACGTAAGAATTCGACGGACTTTTGTGTGATCGTGTGTAGGCAAGTCTGTTCGTTAGAAAGTCCGCTGCAAGTCCGTCGAAAGTCCGTCGAAAGTCTGTCGGACAGGCTGTCGGACTTTTGTAGCTGAAAAGTCCGACCGTGTGTACGCCCCATTAGTATGTCCATGTCCTATGTGTTAGAAATATCTTAGAAATTGACAACTTTGTGTAAAAAAAGGAATACGTTTTAATTTTCCAAAAACTTGTGGCAAAAAAGACATATTCAAAAGACTCATTATGCATAATAGAAAATACCTTGGAGTGTTTTCTTTCCAAAATGGGGTTATTTTTTGGGTGTTTCCACTGTCCTGGTGCTCCAGGGACTTCAAAATTGTGGTAGGTAGTCAGGAAATCAGATCTGTAATTTATGTGTAATATATATGCAACTAGGCCAGTGGTTCTCAACCTGTCTAGTGCCGTGACCCTTTAATAAAATTTCCCAAGTTGTGTGGACCCCTAACAGTAAAATTATTTTCGTAGCGTGGGTTGTCAGCACCCAAGGCAAGACAAGTCATTTGCACCCCTAACCCACGGACATTTAGCGCTCCCTGAGTCCCTTCCACAGTATTAAAACCCCTTATGGCACATTTTAGAATATACCACTCTCTTTGTTCTCCTTTCTTTCCCTTTTATCTCTCTCTATCCTAATTTCTTGTTTTTTCCCCATCCCTCTCTCTAGCTGTCTTTCTTGTTCTTTCTCTTATTCTTTCTCTCCCTTTTTCTTTGTTCCTCACCCTCTTTTCCTCTCCCTTCCATGTGTTCTCTTTTTTTATTCCTTCTCTTACTCCTTAGTGGGGGGGGGGGGGGATGAGTGGCAGTTCTGGTGGGGAGTTGTGATCTGTGTCTCCGACTTTGTGGTGTCTCATAGCAGTGACAACTATGCCAAAATCAGGAGATAGGGTCTCCTCCAGCCCATCCCACTTCACATTCCTGACCAGTCAGCTGACCTCTAGTTTCTGTCCCCCAGCCATGCCGTGAACTGAATGGGCGGCTGCGAAGAGGCTGAGTGGGCGGCCGTGGGCTCCAGGAACAGCCCAGCTGGGCGGCCACCGACACCAGGGACAGCCCTGCTGGGCAGCCGCAAAAAAGGCTGGGAGAGCGGTGTGGGCTTCAGGAACAGCCCAGGATTCGGTGACCCCTGGCAAATCATCATTCGACCCCCAGGTTGAGAACCATTGATCTAGGCTGTGAAAAAGTCACACGTGTGCTATCTCCTTAATTGGAAGGGGTAGCAGAATGTGTTTTGAGGTGTAATTGCAAGTATGCCTATGCTGTGTGTGAGAAATTACTTGGTAAAATGACAATTTTGTGAAAAAATAAAAATTTTATTTGATTTCATCATTTTCCAAAGAACTGTGGGGAAAAATAACATTTTAAAAAGTTACCATGCCTCTTACTAAATACCTTGAGGAGTCTACTTTCCAAAAAGGGGTTATTTGGGGGTTATTTGTACTGTTTTATGGCCTAAAGAAATAAGACAGGCAGTTAGTACATTAGGATTGATCAATTTTCAAATATATGTACTGTAGTTTGTAGACTCTATAACTTTCACACAGGCTTAATAATATGCACTCATTTGGGTTATTTTTTCTAAAGAAATGTAGCAGATCAAACTTTGGCCTAAATTTATTAAGAAAGATTACTTCTTTGCAAAATCTTATAACAGAAAATAAGAAAAACATTTTGTTTTTTTTAACCATTTCAGCCCTGGAAGATTTTCCCCCATAATGATCAGGCCATTTTTTGCGAAACGGCACTTTGTCGCTTTAGCTGACAATTGCGCGGTTGTGCAACGCTGTACCCAAATAAAATTGATGCCTTTTTTCCCCACAAATAGAGCTTTCTTTTGGGGGTATTTGATCACCTCTGCATTTTTTATTTTTTGCACTATAAACAAAAAAACACAATTTTGAAGAAAAAACAATATTTTTAACTTTTTGCTATAATAACTATCCAAAAAATAATTAAAAAAACACATTTCTTCATCAGTTTGGGCTGATATATATTCTTCTACATATTTTTGGTAAAAAAAATCGCAATAAGCGTATATTGATTGGTTTGCGCAAAAGTTATAGCGTCTACAAAATAGGGGATAGATTTATGGCATTTTTTATTTATTTATTTTTTTTACTAGTAATGGTGGCGATCAGCAATTTGTAGCGGGACTGCAACATTGCAACGGACAGATCTGACACTTTTGACACATCTTTGGGTCCATTGACATTTATACAGCGATCAGTGCTATAAAAATGCACTGATTACTGTGTAAATGTCACTGGCAGGGAAGGGGTTAACACTAGGGGGCGATCAAGGAGTTAAATGTGTTCCCTCTTGAGTGTTTCTAACTGTGGGGGGATGGGACTGACTGGAAGAGGAGACATATTGCTGTTCCTAGTTACTAGGAACAGCAGATCTGTCTCTCCTCCCCTGTCAGAACGGGGATTTTATTTGCACACACAAATCCCCGTTCAGGCTTTCGTGCCCGCCATCGCGGGTGGCTGGCAGACATCGCAGCTGCCAGCCACATGCATCGGGTCCCCCACAGTGCAGCAGACGCACGCCTGCTATGGCTCTTAAAGTGGTTGTAAACCCTTTTAGACCACTTTTACCTACAGGTAAGCCTACATTAAGGCTTACCTGTAGGTACTGGAAATATCCCCTAAACCTGCACGGTTTAGGAGATATCTACCATATACGATTGTGCCAACGTCATCGGCACATGCGCACTATAGAAAGGGCACAATCGCACCTTTTCATTAGTGCCCGTGCTGTGACCGTCGGCTTCTGCACGCATGCGTGGGAGTGACGTCATGCGACTCTGGCCAGTCACAGAGCCGGAGTCCATGGCCCGGAAGGAAGAGGGGTGCTTCCTCCACCGGGAACATTGCGGGCTTCGTTAGCAGGTAAGTGGCGCATAATGGGCTAGTATGTGATGCATACTAGCCCATTATGCTTTTACGTTGCAGAGGAATAAAGAGGAAGTAAAATCCATCAGGGTTTACTTCCTCTTTAAAGGAGCCGATTTACCCGTTCGTTGATTCACGAGAAAACTTGGCGACAAAATGTGCATGAGCTGGACGGCAAGGTTAAATTTCAGTATTTTTTCATTTAATAAAAAACCCAGTTGTGATTAACCGCTTCCGGACCAGTCACTCTTTTTTTTTTTTGTTTATAGTGCAAAAAAAAAAAAGAACCTCCAGAGTTCATCAAATACCACCAAAAAAAAAGCTCTATTTGTGGGTAAAAAAGGACATCAATTTTGTTTGGGTACAGCGTCGCATGACCACGCAATTGTCAGTTAAAGTGACGCAGTGCCGTATTGCAAAAAATGGCCTGGTCAGGAAGGGGGTAAATTCTTCCGGGGCTGAAGTGGTTAAATACCACCGAAAGAAAGCACTATCTGTCTAAAAAAAATGATAAAAATTTAATTTGGATACAGTGCTGCATTCCTGAGTATTTGTCATTCAAATTGGCTTGGGCAGGAAGGGGGTGAAGGTGTCTGGTATTGAAGTGGTTAAGGCATTTGGTTACATTGACAAGTGCAAAAAAAATAAAATATGTTCATCCAGCCATAAATCTTGTGAGCTGATGACTTGCTGTACACTCTTCCTCTGCGGACAGTAATTAATTATCATTGTTTATAGCTATCTCTGTTGGCTACAAAAAAACCTCACCAAGTGTTAGGAAAAGAGTGTGAGGTGTCATGTAGTCATATACCTCCCAACTTTCTGAGATGGGAATGAGGGACACCTATTAGCACAAGTATGTAGGCATTGGACACACCTCCTGCCACACCTCTTTTAAAGGAGAATTGTACAAAAAAATGTGATCACGGAGACTCGGGTGATCACCGATCCGAGTAAGGAGCCGATCCCGGCCCCTTACCATGTGATCAGCTGTCAGCCAATGACAGCTGATCACATGATGCAAACAAATGCTCAGTAATCGTTTTTTTTTTCCTCCTCAGGCTAACAGCCGATCACCGGCTTATGTTAAAGGGACATCGGTCCGGAAGAGGAAGGAGGCACATCTGCCTCATCTGTGCCTGCCAGTGCCACCTACCATTGCCACCTGCCAGTGCCCATGAGTGCCACCTATCAATACCCACAAGTGCCACCTATCAATGACCACAAGTGCCACCTATCAATGCCCACCAGTGGTGCCAATCAGTGCCACCTAGCAGTGCTGCCATCAGTGTAAGCAATCAGTGCCCATCACTGCCACCCATCAGTGCCCATCACTGCCACCTAACGGTGCCCATCAGTGCCGCCTCATCAGCGTACATCAATGAAGGAGAAAAATTACCTGTTTGCAAAATTTTATAACAAAATATTAAAAAAAAATATTTTTTTTTTAAAAATTCGGGCTTTTTCAATTTTTTTAACAAGAAAAAAAAAAATGCAGAGGTGATCAAATACCACCAAAAGAAAGCTCTATTTGTGGGGAAAAAATGATAAAAATTTCATTTGGGTACAGTGTTGTATGACAGTGTGTAGTGACATGGGACAAGTTGCTTTTCAGAGGAACTCTGTTTTTAATTGCTGCACAAAGTGAAGGATCATCTCTAAGTTGGGGAACTGCCTTAATATTTGATTTTTCACATGACCGCAATCTCCGCCTGATCCCGGGCATTGATGAGCGTTCAGGGCGAGTAGGCCCCATCCCCCACAAGCCCTTCAGAAAAGAAGGGGAAAAAGAGAAGGGATTTCTAAGGCTCCATTCACACTAGCGCGTTTTTTGATGCATTTTGCATTTTGCAGAAATGCATGGGAATTTTTTAACATGGGTTCCTATGGAACATGTTCACATCAATGCCTTTTTGTATCTCTGCATTTTTGGAAAGAGTCAGGGACTTTTTTTCATGCAAAATGCAGCGTTTTGCATGTAATACAATTCAATGGACAAGCATCAAAAATGCATGTGCACCGTTTTTGCAGCATTTTTGATGCGTTTTTGCCGTTTTTTTAAATTTTTTTTAAGACTGTAAAAAAAACTGTAAAAAAAAAAAAAAAAAACGCAAAACGCAAATCGCGGCAAAAACGCCGCAAAAACGCTGCAAAAACGCTGCTCAAAAACGTGGCAAGCATGAAAAAAAACCCTCCAAAAACGCTCAAAAGCAACATGCATAGGTGTGAATCGAGCCTAAATCTCTATACTGGCTGAATGAGCACTGTATGGGCATGTGCACAAACAAGCCCATGGAGTGGGGAAGGGGGCAGGGAGGGTGTGGGGTGTTAGTTCACTTTTTCATTTTTTCTGAAAAGGTGAAATTGCTCTTTAACAGTCAGTCTCCTTTTCCTACAAAAAAAAGTATGAAGCATGAAAATGCATCAAAAACATGCATAAAATGTGCAAAAATGCTCTACAAAAACACACTGAAAAATGCACAATTATGCAGCAGCACCACCCTAAGCTAAAAGTGAAAGAAACTGTGTTGTCACCAGAAGAGAAATAGGGGGAAAATCTTCCAATGGGGACACTCCTTCTAGTGTCTCTGGTGCTTACCAGGAATTCCTTCATTTTGAAAGGATTTCCTACCATTTGCTGTTGTGGCTTTGGGACAGGAAGTAAAGGAAAATCACCCCAATGAGACACAGATGGCAAAAAAAAACTGACATAGGACCATATAACCCTCCCTTACTCTATCCAACATGAAAAAAAAAAAGTTTTGCCATCAGTTCTAATGTAAAGGAGAAGTATGGCCAAAGCTTTTTTTGGCCATACTTCTCCTGACCCAGATATAGCTGACAGCAGGCTAAAGTCAACTGCAGTGTTGGCTGGTGGTCAATAGTTTGGGGGGGGGAGGCAAACAGACCTGACCCCCTCACTCGCACCCCCTCCCCCCCACGTGCCTTTCGGTCCACTCACGGCGATCCTATTGCTCTAACGCCACCGCCGCGGCTCTCGATCCACTTGTAGCGATACACACGCACTACCATCCTAAGACTCCCGGACAATTGGGTCTCAGGACCCGCTTCCAGATTGGCTGGGAGGAGAAGCAGGAAGACAGTAGCGAATATTAATTTGGGGGAAAAGTGCTCTGCCCACCCTTTTTCAAGCCTCAAATCACATACTTCAAGAAAAAAAAAAAAAAAAACCCACATTGAAATCCATGCATCCGGCAACCTGCATGGAGGTTAGGGGGCGGGCACATGGATTAGGGAGGGCGGCACCCCTAATGGATTGGCCTCCACTGGTTAGCTGTCCGATGATGTCACAGAGCTCGTCCAGGCACTGCAGGGATCCCGACATTAATGTTGTGATCTGCCCAGATGCCTGACTGGCAGCTAGTTCAGCCTCTCAGAGCACTGCTTAGAGCCTGAGCCAGCAGCTCCTGCCCCCTCAACAGCCCGACGCTCCAGTGAGCGCTGGAGGGGCAGATCAGAGAGCCGGTGGCTGACAGTCACTGTTCTCCACTCAGAGTGGGCCAATAACTCAGCGATCAGCGGTGTTTGATTGCTCAGTTCTCAGTGTATAGCTGGTGAGACAGATACAGCTTGGATTGATGCTGCAGCCATCCCGGTGAGTATGATTTTTTTTTTCTCTTTCTTTCCTGTGCTCCTCATTTAACACTGTAGTATTCAGCAGCTTTTTATTGGTATGCCATAAATATGCAAGAGGTGCATTGAGTGCAAAGTGCCCTGGCAGCCAAGGGGTTAAAGTTATCCTCAGCTAGATCATTTCCAATAGAGATTATGCAGCCTCTCCCAGAAACTCCACCCACCCACTACAATGAAAGCCGTTCCTGTGCTCAGCCCCAGTTGGTGACAGGTTAAAGTTCTGGAAGTGACAGCAGCAAGTGACAGTCGTGTTGTGACACTCCCCCTGACACAGGTCTCTCTACTCTTCCTGCCTCCTGGACACTCATCACAGCGCAGAGCTGGGGACAAGCCATCTCCTAGGACGCCTACACAGGGTGACAACACCTGACAGCCATCAGTGGGACAGGTGAGCAGAGTCACCCATGATTGTGGATTCTATAGGACTCTCCCCCCTCCTCCTGTCTGGAGCTCTCCTCGATCTTAGGCTGCTTTGTGCTGCTCTCTGCAGGGCTCCTTCTAATGTATGGCTGCTGATTGTCCTCAAAGTTCCAGTCTGAAGTCCTCCTGCCCCTCTGAAATACAAAGAAGGGGACATCAGAGCATTTTGCTTTAACCCTTCCTTTGCTGTGCTGGACAGTTCACTGCTTTAAAGTCACACTAAATAAGAAAAAGTGTGTTTATATTCCCCTTTCACAATGTGCGCTTCTACACACATTTTTTGCATGTTTTCACGTGACACGCATAGGGCAGCCCATTCGCCCCTGCACCTTTTTGGGCATAGAACATCTCAGGTTTACTGTGCATTTTGGCATGTTTGTCCTGCCTTTGTCGCTTGTTTAGCTGCTTGCACAAAACACTCAAACAAAATATTCCTAAAATAACCCTATTAGTGCTTACAATAGTTGAATTAATAGCGCAATCCAATTTACTCAAGTAATTAGTGTTGCTGCTTATACTGTAATGTGCTTCCCACATCCACCAATACACATGGGCCACCCTGTGCGCCACAATGCACTATGCCCCATGCACCTTTTCGGGCATACAGCACGGCGCTTTTTTACTACGCATTTTGGCATGTTTGTAGTGTATTTGTCGCTTGTTTAGCTGCTTTCAAAAAATAATCAAACAAAATATTCCCAATATAACCCAATTAGTGCTTACAATAGTTGAATTAATAGCGTAATCCAATTTACTCAAGTAATTAGTGTTGCTGCTTATACTGTAATGTGCTTCCCGCATCCACCTATACACATGGGCCGCCCTGTGCGCCACAACGCACTATACCCCATGCTCCTTTTCAGGCATACAGCATGGCGCTTTTTTACTACGCATTTTGGCATGTTTGTAGTGTATTTGTCGATTATTTAGCCGCTTGCAAAAAATAATCAAACAAAATGTTTACAATATAACCCAATTGGTGCTTACAATAATTAAATTATTAGAGCAATCCTGTTTACTCAAGTAATTAGTGTAGCAGCTCATACTGTAGTGTGCTTCCCACATGCACCAATACACAATGCATCAAATAGGGCCTTAATTAACGCTTGCAAAAAATGTGCATCTGCTGGCCAGGTTTGGGGTACCCTTAAGAATGAATGGCACCGCAAACGCAATTTACATTTTTCACGTGTTTATTGTGTGTTCCCGGAACACAAAGATGTGACTGCAGCCTTAAAACCCCTTTTTCGATGCACCTTGATGTGTAACTTTTACTTTGTAGGAGGAGGTGACTGGTTGTTAAAACTGGAGCTAAAGGCAATTTATACTCACCTTTCCTCCCTGGCTGGCTGGTGCATCTTCTTCTGTGTGCCAGTCTTTGGCCACTTTCATTGGCCAGCGAGAGACAATGTCACTCCTGTGCATGCGTAGGAGGCTGTCATTCCGGCACACAGGGATCAGGATGACCACTGTGAGCAGAGCTGTGCATGCGCAGCTCACTTTACATGCCAGGGGAGGCTGCAAACAGGCAGTTCAGTGTAATTTATTGCAGAAGCGACACGGTTATTTACAAAAGACATTGCACGTCTCTCTTGCAATAAAAAAACTGTCTTGCTGATGCAAACAACAGCAGAATTTTAGTTCCACTTTAAACAAAAAACCCAGCCAAAAACTCACCAAAAACCATTGTACTTTTCATGGGAAAGATGCACCTGTACCTTCTTTCCTGCCTTAAAATCACACCTCACCATGTTGCATTGATGTGAACAGGCATCAAAGAGAATAATGTGATTTCCATTGTTGTGTATTGCAGCAGGAAAAGTCGCACCAGTGTGAACAAGGCCAGAGCTAAAAACTATTTTTACTTTGGTGCATATTCATACACTTGTAGGAGAATAAAATGTGCATAATTCTGAACAATTATGAAAATACGTCATGTGAAATCTTCTATTTCTGTGTGATATGTACTATGTGTGTGTTATTGCATTTAATTAATGTGACACTAAACTCTGATTCAAAATGTAATTCTAGTCAAGTATTCCTAACTCAGAAAAGAACAGTTTATTTTTCTAAGCCTCCTCTAAAATCTCCGAATTCTATTTATTTATTTTTTGCCTTTCTGTGATCTGATCTGGTGGCCACGTTCTTTCTCCATGGTCCCACTGTATGTAGGAATAGAGCCACCCTTTCTTGCTCTCGAAATGAAGTGGAAGCTATGGACTATGGGATTTGTAGTTTGCATAGAAAAGTGCCCATGACCATTACTGACCTGCACTGTTCATTTCAAACAAACAGAAGTGAGAGGGAAAGGAGAGGTTCAGGAGCTCATGGAGGACATTACAATGGGACAACAAAAATACAGTAAGAAACAATTTCATGAAAAATAGATTATGGGACCATTAAATAGTAGATGTCCAAAGATTATTTGGGCAGTGGTTAGTCTCTTTTCTATGGAAAAAATCAATTGACATTCGTTGGCCAAGTTGGGGAGAAGAATGGGTTCTAGCAATGCAGACATGATTTGAATGGGTAGCTGTATCATGGTCTGCCATTCAATGAGGCATCTACTATATTATGGCCAACCGCTGTTATTGATGAGTAGATGTGAAATAATACAACAATAAAAGTGGGGGGGGGGGTGTTTTTTAATTGTTTTGTTTGCAATTTTTCAACCCCCCTCCTCAAAAAGCTGGTACAGCATAACACCCCTAGAAAATAGATAGGGTTTTAATTGTCAAAATATATCACATACTGAGGGACAGAAAGCATAAAGAGCAAAAAAGAATAACATATTAGTACAACAGTGTATCAAAAAACACAAGGATCATGCCATTGCTTTGTATTTTTACAGCATTTTAGCCATCAAACATATACATTAAACCTTTATAACCAGGGACAAGGGGTGTGCAGATGGGGCGGCTACCATAGGTGCAATGGTTTACCTCCCTTCCGTTGCAAGGTTGACAGGAGTAGCTGACAGAAGTAGTGAGAGTGATTTTGACAGGCAAGTGACTGTTGGGTCTACGTAGGATCCCTAAGTGGAGGCGCGGTTTGGAATCTTTGCCCTGGGCTCTGGATGACCTTGTCCTGGCACTGCTTCTGACCATCAATACCAGTGAAGAAGTATATGGTATTTGACCTTATAGATTTTAACTATACAGGTGCATCTTAATAAAGAATAGAATATCATCAAATGTTAATTTTTTTTCAGTAATTAAATAAAAAAAAAGTGAAACTCATATGTGTATATATATATATATATATATATATATATATATATATATATATATATATATATATATATATGATATAAGATATATTTCAAGCATTTCTTTCTTTTAATTTTGTTGATTATGGCTTACAGCTAGTTATTATGTCATATATTTTTGCTAGTGTTTGAAAATGAAACCCCCATCTACTTTTCGGTGGTGCTATGCTGTATTAGGTGGGAAATAGGCTTGTTTGTAATAATTTAAATTATACAAGACGCGCTCTCTCATTGTCACTGACTTGTTAGTCAAATGAAGATGACAGTGGAAAGGACGACATTGTGGCTGCCTACATCCACCCTCTATTTTTTATTTCCATCTATTCTTCCTGTTCTGGTGCAGCTTCTTTCTCTGAGCTTCCAAAAGAGAATTGTGACTCACATGAAATGAATACTTAGGATCCTATTTTTTATTTTTTCTACCTTTATAAAGTCTTAACTTCCATGTTCTCAAGTTAACCTATTAATGTCAGAAATCTGCTGCACATTTTGGAAAATATGATACACAAAAGTGATCTCTGTTTTCAAAAAAACATATGACATTAAATGACTTTGATGTTTAAGGGAATAAGAAATAGTGTGAAAAATGTAATTTTTCTGAAAATGTTAGAGGCCACAAACTGAATATTAGGACTCTTACTGTTCAGCTCTGTATGCTGTTCTGTAGATTATATGTTGCATGGTATATCTTTATGTATACTGTGTTGTACATGATATACTCCATGCTGCTCCACCCGGTATGCATTGCTTTACATTATACACCGATAAGCCATAACTTTATAACCATCTACCTAATATTGAATAGGTCGTCCTTTTGACTCAAAACAGCCTCTTTTGCTGCCAAAACAGCCCTGAGCCATCGAGGCACAGTTGCCACTAGATCTCTGAAGATATGCAGTGGTATATGGCACCATGCTATCAGTAGCAGATCCTTTAAGTCCTGCAAGTTGTGAGGTGGGGCCTCCATGGATCGGACTTGTTTTTCCAGCACAGTCCACAGATACTTGATTGGATTGAGATTTGGAGAATTTGGTCACCTCAAATTTGTTGTTGTGTTCCTCAAACTGTTCTTAAACAATTTTTGCAGTGTGGCAAGGTACATTATCCAGCCAAAAGTGGCCACTGCCATCAGGGAATACTGTTTTAATGAAGGGGTGTACTTGGTCACCAACAATGTTTGGATAGATAGTACATGTCAAATTACTACCCACATGAATGGCAAGACCAAAGTTTCCTAGCCCAAAGCATCACATTTTCTCCACTGGCTTGCCTTCTTCCCGTACTGCATCCTGCATCTTCCTCAGATAACTGACGAACGCGCAACTGGCCACCCACATGTAAAAGAAAACACGATTTTTCTGCTTTCAACACCTCAGCTTTAGGGACAACATGTTTACTTGCTGCCAAATACAGTGCCTTGAAAAGTATTTATACCCCTTGAGATTTTCCACATTTTGTCATGTTACAACCAAAAACGTAAATGTATTTTATTGGGATTCCATGTGATAGATCAACACAAAGTGGCACATAATTGTGAAGTGAAAAGAAAATGATAAATGGTTTTCAAATTTTTTTACAAATAATAATGTGAAAAGTGTAGCATGCATTTGTATTCAGCCCCCCTGAGTCAATACTTTGTAGAACCACCTTTCGCTGCAATTACAGCTGCAGTCTTTTTGGGTATGTCTCTACCAGCTTTACACATCTAAAGAGTGACTTTTTTCCCATTCTTCTTTGCAAAATAGCTCAAACTCTGTCAGATTGGATGGAGAGTGTCTGTAAACAGCAATTTTCAAGTCTTGCCACAGATTCTCAATTGGATTTAGGTCTGGACTTTTACTGGGCCATTCTAACACATTAATATATTTTGATCTAAACCATTCCATTGTAGCTCTGGCTGTATGTTTAGGGTTGTTGTCCCACTGGAAGGCGAACCTCCGCCCCAGTCTCAAGTCTTTTGCAGAGGCCCGTAAACACGATCGGACTTTTTGACAACAAACATGCAAATTAGCTGTTTTGGAGCAACATCCAACCGTGTGTACGCTCCATCGGACAAACTTTTTCTGTTTCCATTGGACTTTTGTTGGCTGTGCGAACGCACAAACTTTCCGGCAACAAAAGTCCGATGGAGCAAAGTCCGATCGTGTGTACACAAAACCATCGGACTCTTGTACAAACTACAGTACGCAGCCACGAGAATGTTTCCAGCGTGATCCCATCGCGCTGGTTCTCGGAGATAGGGTACTGTACATCTTGCGCTGGCTGCAATAGGAAAAACACATTTTCCTACTGCGGCGGGCGCGAGAGGGAATTTCCCTCTGGGAGAATACCAGGCCCTTCAGTTTGGATTGGTATGGATTTCAAGGGGAACCCCCTACGCCAAAAAACCGGTGTGGGGGCCCCCCCAAAATCCATACCAGACCCTTATCCGAGCCCGCAGCCTGGCCGGTCAGGAAAGGGGGTGTGGACGAGCGAGCGCCCCCCCCCTCCTGAACCGTACCAGGCCGCATGCCCTTATCAGATGACATGACCACGCCCCCTTATGACGTCACAGTCCCAGCATGCCCCGGGACTGTGACGTCATAAGGGGCGGGGTCACCGCCTATATAAGTCATTGCGGAGCGCTCACACAGCATTACAGCAGGAGAGAGCGTCGTGTCAACATCAGAAGAGGGAAGAAGACGACGCAGAAGTCCGGGCCACCGCTAGCAGAAGATAGCAGAGGAGCCGGCAGAAGAACCGGACACCGGGAGAAGAGGCCGAACACCTGGAGAAGAGGCCGGAGAACGGGAGAAGAACCGGACACCAGGAGAAGAGGCCGGAGAGAGCGGCGAAGTCGGAAGAAGACCCTCAAAGTCTGAAGAAGACCCCGGAGCTGTCTAATAAATTACTATAAAAACCTGTGTAGTGTGTTTTTTGTTTTTTTTTATTGACACTTTTTTCCCTAGGTGAATGGGTAGGGGTACGATGTACCCCATACTCATTCACATAGGGTGGGGGACCGGGATCTGAGGGCTCCCGGATTCCGATAAGCCCCCTCCCGCAGACCCCGACAACCAATGGCCAGGGTTGTTGGGAAGAGGCCCTTTGTCCTCATCAACATGGGGACAAGGTGCTTTGGGGTGGGGGGGCCGCTGGGCGCTCCCCCTCCCCCAAAGCACCCACCCCCATGTTGAGGGCATGCGGCCTGGTACCGTTCAGGAGGGGGGGCGCTCGCTTGTCCCCACCCCCTTTCCTGACCGGCCGGGCTGCGTGCTCGGATAAAGGTCTGGTATGGATTTTGGGGGGACCCCCACGCCATTTTTGGGCGTAGGGGTTCCTCTTAAAATCCATACCAGACCTAAGGGCCTGGTATGCCCCTGAAGGGGAACCCATGCCAGTTTTTTATTTAAAATTTGGCGTGGAGTTCCCCCTCAAGATTCATACCAAACACAGTGCCTGGCATTAGCGGGGATCCAGTTCGGATCCCCGCACCAGTGTGAACCCGCCTCGCAAGGTGTCAATCTCGCCGATAAAAGCAGCGAGATTGACACAATATCAGACAACAATACAGAAGTTGACCAAAGGGTGGTGGTAAAGAGTTGAAAAACCACGTGATTTGGTGAAAGTTGGCTGAAAAAGTTCTGCCGTGTGTATGCAATACAAACTTATGGCCAACACCCTTTGTACAAAAATCCAAGGGAAAGTTTGTACAAAGTCCTATCGTGTGTATGAGGCTTAACAGGGTTTCTTCTAAGATTGCCCTGAATTTGGCTCCATCCATATTCCCATCAACTCTGATCAGCTTCCCTCTCCCTGCTGAACAAAAGCATCCTCACAACATTGATGCTTCCACCACCATGTTTCACAGTGGGGATGGTGTGTTCAGGGTGATGTGCAGTGTTAGTTTTCCGCCACACATAGCGTTTTGTTTTTAGACCAAAAAGTAAAATTTTGGTCTCATCTGAGCAGAGCACCTTCTTTCACATGTTTGCTGTGTCCCCCACATGGCTTCTCGCAAACTGGAAACTGGACTTCTTATGGCTTTCTTTCAACAATGGCTTTCTTCTTGCCGCTCTTCCATAAAGGCCACATTTGTGGAGTGCACGACTAATGCCGCATACACACGATCGGAATTCTCGAAAAAGCTATGATGGTTTTTCTGACAGAATTACGCTCAAGCTTCTCTTGCATACACACGGTCACACCAAAGTCCGACCGCCCAGAACTCGGTGACGTACAACACACACAACGGGACTAGAAAAGGGAAGTTCAATAGCGAGAACACCACCCTTTGGGTTCCTTCTGCTAATCTAATCTGGTGTTTATCTCGTGTTAGTAGAAGTGTGGTGAGAGGCGATTCGCACTTTTCAGACTCCTACTTTTTCAGATCGTTTTACTGCTGTTCAGTTTGTGCTTGTGGGTTTGTATCTGGTTTTCAGTGCGTGAAGTCAGTTCGTATTTGTTTTTCAGTGTGTTCTTGTCTGCTCGTTTCTGATTTTCAGCTCACTCTTCACAGGCCTTGCTGTTCTTCAGTGCGTTCTGTTTAGTTTGTTCTGACCAGCTGACCGTTTTGAAGCCATGTTGCGGGTACATGCTCGTCGTAGAGTTCGTGCTGTGTGGGGGCTTGGTGTAATAATCCTATGTAATTATGTTGCCTCAGTTGGGCCTGAGGCCGGACTTTCAGAAACTCCAATGACGGCCCTGGAAGCTGGCCATCCTGGCTTGCTCCCCCCAAAGCGCCCGTGAAGTGCGAGAAAAATATGTAGAATACTTTACGGGTAGGGGGGCCATTGCTATGGCAGCACATTTTGAATACGTTTTCTCTTTTATCAGATCAAATCTTGATTTTAATTTACTCATTGGGTTTCTTTTTGCTGTCTCCTAGGTTCTCCTAGTGCACTTGTAGTGCCAAGTGGTTTTTCCATTATTAAATAACACCCATTGTCACTGTAAACACCAACTTAACACAAAAAATGGTATTGATCATTGAAAGAAGAAGCCAAACATTGTTGAGTATAAAACCTTTTACAGACATCCCCTATTTTAAGGCCCTAATTGGTGGCATGAGGAGCACTTATAATAAGGAGCTCAAGAAGGCCCAGGATTCCCTGAAATCAGGAGCTGCAGCAGATGACATTTTTGTACCCAGGCTGTGGTACTATGACAGACTGCTTTTTCTGTCAGGCCAGACTGAACCCAGGCCAGCACTCTCCAGTCTTCCTTCCACACTTCCTTCCTCCCCAACCTGGGCCTTCCAGGCAGCAACATGTGGAGGAGCCTAGCTTGAGCCAGGTATAGCATTCTTCAAAATATTTCTGGTTGTCAAATTAATGATATTAATATATGCTAATTTTGATCATTATTTCTGATTTCACAAAGTGTTTTACATATCAATAGACAGTAGTGGCCACAAATTATTGGGACAAGAATGAAAATGCTGGGGTCAGAATGATAGTCTTTTCTATTTATTAACATTAAATTTGCAACAGTCATGAGTTGAAAATTGTGTGTGATTGATGAACCAAAAACTAAAATGATGTCCTTTTTTATACACAGGAAAGCCTCAGCCAGGCCGTGGAAAGTGGCAGTCAGGAGGTGGCCGGGCCCAGTAGCCTGCCAGAATCGCAGGTCCCTCCCCTTCGCCTTCCACCAAAAAGTGGCAGGAAGAGTAGTAATGTGAAGGAGGCAGCAATTGGCCTATTTATGAAGGCTACTGCAGCCCTCAGAACCCCCCACAGTGTTCAAGAGGACTTTGCATACATTACAGCCTGCAAAATGCTGAAAATGGAGGAGGGCCAATGCCTCTTATGTGAGGAAGTGATGTTACAAGCCCTAAACAAGGGCTTGAGGGGTCAACTCAAAAGTCAAAGCCATATTTGTGAGTTGAACCATGGTCCTCCTCCAGGTCCTCCTCCTCCTCCACATCCTGCCATACCTCCAACACCACAGCCACAGCCTTGAAGGAAGCATCTAAGGAAGACCAGAGAGTGATGGCCTTGGTTCAGTCTGGTCTGGCAAAAGATGCAGGCTGTGGTCTGACCACAGCCTGGGGCCAGATATGTCATCTGCTGCTGTTCCTGATCTCTTGTAGTCCTGGAGCGGATTGTGCTCACTATTATAAGGACTCCTCAGGCCACCAATTTTGATTGTAAAATTATTGATATCTGCCCTGGGGTACAAAGGCTTTGCAAACTTCACCAGTTTCTCCAGCGTTGCCTTCCTCTTTATTTTGTTATGACCCAGAATAAATGGATATTTTGTTTTCAGAAATACTTCCTTATGTGTTTTACTTCAAAAAGTACAGTTTTTTTTTTTTAGGCAGGTACATTTAAAAAATACAATGTCAAATTAACAAGGGACACCAACCAACCTCATTGAGATTTACAAATACAAGATAATAATGGTGTTGTGGAAACGTGACAAAATAATTAAAAAAAAACAAATGGAGATCACTATAAAATAATAAAAAAAAACATCAGGAGATCTTGATTCCAAAAAATCTTTAAAAAGACTATAAAAATTAATTATAAACATTATTAGGGAGATCTGGCTTTAAAAACCAAAAAGATTATTCAGGAGATCACGAGAAATAATAAAGAAATAAGTTTGTGAGAAGTCTGTGTAAATATGAGTAGCAAAACAACTTCATTCTTTTAGCATTATAAAGAAGAAGAGAATGTGCTGCATTGAAAGATTAAAAAATTTGCAGTGCGACGAATGTGCCATCTCCATTACGAACGGTCGTTTTACCAGACTGAGCGGCTCCGTCTCGAACTTGATTCTGAGCATGCGTGTTTATTTGCGCGTCGGAATTGCATACACACGAACAGAATTTCCGATAGAAACTTTTTCCATCTGGAAAATTGAGAACATGCTCTCAATCTTTTGCTGGCGGAAATTTGGCCAGCAAAAGTCTGATGGCGCATACACACGGTCGCATTTTCCGATCAAAAGCTCTCATCGGTCTTTTGCTGGCCAAATTTCCGATCGTGTGTACACGGCATTATAGTTTACCTGTGGATAGATTCTCCCACCTGAGCTGTGGATTTCTGCAGCTCTTCGGGAGTTACCATGGGCCTCTTGGTTGCTTCTCTGATCAATGCTCTCCTTGCCCAGCCTGTCAGTTTAGGTGGGCGGCCATGTCTTTAGGTTTGCAGTTGTGCCATACTCTTACAATAATAATACAATGCAATACAAATGCACACCATACTTTTCAGATATTTACCGGTATTTGTAAAAAATTTTGAAAAACATTTTTATTTTCCTTCCACTTCACAATTTGGTGCCACTTTGTGTGGGTCTATCACATAAAATCATAATAAAATTCATTTACATTTTTGGTTGTAGCATGACAAAATGGGGAAAATTTCAAGGGATATGAATACTTTTTCAAGGCACTGTAAATCCCACAACTTTTTAGGATGCCTTTGTAACAAGGTAATCAGTATTATTCAACAAACCTGTCAGTGGTCATAAAGTTTTATAGCTGATCGGTGTATACTCCAGTATGTATTATTTATGCAATATCCTATACATTATATATTCCACAATGGGCCACTCTTTACCTTACCGTGTATAATATATATTCCACACTGTGCCACTTTATACCTTGATGTGTACATGATATACTCTATACCAAGCCACTCTGTACATTATATACGCCACACTGTGCCAAAATGTATTATATACATGATCTTGTACATTATAATACCTCACACTGCGCAGCACTATCACCTTTATACTGTGACATTATTGTGTACATTATGAATGAATGAATGAATGAATGAATGAATGAATGAATGATTTATAAAGCGCTGCAAATGCGAACTGAATCGCCTCAAGGCGCTGGATGCATTCTCTGATGTCCACTTCTCAGAAAAGGAAGGTCTTTAGTTTTTTTCTGAAGGCCTGGTGGTTTTCTTCCATGCGGATGTTGGTAGGAAGAGCGTTCCATAGTCGAGGTCCTTGGACTGCGAATCTTCGTTCTCCCTTTGCTTTGTAGCGGTATTTGGGAATGGTGAGGAGGTTTTGGTTAGCTGATCGAAGACTGCGATTCGGTGTATAGTTATACACTGGGGCACTCTGTACATTATCCTGTACATCATATACTTCACACTGTGCATCTCTGTACATTATATACTTCATACTGTGCCACGCTATACATTATAACGTACATTAAATACAGTACTCCACACTGTCCAACTCTGTACATTATTCTGTACATTATATACTTCACACTGTGCTTTTCTGTACATTTATATACTTCAAATTGTGCTCTTCTGAACATTATTCTGTACAATATATACTCCACACTGTGCTTTTGTGTGCATTATTCTGTACATTATACACTACCCACTACCCTGCTCTGCACATTACCTTGTACATTACATACTTTTTACTACTCCACTCTGTACACTGTGCTGTAAACTATACTGCACATCGTCTCCTTCTGTACTCTGTAATGAACATTGTGTACTCTATTGTAGATGGTACTGTAGACAATACCGCACACTCGTGGACTTTTTTGTTCCATACACTTTTACATTTTTTTTTACAGAAGTTGTTTTGTTATGGACAAGAGAACTTCTACTAAAACATGAATTGAATATTTGTTTAGATGCCTATTTCAGAATTCGAATGGGATACATTTTTGTTTAATTTTCAGACTATTACAATGAGATGGGGATTCATTTTCAGGAAGAGGAGAACAACTTAAAGTGGATGTAAACCCAATTTTTTTTTTTTTTGATGTCATAATGTAGAGTATAAGATTTCCTATCATTTCAGCCCAGTCTTGCCACAAAGAGTTAATCCAGCTCTGAGCAATCCTATATCCTTGTTCAGTGAGATAAAACTTGACAAACAGAGAAAAACTTTGTCAAATCCTCCCCCTTGCTGTGAGTGACAGGTGATTTACATATCTCGTGCACTAGCCTAAGACATGCATTATTTTTTCATTCCCACCCCCACTCCTTTCTTCAGCAGCTCTGCAAGGATTGGCTGTTCCACACCTCACCATGATTTGGCATGCTGAAGTCATGTGGTTACTTTCCTGTCTTTTCACTGGATGTTAGAGATCATAGCAGAAGTTCAGTGTAAGAAATACACAGGAGAAAATGCATATTGACAAGGGGAGTGTAGAGGTGGGTGCATGAGCACTGACAGATCATCATCCACAGAGGTAAGTACAGCAGAGACTGAGGGGGTGGGGAGGGTATACAGTTCACCTTTTCTTTTCTCTGAAAAGGTGAACTAACATTTTACATTACAGATTTTCACAAGTGGGATAAGATGGTAAGTGGAAAGGATTTTGTCATCCCTCTTGAGAAGCAGACACTATCTACATGGTATAGGCATATAAGTCGGCCTTCACCTGTGTACACTTAATAC
Organism: Aquarana catesbeiana; assembly: GCF_042186555.1. NCBI lineage: Eukaryota > Metazoa > Chordata > Amphibia > Anura > Ranidae > Aquarana > Aquarana catesbeiana. The sequence goes on from NC_133325.1 coordinate 517,740,070, forward strand.
CGGGCATCTTCCTGAGGGCAGAGAGCAAATTCAACAGAAAACATCATAAGGGTCAGTCAAGATACGAATATTATCTTGTTCTTTGGATAAGGTGCCTATAGCTGTTTCTTGAGCTCTTCAACAAGCTGGTCAATGAGATTGTCTAATTGTGAATCTCCTTTTTTATGTACAGTTCTTGATAATGTTACATGGTTAGACAGGGTGAAAGAAGACACAAGTCCATCTAGTTCAACCAATACCAAAAAAAATCTCGACTTGGTAGAATAGGACTTTGTACAGCTGACAACGAATCAAACAACAAAATCCATATATTATAGAGCATTGCGTAAATTCACTTCCACCACCTGGAGTGGTACTCCTACAACACCCATCAAATTACCCATATCTGTTCTTAAATTACTTATTGCTGACCTCCATATACATAACTGGCTCGAACATGAATCCCTATCCTTGACAGACCTAGTCCAAAAAGCTTGTATCTAACTTTTCCACACACTCAAAACAGTTCTAAAACTTAGTGCAGAATCTTACTACCAATATATGCAAATCACTCATTGTCTCCAGAGCAACCCACAACTATTGATCTCTATTCCCACAAAAGCAATAGCATACTACTCACCCCATTCCTCTGGAGGTAAAGGTCTCTCTCTATTTTACAACATACTGCAAGAAAAGACTCAATTGCAACACTCCCTGACCTTCAATCAATGGGGGCGTGATCTAGGAAGATCATATATATAAAAGCAATGGCAAAGAGCTCTCATATCCACATATGAGGCCACAAAATGCACTGCACTGTGGAAACGTACGCAGAACATTGTTCAAAGGAGATACTTAACCCCAGATAGAATAGCCAAATTAGACAATGCCACATCCCCCTGGAGAAATTGGAGAAAATGCGGTTCACCGGGTTCCTTATTACATACCCTCTGGGAATGCCCAAACATAAAGTACTACTATTCTTTCACAAATTACCGGACTGATTATAATACCATCACCTGACTTAGCCCTACTAAACCTAAGTATAGATTCCATACCTATAGCTCACAGAAAAATAATTGCCCACATACTACTTGCAGCCAGGCGAAACATAACTAAACTCTGGAAAAATATTAAATCAACAGTTGTACTAGATGTCATTATGATGGTCCAAACACATCATGATTATGAAACTCTCCTGACGAAAAAATAACCGGTCTTACACCAAGCTGGGGCGAATGTGGAAATCCTGGTCTAACTGGTATAAGATACACACTAGCTTGTAAATACTTGGTTGTCTCTTCATGCAGGTCCCCCCCCCCCCCCCCAACTTGAAATAATATTGTTAAATTACAGCTTTTACTTATATAAATTAAGAAAACTGTTACAGCACTGTTTAAGATATACCACATATACTTATAAATCTGAGCTTATCTAATAAGATTCGTACATCCAGACAATCTTTAATAACATCTCCTTGTCATAAATATATATGTTATCTGTTCATATGTTTCCTAATATGCATGACACATTGACAATGTTTGTAACTTGAAAATGCACAATAAAAAACTATTGGAAGGGAAAAAAAACAAATCCATATATTATAATCAAATATTTCATACATTGATTAAAAATATACTGTATTTCAAAAACATTATATCTGCGCAAAATCACACAGCTAGTTAGGCTCGGTTCACACATCGGCGGCACGACTTGCAGGTCGCCTCAGCGAGGCGACCTGCAAACGACTGCCGGGGCGACTTGCGAGACGACTTCTGCATAGAAGTCTATGCAAGTCGCCCCAAGTCGCCCCCAAAGTAATACAGGAACCTTTTTCTAAGTCGGAGCGACTTGCGTCGCTCCGATTAGAACGGTTCCATAGCACAGAACGGGAGGCGACTTGTCAGGCGACTAGGTCGCCTGACAAGTCGCCCCAGTGTGAACCGAGCCTTATGATCTTCTATCTTTCCATTCTCACAACAGATTAGAATATACAATATAGCAGGTATTGATTGATACAGTAGTGTGACATATATAAGAGTGCATGCAAAATCCCTTCTTCTTCTCATCAACATATTTGCCATAAAGCCATCTCTGAAAGTTGGCTAAAATTACTTCATTAGAAGATGAATCATCACAACAGTCAGTGATAAAGTAAGAGAAAAGACAAAGTCTCAGAGCGGGGCCACAAATTCTTGAGGTTCATTGTGCATATGTGTTACCTGTGTTTTTGTTTTTTTTGGTTTTTTTTTAGCCCATGCAAATAATACAACATTCTTCCTACTGGAACATCTCTGAGAGGTTATAACATGATTTGACTATACAAAACACCTCTATTGTCTCTCTCTGCTTCAGTCATTGTGCTCCACGAAGGGGTGAGATACTGATATACTTCATTCCACTTCTTACCTAGTTAAGCTGAGTACACACGGGCCGAAAATTGTCAGTTCGGCAGGAACTGTGTACAGCTCCTCGCCCGACAGAAGCTGGTCTCACAACTGGCTTCTGTTCAATGAGCAATGGCTGCAAGTGCTGAACACTGTGTTCTGTTCGTGCGGGGGTTGGGGGGGCAGTCCCCCTGTCAGAACACAATAGCTCAGCGGGGGAGATCACCGCACTAACATCGCTTAGTTAGTACTGCGACCTCTTAGTTTTTTTTGTTTTTTTTGTTCAGCCTGCTGGGTAGAATGAAAAAAAAATTCCCGTGTGTACCCAGCATTAACCTGCTTGAAAAAAAGACACAAGTCCATCCAACAAATAAAAAAAAAAATATATACACACACACAAATAAAAAAAAAAAAATATGTATATACACACACACACACACACACACACACACACACACACACACACACACACACACACACACACACAAGAAAACCTTCATATACACAATTGTATACCCACAGTTGATACAGAACAAGGCAAAAACCCTTAATAAAGCATTATCCAATTTGCAGCAATGGGGAAAAAATCCTTCCTGATCCCTCAGGAAGCAATCAGATATTCCCTGGATCAGCTACCCTTAGTGCTATAAATATACCCCTGGTACCTATAAATATAAGTATCTAGTTTTATTTTAAAAATTCAGAAAAGAATCCAGGCCTTTTTTTTTTTTTTAAATCTACAGAGCTGGCGAGAACCCCAGCTCTTAAAGGGAATCCATTCCACATTTTCACAGCTCTTACTGTGAAGAAGACTTTCCGTCTTTGGAGAATAAATCTCTTTTCCTCCAGGTGTAAAGAGTGCCCCCTTGTCCTCTGTGATGAACTTAAAGTGAATAACTCAGCATCAAGTTCAATATATGGACCACTTATGTATTTATACATGGTGATCAACCCCCCCCTACCCCCCCTCCCCTTTAATCGACTCTTTTCAATAGAGAATAATTTCAGTTCAGCTAATCTTTCCTCATAGCTGAGCTCCCCCTTCCCTCTGTTAAGTTTGGTTACCTTCTCTGCACTTTCTCCATTTCTCCAATATCTTTTTTTGTGGACTGGTGCTCAAAATTGAACTGTGTATTCCAGATGAGGTCTTGATTTTTCTATTTGATTTGTACAGGGGCAAAACTATGTTGCTCTCTCTGGATTCTATACCTCTTTTAATACATTCTTGTATTTTACTAGCTTTAGAAACTGCAGCTTGGCATTGCTTGCTGTTATTAAGTCTGTGATCTACCAGAAAACCCAAATCCTTCTCCACCATTCTCCCAGCTGTTCTCCTAGTATGTATGTTGCATGCATGTTTTTAGCCCTGAAGTGCACATTGCTGGATCGGATCAGGCTCAGGTAAGAAAAAAGGAGGGAGCTGGAGCTGCAGCACAGAAGGTTCTTCACTTTAATAGATTGAATGCATTAAGGTGAAAAACCTAAAGGCTTTAGAATCACTTTAACCGCTTGCCGTCCAGCCGCCGCAGTTGTACTGCGGCAACATGGCTCGGCTGCACGAATCGCCGTCATGTTACGTCGGTAACATATTCGGCTACTAGGGGGCACGTGCGCGCCCCCTGCTTGTCCACGGAGCCGATCACCGCTGGGCTCCCGCGATCGCTCGGGCACACCGAGAACCGGGATCTGTGTGTGTAAACACACAGTTTCTGCTTCTCTGAGGGGAGAACAGACAGATCGTCTGTTCATACAGAGTATGAACAGCGATCTGTCATCTCCCCTGCACAGTTCCCTCCCCCTTTCAGTTAGAACACACAATAGAGAACACATTAATCCCTTGATCTCCTTCATTACCAGTGACATTTTTACAGTAATCAATGCATTTTCATAGCACTGATCGCTGTATTAATGCCAATGGTCCCAAAAATGTGTTTAAAATTGTCCGACGTGTCCACCTTAATGTCACAGTCCTGATAAAAAATCGTAGATTTCCACCATTACTAATAAAAAAAAAAAAAAAAATAATAATAAAAATGCCATAAAACTATCCCCTATTTTGTAGATGCTATAACTTTTGCGCAAACCAATCAATATACGCTTATTGCGTTTTTTTTTTTTTTTTTTTAACAAAAATATGTAGAAGAATACATATCGGCCTAAACTGAGGAAAAAAATAGTTCTTTTATATATTTTTGGGGGATATTTATTATAGCAAAAAGTAAAAAATATTGCGTTTTTTTTCAAAATTGTTGCTCTTTTGTTGTTTATAGCGCAAAAAATAACCACAGAGGCGATCAAATACCACCAAAAGAAAGCTCTATTTGTGGGAAAAAAGGACGTCAATTTTGTTTGGGTGCAACGTCGCACGACCGCGCAATTGTCAGTTAAAGCGATGCAGTGCCGAATCACAAAATGTGCTCTGGTCAGGAAGGGGGTTAAATCTTCCAGGGCTGAAGCATTTAAACATTGCATTGAGATCGGCTTGTAAGCTGGAGATATGCTGTAAGGATGTTATTCACTGCATAGCTTGGTGTCATCTGAAAAGCCTGAAACTGTACTTTTAATTCCAGACCCTATATCATTTATATAGGTATTAAAAAGTAAGGGTCCCAGCACTGAACCTTGGGGTACATCACTAATAACCATTAGCCCATTCTGAGTAAGAATCACTAACCACTACTCTCTGAATACAGTCTTTTAGCCAGTTTTCAATACATTTACAAACTGAATTTTCTAAGCCTGTAGACTTTACCTTACACATTAGCCTTGTGTGGGGAACTGTGTCAAACGTCTTTGCAAAATCCAAGTATACTAAGTTCACAGCCACTCCTTTTGTCTAAATTTTTGCTTACTTCCTCATAGAAAGGAATCAGATTTGTTTGACAACTTCTGTCTTTTGTGAATCTATGCTGTCTATTGCTTAAAATATTTATTCTAGCAAGAACTATTCTGTGTGATCTTTAATTCTTTTTAATCAAGAAGATGTTTATTTGAAAGCACTTCTAGATCAGACAATAAGCGTATACAGTCAGCAACAGTTCGTTGAAAAATAAAGAAATGGTGCATCATCATGTCACATACACATAGTATCACATCTGGCAATAAATGATGGCCTACCTGAATGAAAAGAAACATAATCCTCTGTCTACAGTAGATATTACATACTTATAATTGGCGTGGAAAAATACACTTACAGGAGGACCTGGCTGGTTAAAGAAGTCTGTGGGTTACTAAATCAAATTTATCAGGCCACCCCCAGTGCTGATAGATATCCTTTTCTAGCCATCGTGTGTCACCCATGTACCTTATCCATTCCTTGCTCGTGGGTGGGTTGGCTGCTTTACAGCAGGTTAAGATCAGTCTACTTGCATGAAATAAAGCTCTGGCTATTGCTGCTTTTGTAAATTTTGGTAGTTAAAGACCACACTGAACCCCTAAAAACACATTGTTTGGGATCAGTCTAGATCATCACCTGAAAGACTGTGTTGAGCAATTGAGGGACCTCTGACCATAAGTGAATTAGGTCATTATGGTCCCTGAGGCATTTGCTACATAGGGGGTCCTCCAGATCACCATTTTTAAACAGTTTTGTGGCAGTATAGTGTAAGTAGAATATTAAGCTGCATACGCTTCTGGTTTACATTGAGGGAGCTCTCCTAGACTGCCTGTAAGCAGTGTTGCCAACCGTTAGTATTTTTACTGGCAGCCAGTAAAAAACAGGCAATTTTCTCCTGCCAGCAAATGCCAGTAAAAAGAAAAGGTTGCCAGTAAAATATATGACTGTGACGCTCAGCCCGGAGCCAGCCGAGACCATATGAGTGCCTGCTACAGTGTGTTCTGATGGAGGCGGTGTCTGAGCATGTCCTGTGATGTCATGGTGCAAGGGGGCCAAACAGAGTGGCCAGAGCCTTGTGTGTGGGTCTGGGGGATGGGAGTAAGGCAGGTCAGGAGCGGGACCATCAGTGCTGTTTGGACTGGAGGGACCTCCTGGCTTGGAGAGAGACTGTCACTGTGACTCAGGAGTGGACGTGTCATGTCGGTAATCTGTACTGCTGCTGTCAGTATCACTGTGAGAGTCAATTTTATGTGTGTGCTGCTCATTCTAATTTCTTGCCCTTCTGAATCCTGTCCCTGAGCTACTTACTTACTATATCGAAAATAAAATAAGAAATATGTTTTTTGCCTTATTATCTACCTTAAATCACATTGCTAATTACATATTGTACTTGTTTGTAGCCTAAATAGTGAATTTTGTAAATTTTGAAAATACCAGTAAAAACTTGGCTGTGCCAGTAAATTTTGGGTGTTGTGTCAGTAAATTTCAATCTGTTAGGATGGCAACACTGCCTGTAAGGCTTCCTCCCACTGCTCTTTCTCAAAGGGTCAGATATTCCTAGCTCAAAGATTCTCCACCCTAAGGGGATACCTCTCAAGAAATGTAGCTATCAGCAAGGCATAACATTGAGAAATGAATCCCTTGGTGGAGGTAGTATTGCATCATATTAAAGATAAGTGTGGAGGACTGGTGCCAATAGGTGGTGTCACCTGTGGCCCCACTGCATGTTGTAGCTGGTAAAAATAGAAAAGCATGGAGGAGGGTAGAGTAAATTGAGTTTGTAGGGTAGCAAGTGTATAAGCGTGTTACACCAACTTTTTTCCACTTACTGACAATTCTACACCTCCAGTGCAGTTTCCTTCCCTATTTCTAATTTTGCTACACCTCCAGTGCAGCTGGGACATTGTGTACCCCAATGGTATTTTGCATAATTAAAGTTGTAGAGTCTAAGCGGGTAGCAGGGGCATTGGCGGGTGACACCAGGTATTGCACTAGGTGCTGCAGTTGTGAGGCCAGATAATACAGCCATGGCTTTGGCAAAGCCAGTCCTCCATCTGTTTTGGCTCTTCGCAAATGTTCTAATCAAATTCTAATGGGATTGTGATGCCACAATAGGGATCGAAATGGAGTTAATGACACAAAATATTTTGAGTGGAATAATTACTGGGGAATTATGGAGTACGTATAGAAGTTGGCGCATTACAATCATTTTAATTAGGTTTTTGTTTGCCAACCAGGGAGAGCCACAGTCTGCTCTAGATCTTGATCTAAATGGAAACAACTTTGCAACAATCCCCTCTGCTATATGAAATAATGTCCCCAGTGCACTTTTATTTTTTTTTTAAATACTGCTGTGTACCTGATTTCATCGCACCAATCGGCACTCACGTGACCAGGTGCCTCTCAACTCTCTTGTGCTGACCTCAGCCGGGAGGAGGAGAGGAGAGGAAAAGAGAGGTGGCCGGTCATGTGAGCGCTATGAAATCAGGTACACAGCGATATTTAAAAAAAAAATAAATGCACTGGGGACATTATTTCATATAGCAGAGGGGATTGTTGCAAGCTTGTGTTATTATGAGAGCAGCAGTAGGAGAAATATGTGGAGTGAACGGAGCTGACAGGCAGGGAGGGGAGGGGGGAGGAGGAGAGCAGAGAGCGGGGCTGCGGATGACCGAGGCACCTAAACTGACCACGGTGTAAGGGCTTAGCAGCCATAATATACCGTGGTCAGTTTACAAAGGGGAGGGCAGAAACTGGCAGGATCAGCCAGGTATTTCAGGTGTTACAGGGGGCCAAATTACACAGCACAAGTACTGTGCTGTAAAACATGCTTTAAGGGAACAGGACCCAATTTTTTTATTTTTATTTTAGGTTAACAAACGCTTTAAACTAACCGGCCTGTGGTTACTTGGTAAAGAGTTTGATCCCTAAACGTTTTAAACTTAGGCCTGATGCCAGTCATTAAAGTGGTTGTTAAGCCACTCTGACTAATTTATACTATCCGCTCTGTGTCCTAATGCTGTGTCCCCCTGTGTGTGTGATTTATAAAATAAATGCTAATTATACCTAATTTCAGAGCCCTGATTGGCGCTCACGTGAGCGGCCAGCTTTCTCCTCTCCCCATCTGACAGCTGCAGCAAGCGGGACCGAGATTCCCCCACTGACGTCAGGCAGGAGAAGAGGAGGAGAGAGCCGGGCGGTCACATGAGCGCCGAGCAGCACTCTGAAATGAGGTATAATCTGCATTTTTTAAAATAAATCCCACACACAGGGGGACACAGCATTAGGACACAGAGCAGAGTATGAAAATAAACATGTTATTTCAGCAGCAGGAGGGGCAGGGGTGGGTACTGTTGCAAGCTGACAGGTAGGGAAAGGAGGGGGGAGAGCAGAGAGTAGAGTAGACAGGGGACAGCAGATGACGGAGGCACGTAAGCTGCCTAGCTCTGAGGAAGGGGGTGCGCCCCCGAAACGCATTAGCTGTACCCCGTGTTCTGTGCGTGTCCATGCATGTCCATGCATTGTTTTTATGGCCTTTTGTCAGTTGCATTTTGTGAGTACCCACTTTTATATAGAACATTTTTATTATTTATTTTTTTTATTAAATTATCTTTGGTAATGCACTAGGTGTGCGCGCCTTCCATTTCTGTTTTTCTTGTAGTTCCTTTCGGATTACCCCATCTGAGGAAGGCAGCATCCACCCAGTTTTGGATACCATATATACCTTTCATACCACCATTTTATTTGACATCTGTTACTCCACACCTTGGAAGACCTATTAGCGCTGGAAGTTACAGTGTTTTTTGTATCTCTACATGCAGGGCCGGACTTACCATTGGACTTGACCGGGCTCAAGCCCATGGGCCCCACCCAATAGGGGGCCCCACCCGTTTACGTTTTAAATATCTTCATATATCTTCAGCTAGCTCGGATGAAACAGTGGTGACTCACACTGGTCCTCACTTGGCTGCAGCGCTGCTCTGCCCGAGTCTCTCTCTCTGTCTCATCAGCCGATCAGCGGCGCAGAGAGAGAGACTCTAATGTGTAATTATGCAGGACAGACCAGGAGGAGCCTGGAGGTGGATGGAGCTGCGCCGTTGGCTTGGCAACCCTGCACTCATTGTTGGCGCCTGGGCAGCCTGGCGTCTAGCAACGAGTGACATCATTGAGTCAGTCACGTCGGTCTCTGAGTCTCAGACTCAGAGCTGATGTGACCGTGACAGGAGTTGCCTGGAGCGGTGGAGCCTGCCTAAGTGTATCTATCTTTCCCGGGCTGATAGGCAGTTGTTGCTGCAGTCTGGCACTGTGTGGCAAAGGCCATCAATCTTCCTCCTCCGCGCCGCTCATGAGTGTATTGGCCCTCCCACTGGCAGCACCTCCTCCATCTTATCCATACAGTCACTCACACTGACTGCAGGACTCCGCCCCTGGTGAGTGTTGGCTCCACCCACCTCCTCCCTCCATCTGTCCACCTTGCAGTCTGCAGAGCGGCGTGGATACAAGAAGTAGAAGGCTGCGAACACTGCCAGTGAAATTACTGTACCCAACCAACTGGACTCATGGGAGCCCCTCCCCCCCACCAGAGCACCAAATTAATTGACTAAAAGTGAGTAAAAAAAAAAAAAAAAAGAATGAATTCATGTGTTAAGTCAAAAAGCAAAATACATGTGTGCCATTATGTATGAAAAAAAAATACCCCTTTAGGCTTGACTTGTTCAATCTTAACCCCTTCAGCTCCGAAACCTTTTACCCCCCCCCCCCCCATGACCAGGCCATTTTTTGTGATACTGCACTGCATTGCTTTAACTGACTTACAATTGTGCGGTCGTGCGACGTTGTACACACACACACACGATTAATTTATCTTGCACTTTGTTCAATGAGTTATTTTGCTATATTCTTGCAATTGATTTGTTATGATTGCAAGCTTACAAGATATTTGTTTGTTTTTAAATATGTTTTTCAGGTCAATAAGTGTTTTATTCTCATTCTGACCAAGACATTTGTGCATTGCAATAATAATCACTTTGAACTTTTTTAATCATTATTTATTTATTGGAAAAAAAGTTTTTCAAGCTTCAATCAGTAGTCATATAAATAGATTATTATGTTTTTTTAACATGTAACACTGTCTACGGTACCAGTCAACATTCTGTTCTATTTAAAGTAATGTATAGAAGGTAGGGCCCAAAAGTGACTCAAGCCCAGGGACCCCCACCACCCTGCCCTGTCTACATGATGAACCGTGGTCAGTTTACAGAGGGGAGGGTAGAAACTGGCACGATACGCCACGTATCTCAGGTGATACAGGGGGCCAAATTACACAGCACAAGCACTGTGCTGTATAACATGCTTTAAAGGGACAGGATTCATTTTTTTTTTTTTTTTTTTTAGGTTAACAAACTTTTTAAAGAGTCCCTACAGATTAGAAACAATGGCTTTGAAAAAACAGAGCTCAACACTTTTAGGTGGGTGGATGCCATCTGGACCAGGTGCGTTATTCACCTTTACTCTGTCTAAATATTTCTGGACTATATCAATTTTGAGCCATGGTGGTTACCGTATTTATCGGCGTATAACACGCACCCCAAGTTTAGGAGGGAAGTTTAAGGGAAAAAAAACTTACATTTAAATGCCCATCAATGCAGCCTTGTCAGTGTCCATCTGAGGCCTTGCAGCCTTGTCAGTGTCATTTGCAGCCTTGCAGCCTTGTCAGTGTCCATCATTGCATCCTTGTCATTGTCAATTGCAGCCTTGCCCCTGTGCATTTGCAGACTGTCAGTACCTTGCCATTTAAAAATGGCACCACCGAGATACAGAGCCGGGTGTCCTGTATATCTCGGCGGCGCTCGGCTGTTCTCGGCGGCTTTTGCCGGCTCACGCGGGACTGCGAGAGCCGCCGAGAGCGGCCAAAAGCCACCGAGAACAGCCGAGAGCGGCCGAAAGCCGCCAAGAAGCTCACAATCGGTGGGGGATCGGCATATAACACGCACCCACGATTTTCCCTTGATTTTAAGGGGAAAAAAGTGCGTGTTATACGCAGATAAATACAGTAATTTGTTAGTATCATCCCCGTTATGGACATGAGCTCCCCCATGCCCCTTTGTATACACAGAGCTAAAGAAGGCATTTCAAAAATTTGCCTTCTCTTTGTCCCCAGTCGCCAACTATACAGTAAATTATTTTGTAAAGGGCCTACATGCTCAGACCTGACCTTTTTTACTATTATTATACAGGTGCATTTTATAAATTTAGAATATCATCAAAAAGTTAATTTATTTCAGTAATTCAATTCAAAAAGTGAAACTCGTATTTTTATATAGATGTGTTACACACAGAGCAGGGTGGATATAAATCAATGATTTTTTTTTTTTTTAAATTAAAAAAAATCTGTTTTGTTTTTTTTTTTAATTTAAATCAGATTTTTTTCAAATTTATTTTAATAAAATGCTTTTGGAGTAAAAATCTAAAGATAGTTTTCTATTTAAGATACAACAATAATTTAGTCTATTCAGCATGAAATGGATCTTAGTTATGTAACATGAGGCTGCATATTCTGCAATATATACATTTTTGGTAAACTCATTTAATGAATCCAAGCTCTGAAAGCTGAGATAACATGCACTGCATTGATGAATTCACACAATGGCACAGTAACCATGAGATAAAACATAGTTCGGGAATATTCCTTTATCCCATTGTTTTGCAAATCTATGTACACTACAAACTGTATGATTGAATCGGTTCTGATATCGCTGTTTTACTAACCTGACAACTTATTATTCTAAATAGAAAACCTTCATTTTGTTTGCAAGTATTAAATATTCTAACTACCAGCAAGAATAAGTCCTTACATTTAAAGAGCACCTGTCATTTCAGATCCATCGTGGTAGTGCCTGTTAGCGGGCATCCACTCACCTGCTGCCGCCACGTTGTTCCTGCTGGCACTTTAATGGCAGCTTGTTGCACCATTAAAGTGAATAGGACTGTCGGTGAGTCAACAGCGAGTCAGAGGAGGAGCCGCTGCGGGACAGAGATGACAGTTGCTCTTTCAAAATTATGGTTTAAATCGAGTTGATTTAAATCAAGCCTTTTTACTAGTGATTTAAATCATGATTTAAATCGTGATTTAAATTGACTTGATTTAAATCAAATCCACCCTGACACAGAGTGATATATTTCAAGCATTTCCTTTTTTTAATTTTGATGATTATGGCTTACAGCTAGTGAAAACCCAAAATTTAGTATCTCAGAAAATTAGAATATTACACAAGACCAATAAAAAAAGGATTGTTACTACAGAAATGTTGACTTACTGAAAAGTATGTCCATGTACAGTATAGTATGCACTCAATACTTGGTCAGGGCTCCTCTTGCAAGAATTACTGCATCAATGCGGCGTGGTATGGAGGCATTCATGGGGTTTAAGGTCAGGCGAGTTTGTTGGCCAATCAAGCACAGTGATACTATGATCATTCAACCAGGTATCGGTAGCTTTGGCAGTGTGGGCAGATGCCAAGTCCTGCTGGAAAATGAAATCAGCATCTCCATAAAGATGGTCAGCTGAAGGAAACATGAAGTGCTATAGAATTTCCTAGTAGAGGGCTGCTCTGACTTTGGAATTGATAAAACACAGTGGACCAACACCAGCAGATGACATGGCTCTCTGAATCATCATGGACTGTGGAAAATTTAGCATTTCATTTTGAAATCAAGGTCTCAGAGTCTGGGGAAGAGTGGACAGGCAAGGAATCCAAGTTGCATGAGGTCCAGTGTAAATTTTCCACAGTCAGTGATGATTTGGTGAGCCATGTAATCTTCTGGTGTTGGTCCACTGTAATTTATTAAGTCCAAAGTAAGCGCAGTCCCTCTGCACTGTGCTTCCCTCTGCTGACCAGCTTTATGGAGATGCTGATTTAATTTTCCAGCAGGACTTGGCACCTGCCCACACTGCCAAAAGTACCAATACCTGGTTTATTGATCATTGTATCACTGTGCTTGATAGGCCTGACAACTCGCCTGACCTAAACCCCATAGAAAATCTGTGGGGTATTGTCAAGAGGAAGATGAGATACACCAGACCCAACAACGCAGATGAGCTAAAAGCCCACTATCAAAGAAACCTGGGCTTCCATAACACCTCAGCAGTGCCACAGACTGATCACCTCCATGTCACGCCGCATTGATGCAGTAATTCATGCAAAAGGAGTCCTGACCAAGTGTTGAGTGCATACTATACTGTACATGGACATACTTTTCAGTAAGCCAACATTTCTGTATTAAAAATCCTTTTTTTTTATTGGTCTTATGTAATATTCTACTTTTCTGAGATACTGAATTTTGGGTTTTCACTAGCTGTAATCCATGATCATCAGAATTAAAAGCGATAAATGCTTGAAATATATCACTCTGTGTAAAGCATCTATAAAATATATGAGTTTCACTTTGTGAAGTGAATTACAGAAATAAATTAACTTTTTGATGATATTCTACTTTTATGAGATGCACCTGTATTTGAAGATTTTTTTGGGGTTTGTCCTACTCTTTCTTTTGCAATTTTTCCTTCATTTTGAATTTTTGCGGCCTTGGTTTCCTTTTTACATATACTGTTATATTCTTTATAACTTTAGGATGATGATAGTGTTCTTTCATTTTTATATTTTTTATGCTCTTTTCTTATTAATTCGCTTTTTTAACTTTGGTCCTGAGCCACATAGGTTTTATTTTTTGCCTTTTTAACTTATTGCCCATGGAAATATATTTTTCATATATGTTTCATATATTTTTATATGTTTTTATCTTTCCAGTATGTGCTTGTTGTTTACAGCTTACATTAAATGAAATCATGTTAAAGTCCCTGCTACCCAGATGATCTTTTATATCACCATTTCTAGTTCCCCCTGCTTCAAAATTTTGACAGCTTCTCTTGCTGCTTTCTCCCATGGTGGCCTCCATTGGACTCACTCCCTCAGACCCAACAGACAGAAAGCAGGTGGAGTTGGATTCCTTCTATCCCCACAAAGCACCCTCTCTATCCCTCTCTTCTTTCGAGATGCACTGTATTCGTCTGTTTTCTTCCATTTCTGGATTGAGGATTGCAGCAATTTATCATCCTCCTGGACCGGTATTGCGCTTTCTTGATGACTTTGCTGCCTGGCTACCCTACTTTCTCTCCCCTGAAATACCCACTATCATTCTTGGTGACTTCAACATTCCTGTCAATTGTAACAGCCCAACTACAGCTCAACTTCTCGACTTAACCTCATCTTTTGACCTAACCCAAAGGACACATACTTCCACTCACTGCAATGGTAATACCCTTGACCTTGTATTCTCCCATCTCTGCAACCCTGGCAACCTTACCAACACCCCCTTTCCTCTCTCTGACCACAACCTCATTAGTTTCACTGTATCCTTGCCTCCAACCACCCATCCCTTCAAGCAGCAAACAATTACTTGTAGGAACCTTTGCTACTTTAACTCTTCTCTTCTCTATTCTGCTACTGACCACCTATATGACATAATCTCTCCCCTGTCCTTTCCTGACCTGGCCACCTCTGTCTACAACAGTTCACTCTCATCATCACTAGATGCACTTGCTCCTCTAACCACATGCAGAATCAGGCCCAGACCATTACAACCCTGGGAAACTGACAACACTAGAAATCTCAAGAGACATTGCCGTGCTCTTGAACGACTGTGACGTAAAACCAAATGCCTGCACCCTATAAAAATCTGCCCTTCTAAAATACAATTCCTGCCTCCATGCTGCCAAACAAGCCTACTTTGTCTCTCTTATTAATACCTTGTCATCCAGTTCCCGTCAGCTCTTCTCACCCTTTAACTCTCTGCTTCGTCCCCCACCCCCTCTACCCACTAACTCACTCATTGCCCAAGAGATTGCCAATCACTTCAAAGACAAGATTAATGCAATTTGTGAGGACACCTCCACTGTGCGTACATCTTCCCCACCTAACATACCTTGCTTAATACCACATTCAACACCCTCCTCCTTTGAATTGGCTACTACTGAAGAGGTTACAAAACTTTTCTCAGATGCCCAGCTAACCAATTGCCCCTTGGATCCTGTTCCCTCACAACTACTACTGTCACCCTCTTCTTCTATCCTATGCTCCCTCACTCACATCTTCAATCTTGCCCTCTCTAGTGGCACCTTCACCTCCCCTCTAAAACATGCGCAGATCACTCCCATACTTAAAAAGCCCTCACTGGACCCCACCAACCTGAACAACTTAAGACCCATCTCATTGATCCCATTCACCTCTAAACTTCTAGAACGCTTAGTCTACAACCGTCTTAGCTCCTACCTCAGTGAAAATACAGTGAAAATAACCTTCTTGACCCCTTACAGTCTGGCTTTCGCTCGCAGCATTCCACGGAAACTGCCTTACTAAAACTCACTAACGATTTACTAACTGCTAAAACCAACAGCCTGTACTCCATACTCCTACTACTTGAGCTCTCTGCGGCCTTTGATACTGTTGACCACCCTCTCCTTCTCAATAAACTACATTCCCTTGGCCTCCAAGATTCTGCTCTATCCTGGTTCTCTGCTTATCTATCACAGCGCTCCTTCAGTGTTGCCTACAATTCTGTCTCCTCCTCCTCTCCATTGCCCCTTTCTGTAGGGGTCCCCCAAGGCTCTGTTCTTGGACCCCTTCTCTTATCTATCTACACCTCCTCCCTTGGTCACTTGATAACTGCCCACGGCTTCCAATACCACTTATACCACTTATACGCCGATGACACCCAAATCTATCTGTCTACTCCTCACCTCACTCCTTCAGTCTCCTCTCGCATTACTAACTTACTAACTGACATATCAGCATGGATGTCGCACCACTTCCTTAAACTAAATCTCTCTAAAACTGAGCTATTAATATTCCCCTCCGCCTGTGCCCCCCTCCTTGACTTTTCCATCAAAATCAACAATGCAACTATCAGTCCCTCCCCTCACGCCATGGTACTAGGTGTAATCCTAGACTCTGACTTGTCATTTCAGCCTCAAGTCCAATCGTTGTCAAAAGTTTGTAGAATTCACCTCCGTAACATTTCTAAAATTCGCCCCTTTAACAAATTAAACCACCAAGCTCCTCATTTACTCCCTTGTCATCTCTCGCGTTGACTATTGCAACTCCCTTCTCATTGGCCTGCCTCTCTATAGGCTATCCCCTCTTCAGTCTATCATGAATGCTGCTACCAGACTTGTATACCTTACCAACCGCTCAGTGTCTGCCAACCCTCTCCTCCAATCCCTACACTGGCTCCCAATCACCCAGCAAATTAAATTCAAAATACTAATCGCAACATACAAAGCCATTCACAACTCTGCCCCGAGCTACATCACCAATCTTGTCTCCAAATATCACCCAAATCGTCCTCTCCGCTCTTAAGACCTCCTACTCTCAAGCTCTCTCGTCTCCCCCTCTCATGCTCATCTCCAGGATTTCTCCAGAGCCTCTCCCATCCTCTGGAACTCGCTACCTCAACCTGTCTGGCTATCCCCTACTCTTGCTACCTTCAGGTGATCCCTGAAAACTCATCTCTTCAAGAAAGCCTATCACTTCTCCAACTAATCTTTTACCACTTCCATCAGCTCATTCCCCACAGTTACAACCTTTTGTACCACCTGCCCCACCCTATTAGATGGTAAGCTCTTCTGAGCAGGGCCCTCTTAATCCTCTTGTATTTTATTGTATTATAACTGTATTGTCTCCCTTTTATATTGTAAAGCGCTGCATAAGCTGTTGGCACTATATAAATCCTGTATAATAATAATAATAATAATAATAGTGCTCATTTGGGGAGAAGGTTGGACATTGAGGCTCAATGGGGGGACATTGGTGTTCTGTGGGGGAAGAGGAGGGCACTAGTGCTCTGTGGAGGAAGAGGGGGACACTAGTGCTCTGTGGAGGAAGAGGGGGCAGTGGTATTCTGTGTGTGTGTGTGTGTGGGGGGGGGGGGCATTGGTGTTCTGTGGAAGGAGAGGGGGCATTGGTTCTCTGTGGGGGAAGAGGGGACACTGGTGCTCTGTGGAGGGAGGGGGGGGGGGGGCACTGGTATTCTGTGAGGGAAGAAGGGGCCCCAATGCTAGAATGCTAGGTGGGGGGAAATTGGTACACCATGGGGGAAGAAGGGACACTAGTGCATTATGGAGGAAGGGGAAGTATTAGTGCTCTGTGTAGGGAAAGGGGACACTGTTACTGTGTGGGGAGATGAGGGAGTACTGATGCTTTGTGGAGGGGGGAATTGTGCTTAGTGAGGTTAGGCTGAAGGACAGTAGATTACTGATCTGTCCCCACACCACTGCCTCCCTCTCCTGGAACTATAGTGCTCATGTTGAGTAGGAGACATACCTCCCAACTTTCTGAGATGGGAATGAGGGACACCTATTAGCAAAAGTATGTCAGCATAGGACACACCCCCCTGCCATGTCCCCCCTAAAGGAGAATTGTACGGAAAAAGAATATTGGTTAAACCCACAAGTGCTTTTTTACTTCCTTTATATTGGCTTTTGGAATTTACAAATGCAGCAATTTAGAAATTGGATGAAAGGTTCAGCACTGGGAAACACTTTTTGATAGATAAGTAGTGCATTTTATGTACAACTATATAGATCAGACCAAAATGAGGGAGAAATGAGAAGGACAGAGAGACTTTTTTTCCGAATGAGGGACAGTCCCTTGAAATCAGGCTCAGTTGAGAGCTGTGAGGAGATCCTTTCATCCAACAGAACAGCAATGGATTTGAAGCCAGGAAAGAGCGTTCCAGGACCTGGCCTACCATGGGACAGTCTGGACCAGTGGGATGGCAGTCCAGGACTGATCGGAGCAAATTTTCATGGCAGACAAGTAGTATTGTTTAGTTTGTTTTTGTTTTCCTACTACTGCAATGTGTTTTGGTTCTTCACTCTATTGTGAGTGGAACTTTTAATGATAGGTTTTACAAACTGAGGCCTTCAAATACATGTGAAGACTGACGATATTTATTTTCAAAACAGATCTGTCAAAGCATGGTAAATACAAATATTAAGTCTGTATACAGAAGTTGAGATTACCTACCTGTACAAACTGGTTTAGTTATGACTTTTACAAGTTGGCTGTTAATGGATAAGTACAATATACACAGCATTGTCATTTTGAGTGTAGATTGTATGCTTTATTCGCAGTGACTAAATATGGCACCTTGCTGACTGAGAGCACCAGGGAGTCAGGGACTGATACTAAATACACTTCCTGCTTGTACATGGATGTAAATAGGCAAGTGCTTGAACAAGACCAGGTTCAGCGGGACCCCAGGATTATGTTAAAATCCAGGGACAGTCCCGCAGGATTCAGGACAGTTGAGGAGATTGGGATTCTCCTTCCCCCCCCAAGAAGCTCCATACAAATTTTTCTCACTCAATCTTAAAAATGATGCTTGAAGCAAGCTGGAAGCAGTGTGTAGTCACTTTTTTTGGCTGGTTACCACTTTTTTTTGTGTTTTCTTTGAACTGTATTTTAAAGTTGGTAAAGACCCCCCAAAGATCTTTACGGTCATTCATGCAGATGTTGCTGGCTAGTAACTTTTGAGTCTATTCAAGCTTCTGACTTTAATTGTCGCAATGATTAAAGGGGGGGGGGGGGTGGATTTACCGTGGTACATTAAGTACACCCCAATGCACCCAGGCAGTCGTGATCGATGTATTTAGACTGCAGTACATCACAATGCACATGTGGTAGAGCACTACATGGTGCAGATAGTGTGTGGTTGGAGCCGCTCACCTGCTTCTGCACAGCTGTCATATTGGGACAAGTAGCTGTGTCAGTGCAGTCATTGTATCCCAATAGACATGAATGGGCTGCCTGCATGCAGCATCTGGCAGCTTAAGCTGCATAAACAAGGCACTGATTCACATACTAAAGGTGTCAGTGTCCATCTGAATGAGGTCTCAAAAAAATAAGGCTAAAGCCTTCAACTTCATACAAATTGGCCAGTGGCAAAACAGTTCAAGGTTTCACACACATAACCACAAATGACCATAGAGTATACAAACATGGATGTATTTTCTCTGCCAGGAATGACAGGTGCAACCTACAGCCGATGGTGGTGGGGGGCTCATGGTCCTCTAATGCAGGCTATATTTGATGCATGGGGGCTTTTATGCTCAAACGCCTGCACAAAGCAGACAGTATTCAGGTAATCAAAGAGAAGAACCACTGTTTGGTTGGCACATGACTAGGTCCCTATTACAAGAGTAAAATGGACGATCTATGCCACCATCCCAGGCAGAGCACAAAATTTAGGACTTGGAGGAGGTGATGCATAAGAACCTCTTTGTTGTATTTCCTGTTGGTGACAGGATCCTCTCTGATGACCAAATATGCTTACAATCCTCTGCTACCCAAAAGGAGTTTTTTTCAACCACATTGGCCACACCTGGCAGCCAGCAGAACTTACAGGCAACTTTGGAACCACATGATTGTTGACTACATTAGAATATGAAAAGGGTTAGGATGCTGGTGGTGAGAAGGAGAAGAAGGAAGAAATGGGGCAGGCTTCATATTATTATTTATATATGTATTCCATTATAGTCAGGCCACTGAAGGTATAGCTGCAGGGGAAAGCCCACAGTCATAGGCTACCCACACTTTTACAATGTAAGGGGAAGGACAGGCAGCAGCAAATGGGGCAGGGATTTCTATAGCCAGGGTGAAGTTGGGTAAAGAAACCTACAACCATAGACTGCTCTTCCTTTGATCAAGCAAAAGAGAGGCAGTCTAGAGGAGGACATCCACTGTCATATACTGGATGTTGGGTATGTTCTGTTTGTGACAGCTATATACACTTTGTTACACATTTTATTATATACATATTTACAAACATATTTCAAACTTTTTATTTTTCGTTGTAAGACATATACATAGTTACATAGTAGGTGAGGTTGAAAAAAGACACAAGTCCATCAAGTCCAACCCATGTGTGTGATTATATGTCAGTATTACATTGTATATCCCTGTATGTTGTGGTCGTTCAGGTGCTTATCTAATAGTTTCTTGAAACTATCGATGCTCCCCGCTGAGACCAGCATGGAAGGGATTTCTAGACATGTGCATTCGTTTTCATCCGAATGCATTTTCGTCCGAATTTCAGGCATTTTCGTTATCGTTTTAACAAACGATAACGAAAGTGCAGAATCTGAAAAACGAAAGATCCGACATAAACAAATGCTTTATTTTCGTTTTCGTTGCTACAACAGTTCGATATAGATAGGAGATTCGACATGATGATGACAATAACTATCTGTGTCCATCAAACCTGTGGTCGAATGTGCCTAACCTTAACTCTATTAGTCCAAGATTATTTGACACAGAGAGAAAAGATTCGACGTAGGGGAGAAAAGATTTGACGTAGGGGAGAAAAGATTCGACGTAGGGGAGAAAAGATAAATAAAAATAATGATGATGATGAATGTTATTGGCTGATTGTAACCAAAGAGGAGAAGCAGTAAAATAGCTAGAACTAAGTACACACGTACTTTGGCTTATGGTGTCTGTTGAAAGCTCTAAGAAGATTCGACGGAGCAGGTAAACTATACGGTGTCATACAGTTTAGCTGCTCCGTCGAATCTTCTTTGAACATTCGACAGACACCATAAGCCTTTAATGACAGATTCGACCTTAATTTGGATTTTCGGACGAATGCAATTTTTAACGAAAAACGAAATAAATAAAAACGAATTTCGAGAGTAACTAAATACATTTTTTTTTTCAGACGAAAACGAAATTCCGAAACGAAATATTTCAATGTGCACATGTCTAGGGATTTCCATATCCTCGCCGCTCTTACAGTAAAGAACCCTCTACGTAGTTTAAGGTTAAACCTCTTTTCTTCTAATTTTAATGAGTGGCCACGAGTCTTGTTAAACTCCCTTCTGCAAAAAAGTTTTGTCCCTATTGTGCGGTCACCAGTATGGTATTTGTATATTGAAATCATATCCCCTCTCAAGTGTCTCTTCTCCAGAGAGAATAAGTTCAGTGCTCGCAACCTGTCCTCATAACTAATACCCTCCAGACCCTTTATTAGCTTTGTTGCCCTTCTTTGTACTCGCTCCATTTCCAGTACATCCTTCCTGAGGACCGGTGCCCAGAACTGGACAGAATACTCTAAGTGCGGCCGGACCAGAGTCTTGTAGAGCGGGAGAATTATCGTTTTATCTCTGGAGTTGATCCCCTTTTTAATGCATGCCAATATTCTGTTTGCTTTGTTAGCAGCAGCTTCGCATTGCATGCCATTGCTGAGCCTATCCTCTACTAGGACCCCTAGGTCCTTTTCCATCCTAGATTTCCCCAGAGGTTCTGCCCCCAATGTATAGATTGCATTCATATTTTTGCCACCCAAATGCATTATTTTACATTTTTCTACATTGAACCTCATTTGCCATGTAGTTGCCTACCCCATTAATTTGTTCAAATCTTTTTGCAAGGTTTCCACATCCTGCTGAGAAGTTATTGCCCTGCTTAGCTTAGTATCGTCCGCAAATACAGAGATTGAACTGTTTACTCCATCCTCCAGGTCGTTTATGATCAAATTAAATAGGTTTGGTCCCAGCACAGAACCCTGGGGGACCCCACTACCCACCCCTGACCATTCCAAGTACTCCCCATTTATTACCACCCTCTGAAATTGCCCTTGTAGCCAGTTTTCAATCCATGTACTCACCCTATGGTCCATGCCAATAGATCTTATTTTGTACAGTAAACGTTAATGGGGAACTGTGTCAAATGCTTTTGCAAAATCCAGATACACCACATCCATGGGCCTTCCTTTATCTTGTTGGCAACTCACCTCCTCATAGAAGGTTAATAGATTGGTTTGGCAAGAACGATTCTTCATGAATCCATGCTGATTACTGCTAATGATACCGTTTTCATTACTAAAATCTTGTATATAGTCCCTTATCATCCCCCATCATTTTACATACTATTGATGTTAGGCTAACTGGTCTGTAATTCCCAGGAATGTATTCTGGGCCCTTTTTAAATATTGGTGCTACATTGGCTTTTCTCCAATCAGCTGGTACCATTCCAGTCAGTAGTCTGTCAGTAAAAATTAGGAACAATGGTCTGGCAATTACTTGACCGAGTTCCCTAAGTACCCTTGGGTGCAAGCCATCTGGTCCCGGTGATTTATTAATGTTAAGTTTCCCAAGTCTAATTTTAATTCTGTCCTCTGTTAACCATGGAGGTGCTTTCTGTGATGTGTCATGAGGATAAACAATGCAGTCTTTATTTACTGAAGCCCCCCCGATTCCCTCATGAAGACCGAAGAGAAGAATAAATTTATTACCTTCGCCATCTCCCCATCCTTTGTAACCAGATGTCCTTCCTCATTCTTTATAGGGCCAATATGGTCTGTCCTCCCTTTTTTACTATTTACACACTTAACCACTTCAGCCCCGGAAGGATTTACCCCCTTCCTGACCAGAGCACTTTTTACAATTTGGCACTGCGTCGCTTTAACTGCTGATTGCGCGGTCATGGAATGCTGTACCCAAACAAGATTTGCGTCCTTTTCTTCCCACAAATAGAGCTTTCTTTTAATGGTATTTAATCACCTCTGCGGTTTTTATTTTTTGTGCTATAAACGGAAAAAATGATATTTTCAACTTTTTGTTATAAAAAAAATCCATTTAGGCCAAAATGTATTCGGCCACATGTCCTTGGTAAAAAAAATGTCAATACGCGTATATTTATTGGTTTGCGCAAAAGTTATAGCGTCTACAAACTAGGATACATTTTCTGGAATTTACACAGCTTTTAGTTTATGAATGCCTCATTCTTGAGGTGCTAAAATGGCAGGGCAGTACAAAAACCCCCCAAATGACCCCATTTTGGAAAGTAGACACCCAAAGGAAATTGCTGAGAGGCATGTTAGGACCATTGAATATTAATTTTTTTTGTCCCAAGTGATTGAATAATGATAAAAAAATAAAAATAAAAACATTTTTTACAAAAAGTTGCGCTAAATGATATATTGCTCACACATGCCATGGTTATATGTGGAATTGCACACCAAAATACATTTAGCTGCTTCTCCTGAGTACAGGGATACCACATGTGTGGGACTTTTTGGGAGCCTAGCCGCGTACGGTGCCCCGAAAACCAAGCACCGCCTTCAGGATTTCGAAGGGCGTAAATTTTTGATTACACTCCTCACTACCTATCACAGTTTTGAAGGCCATAAAATGCCAAGATGGCACCAAACCCCCCCAAATGACCCCATTTTGTAAAGTAGACACCCAAGCTATTTGCTGAGAGGCATGTTGAGTCCATGGAATATTTTATATTTTGCCACAAGTTGCAGGAAAATGACAAACTTTTTTTTTTTTTTTTTTTTGCACAAAGTTGTCACTAAATGATATATTGCTCACACAGGCCATGGGCATATGTGGAATTGCACCCCAAAATACATTCTGCTGCTTCTCCTGAGTATGGGGATACCACATGTGTGGGACTTTTTGGGGGCCTAGCGGCATACGGGGCCCCGAAAACCAATCACTGCCTTCAGGATTTCTAAGGGCATAAATTATTGCTTTCACTCCTCACTACCTATCACAGTTTCGTAGGCTATAAAATGCCAAGATAGCACAAAATCCCCCCAAATGACCCAATTTTGGAAAGTAGACACCCCAAGCTATTTGTTGAGAGGCATGGTGAGTATTTTGCAGCTCTCATTTGTTTTCGAAAATTAAGAAAGACAAGAAAAATGTATATATTTTTTTCTTTTTTCAATTTTCAAAACTTTGTGACAAAAAGTGAGGTCTGCAAAATACTCGCCATACCTCTCAGCAAATAGCTTGGGGGGTCTACTTTCCAAAATGGAGTCATTTGGGGGGGTTTGTGCCATCTGGGCATTCCATTGCCTCCGAAACTGTGATAGGCAGTGAAGAGTGAAATCAAAAATTTACACCCATAGAAAGCCTTAGAAACCCTTAGGCCGAGTACATGGATACCAAACACGACATGCTTTAAAATTGCGCACAAACGTTCAGTGGCGACTAACTAAATACATTTTTAAAAGCATTTAAAAGCCTTTACAGGTTACCACTTTAGATTTACAGAGGAGGTCTACTGCTAAAATTACTGCCCTCGAACTGACCTTCGCAGTGATACCTCACATGCATGGTGCAATTGCTGTTTACATTTGACGCCAGACCAACACTTGCGTTCACCTTTGCGCGAGAGCGGGGGGGACAGGGGTGCTTTTTTTTTTTTTTTTTTTTTTCTTATATTTTTTGCTTTTTTATCTTATTTTTAAACTGTTCCTTTCATTTTTTTTTTTTTTTTAGCATTTTTATTGTTATCTCAGGGGGAATGTAAATATCCCCTATGGTAGCAATAGGTAGTGACAGGTACTCTTTTTTGAAAAAATTGGGGTCTATTAGACCCTAGATCTCTCCTCTGCCCTCAAAGCATCTGACCACACCAAGATCGGTGTGATAAAATGCTTTCCCAATTTCCCAATGGCGCTGTTTACATCCGGCGAAATCTAAGTCATAAAATGTTTGTAGCTTCAGGTTTCTTAGGCCATAGAGATGATTGGAGCCATTCTGGTCTCTGATCAGCTCTATGGTCAGCTGGCTGAATCAACGGCTGCATTCTCAGGTTCCTTGTTGGGACAGGAGAGCCAGAGAAAAACATGGAAGACGGTGGGGGGGGGGCATTCCCTCCCACTGCTTGTAAAAGCAGTCTAGAGGCTAATTAGCTGCTAGGATTGCTTTTACATGAAAGCCAACCGCTGGCTGAAAAAGAATGATACCAAGATGATACCTAAACCTGCAGGCATCATTCTGGTATAACCACTTAAAGTCCAGCAACATACCAGTACCTTGCTGGTCCTTGTTGGGCATATATTGTAAACTTTTTTTTTCATGCAGCCTGTGGGCTGCATGAAAAAAAGAGATTGATCGGTGGGTATGCCCACCATTAGAATACCTCCCTTCATCCACCCACTTCTAATGATGGGCATATATGCACCGTTTATGCCGAAGCATGGGGGCATCCTCCCGCAAAAGGTAGTAGCAAATCGTTCCTCTGCTGCCCCCACGCTTCGGCATATATGCTGAAGTATGTAACTGTCAGCGCTAACTCAACAGCGCTGGAGTCACGGCTTTATGTATCGTGGGAGCAAACGCTGTTGCTGTCAAGATAAATAAATCCGCGCTGCAGCTGAATGGCGTACCTGAAAACAAAAAAATGGTTAACAATAAAACACAGTAAACTTTAAAAAAATGACATACCTGAAAAGCAAACATGATAAAACATAACAACAATAAAACATTGCAGAATAGAATACAGTAAAAAAGAGCAGAACAATAGTGAGAGAATAGAGAGAGAGAGAGAACAATAAAATGACAACTATTTTTGTTTTTTTTATTTTATATTTTTTTGTGTATTTTTTTTTTTTACTTTTTTTTTCTTTTACTTTTTTTTTATAACTAACTTTTTTAACTGTAACTGGTAGCAGGTTCGGGTCTCTCAAAATGCGATGGCATCTTGGGAGACCCTGTGAAAGTGTGTCCTAGTCTGTGCAATGCTGTACCCTACGCTAAAACTCA
Source organism: Aquarana catesbeiana (assembly GCF_042186555.1). Classification (NCBI taxonomy): domain Eukaryota; kingdom Metazoa; phylum Chordata; class Amphibia; order Anura; family Ranidae; genus Aquarana; species Aquarana catesbeiana. The sequence continues at coordinate 517,765,892 of NC_133325.1, forward strand.
ACTAGTGTATGGTAGCGCTAAAAACATTCACCAATGCACAGACCAGGATTGTCAGGACAGGAGGGACAATAATACCGGGTGTCATGCCACCGGGTGTCATGCCTATATCCGCGCTTTCTACAGATGCGACATTTTCTTTGGGGGGCTCGTTGGGTAGGGGTACATAAGGAAAATGCCTCTCATGCAGCCGGCTTACTGCATTTGGTACCGTCTGGATACAGAAGGGCTCTGACGATCTCTTCCTGGAATTTAAGGAAGGATCCAGTCTGTTCTGAAGCTCTGTATAGCACATGAGCGTTCAGCAAAGCCAATTGAAATAAGTATACAGACATTTTTTTATACCAGCGTCTGGCCTTACGGGCAACTAGGTACGGCGCCAACAACTGGTGGTTGAGGTCCACCCCTCCCATATTTTGGTTATATTCGTGGACACAGAGGGGTTTCTCCACAACACCAGTCGCCGTAGTAATTTGGACCGTCGTGTCTGCATGAAGGGAGGTAAGAACGAAAACATTCTTATTGTCCCTCCACTTCATAGCGAGCAAATTATTACACCGCAAGCAGGCTCTATCCCCCAGCCTAAGACGGGAATCTACAAGCCGCTGGGGAAAGCCCCGGCGATTAGGTCGCACGGTGCCACATGCTCCAATTTGATGATCAAAAAGGTGACTAAAAAGTGGCACGCTCGTGTAATAATTGTCCACATATAAATGGTACCCCTTTCCAAATAAGGGTGACACCAAGTCCCACACAATCTTGTCAGCGCTTCCTATGTAGTCAGGGCAGTTTGTCGGCTCTACGTGACTATCTTTGCCCTCGTAAACCATAAAACTACATGTATAGTAGTTCAGGCACTCATCAACGCAGACAACTTGATGGGGAGTAAACAAGTCTGCAAAACGTTGGTTGAAGTGGTTTACGAGGGGCCGAATTTTGTAGAGCCGATCGTATTCAGGGTCTCCACGAGGACGATAGAGTTCATTGTTGTTGAAGTGCATGAACCGCAAGATCTGCTCGTATCGTGCCCTGGTCATGGAGGCAGAGAACAAGGGCATATGGTGAATTGGGTCAGTGGACCAATATAATCGCAACTCACTCTTTTTAGTTATGCCCATGTTGAGGGAAAGGCCCAGAAAGATCTTAAATTCGGAGACTGTAATTGGTCTCCAATCTCTGGCAAGGGAGGACTGGGGAATAGTGGTGCTGTGTTGACCAGCGTATAAATTGCTTTGGTCCACAATAGATCTATAGAGATCTTCGGTGAAAAACAGCGAATAAAAATCCAGTGGCGTAAAATCAACTGTTTCCACCTGAATTCCGGGTTGGCCAGTGAATGGGGGAAGTACGGGTGCTGCAGAAGTGGTGGGCTCCCAATTCGGATTGGCGAATACAGCAGGAAGGGCACTATGGCCACGATGGGCCTGTGTTCGTCTTCTTGGTGGCAGCGGGACACTACTTGTGCTTGCCACCTCGCCAGCTTAAACTGCACTTATGGGACTCGCCACATCACCACGTGTTACTGCAGTGCTGGATGTACGACCAGGGTGTACTAGGCCGCTGGTGCTTGCCAGTTCACCAGAAGGAATAGCTGCGCTAATACTGCTCAGCTCCATACGAGAGCCCTGCGGTTCTTGCACTTCAAGGACAGAAGAAGAAGTTTGGGGTCTGGTACGCCTGACCTTGGCAGGGACCACAACTCCGTCGTCAGAGCTATCTGTCATGGAGCCGCTGTCCTCTACAGGTTCGTATTCTGAGCCTGAATCTGACAGTGACTTCCTCTTCACTATCTGTCATGCTCAGAAACGTGTAGGCCTCTTCACTAGTGTACCTTCGATTTACCATTTTGGGCTCTAAATTTAGGGGTACACTAGTGAGACTCACAGGAAAAAAAGTTCCTGACTGTCAGCGACTGTATCAAAACGCTACCAAAAAACTGTTAGCGATCACAGGGATCAGGCCTGACTCTGCAAACGCTGCAGTTATGTGTGCTTAGTGTTTTGTAAGTGTCAGTGATCGATCGATACTGCACTTGGGTGGGCTGGGCCTAGGGGCAAAACGCAGGTGCTAGCAGGTATCTGGGCTGATCCCGCTAACACTGCGTTTTTGGGGACCCTAAACTGCTGGGGACACTAGTATAGATCTGATCGGATCAGATATTGATCCATTCAGATACTATAGCACTAAGGGAGGTGTATGCTGCGTGTGTGGGTGTTAGCGGTACTGGCACTAACCTAACGCTGCCTGGGGCGACGCAGACCTTATCTGACCCTAAAAAATGTACTTATATCACCGCCGGGCAATTAGGGGGTTAAACCTTTATAAGGTAATAAACGGCGGGTGCCCTGAAACTATAATAAACAAACTAACTAACCAGCATCACCAGTAACACTTATACAGTGATCGCTGGTGAAAGGGTTAACTAGGGGGCAATCAAGGGGTTAAAACCTTTATTAGGTAGTATATGGGAGTCCCTGTCACTATAAAACACTGACGGTGAACCTATATACTTACCTCCCTAACTAGCGTCACTGGTGACACTAATACAGCGATCAGAAAAACAGTGACACTGGCGACGGGGGGTGATCAAGGGGTTAACCTTTATTAGGGGGGGTTAGGGGGGTACCCTAGACCTAAAGGGGGGTACCCTAGACCTAAAGGGGGCTAACCCTAACTGCCCTTATAACTGTCACAAACTGACACCAATGCAAAAAAAAACTGCTATTGGTGTCACTGTGACAGGGGGTACAGGGGGGTGATTGAGGGTTGACTGGGGGGTGAAAAGTATGCCTGCGTGTTCTACTGTAAGTGTAGTGTTGTGCAAACTCACATTGATGCCTTCTCTCCTCGGCACCGGAACGAAAAGACTGGCTTGAGGAGAGATGACATCACTTCCTCCGCTTCTGTTTACATTATAGAAGCCGAGGAATCTTATCACTCGCCAGGAGCGATCGCGAGGGGGGAGCCACGAATGAGTGGCCTCCCCCTCACCTCTGATCGCCCCTGACGATAATCCGACCGCCGCAGGCACCGGGGGGGGGTTTGGACCCCCCGCCCGCAGGCAGGCAAGGATGTACAAGTAAGTCCTTATGCCTGCCCATGCCATTCTGCCGACGTACATCGTCGTGCGGCGGTCTGCAAGTGGTTAAAGAATTTCTTGGGATTTTTTTTGCTCTCCTCCACTATGTGTCTTTCATGTTTCAGCCGTCCTTATTGCACCCTTACATTTCTTGTTGCATTCTTTATAAAGTCTGAATGCTGATGATGATCCCTCAACCTTGTATTTTTTGAAGGCCTTCTCCTTTGCTTTTTATATGCATTTTTACATTGGAGTTAAGCCATCCAGGACTTTTGTTCACTCATTTAAATTTATTACCCAATGGGATGCATTGGCTAATGCCCTTATTTAATATGCTCTTAAAGCAAACCCATCTCTCCTCTGTGTTCTTTGTGCCTAAGATTTTATGCCAATTTATGCCTTCTAGCAAGGCTCGTAGTTTAGGGAAGTTGGCTCTTTTGAAATTCAGTCTCTTTGTATCCCCTTTATGTTTCCTATTTGTGCGATTTATACTGAAGCCAATTGACCTGTGATTGCTGTTACCTAAATTGCCCCGTATTTCCACATCCGTGATCAGGTCTGTATTGTTGGTAATCAGTAGATCCAGTAGCGCTTTATTTATCATCTCTTTCCTGCTCAAGCAAACACAGGCAGGAATGGCAATGCAAACTGGGTACTACCTTATGCAAGAAGGACTTCCTAGGCCTCAATACCACCTTATCCCAATGCAAAAACAAAAAAAGGCTCCTTCCAAGGTTGTCAGCTGACACTTGCTTAGCAGAGGTGACAGTTACAAAGAATACCACCTTGCAGGTGAGATTAGAGAAAGGAACATCTTTAATGAGTTCAAAAGGTGATTTCTGAAGCTCACAGAAAACAAGATTAGGTTTGAAAACAAGATACAAGGAGCAGAAACCCAACCTTTGATAGTTCTGAGTCCAAACACAGCCATTTTCCCACCTATCATTACCATTTATGTTTTTTAAGATTAGTTGTATATTTTAGTTCTTTTACCTACTTTAGCTCCAGAAGATTTTACCCCCTTCATGACCAGGCCATTTTTTACTATTTAAGGCCCCACGGGCGGCTGTTCTGCCACTGTTAAAAGCATGTTTTGTTATTTTGAAATTCAGAGAATCCTGGCACAGCGTTCACTTGCAGTTGTACATTGCGATTAGCTGCGTTTACATGCGTTTACATGCGGCTGCGATTGGCTGCGTTGGAACATTCTTTCTATTTCTGATGTGCTTCCTGTTGTTTTTCTTTCCTTGTTGCCTACGATTATCTGCAGTTATATGCAGATAGCTGCGTTAAATCGTTCCTGGACGCAGTCAACTTTATTTTTTCTATCTGCACAAAACCGCCCTTGTGAAAGGGGCCTAACACTGCGCTACTTTAACTTTTAATTGTGTGGACATGCAATGCTGTGCCCAGACAAAATTTGTATGATTTGATCATTGTATCATTTTTTTCACACAAATAAAGCTTTATTTTGGTGGTATTTGATCACAGCTGGGCTTTTATTTTTTTGCGATATAAGAAAAAAAAGACCGAAAATGAAAAAAAAAATTTTTTACTTTCTGCTATAAGGCATATCCAATAAAAGAATTTAAAAAAATCAAATTTCTTCATACATTTTGTGCAAAATGTATATTGCTACATGTCTTAATAAAAAATCACAGTACGTGTATATTGATTGTATTCCAATAAATTATAGGGCCTAAAAACTATGGTGTATATATGCTGAAATTTCTATTTATTTTTTTTTTTATACTACTAATGTCTGTGATCAGCGACTTATACTGGGACTGCAATAGTGCTGCGGGCAATCTGACACTAACTGATGCTGGGAGGAACTGACTAACTGCTACTGACCTCATCAGTGACATTAATACGGTGATCAGTGATAGTATGATACTTTGTCACTGTACTAATCACACAATGGCTGGGAAGGGGTTAACATCTAGGGGGACCAAAAGGTTAAATGTGTGCCTAACTATGTGTAATGTGTGTAAAATGTGCTGCTTTTACTAATAGATCTCTAAGTTTCTCATCCCTGCATTGCAGGGAATGAGAAACAGAAGGATCATTCTCCCTGTACAGAGGTCTGTGTTGATTGTCAATTAGCAGGTCCCAGCCGTGAATCATTGGCTGGGACTTGCTGACAGGCCCCCGCTGTGTACAATCACAGCAGGTGCCTGCCGGGGGGCCTGCTTGCGCGTGCCCTAAACCCGGAAATAGGCAGTACCGTATGGCTACGTTGCTCTGCCTACAGTACATTGCAGGTGGATGGTGGAGAAGTGGTTAATCATTTAATTTTTTTTTATTTGTTCCTCATAAGGATGTCCCTGCTGTTGTCAAGCAAACACAGGTTGGGACAACAACGGAAAAGCTGAAACCAAATGCTTCAAGCGATCATTTCCATGGACTACTGGGTGTCTAGGATGTATTACTGGGTGGAGGTGGCCCAATATGTACTCAAGCTATTAATCTGCCCTGCTGCACATGTCATGTCAGAGAGGCAGCTCTTGGGGGAAATTTGAATCAGACTTGGGTCACAGGGGTCTTCCAAACACCCACTACAGATGTTACAAAGAAAAACTTTTTCGTATATGTTTAAGGCGGAACTGTAAAGAAATGCCTTTACAGTGCACAACCCCCCATCTGACACTGCAATGTTTGTTTAAATGCTTGTTTATGCCTAGGGTAGCAGTAGAAATAACATTCACTTGCCTTATACTACAACTGGTCCTTCTTCGATTCGATCCAGCTGGTGGTCGCAGATGTGACGTCATTTCACACAATGCAGGAATAACAGTCCTGCACTCCAAGTGAGGATACCAAGAGCCTGCTCACAAGCCAGAGCATCTGAGAGAAGAGGTGAGAGTTGGCTGTCTGGAAAGTGAGTGATAAGATTCATAAAAGTGCTAGGAAAAAAAATGAGCATTCAACCCTTGCAGTGCAGGGGAGTCCTACTGCAAGGGTAGTTTCCATTTTCCTGGAGTTCAGCTTTAACTAATAAAATACTTTTTGGGAATATGGGGATACAGCAGGGGTTTGTTGTGAACCTGTGAAAAAGGCAGCTGTTGAACGGACTGTAAGCAACAGCAGTCTGATCTGCTCTAATCATCCCAAGGTAAAAATTATAATCTGAAAATAATGTCCCAATTAATAAAAAAGTTGTTAAGGTGTTGACAGTTGAAGAGCTAGCTATCAATGAGTTGTTGAGTTGCAGATTTTGGTCCTTAGAAGGATTTTTGAGTGCACTAATCTGTGCACACAGGCTAAAAAAAGAATAATAATACGAAAGAAATCTAATTGACAATTGAAGAGCTAGTTATGAATCTGTTGCTGTACAGATCTGTGCGCACAGGCAGGGCACATAAGAAAATGTTCTGCACTGCAAATCAAAGAACTGAAGCAAAGCTGTTAAAGTAGAATAAACATAACCACTAAAATCCCAAAAAGCTTGTATATGTTATTATCACTTGGAGAAACAATTTTTTTAAATACTAGCTATTTTGTTAAAATAACTGCTGGTTATATCCTGATAAAGTAGGAAACCAGAGTGCCCTGGAGCATGGCAATCAGTGGCCCTTCATAATCTGGATGAGCAGGGCACCAGTAGCAAGGTGAGAGCCCCGGTAAGCGAGGGAGACCCACAGTGATACAAATCTGTAGCCCAAGGAGTGACATATTGTGGGCAAGTGGAAGGTCTGGACTGGCCAGCAGGTGACCCAGGGAATGAAAAATGAAATGAAATGAGAAAAACTAGCAGTGCCACCAAAAAGGTAGCGGTAGGTAGGTGTCAGCCAGGTGCACTGTCAGTTTCACTTTGCTGATGTATAGGTGGCATCCAGATTTACTGTCAGTGAATGAGTGTGTAGATGGCAGCCAGGTGTACTGTCATTGCCATTGGATTTGTGTATAGATGGTAGCCAGTTGCGCTGTCAGTATAAAGACTCAGGACCTTTAAACCTCTCCCACTATTAAATGCAATGTGGCCACACCCAGCATTCAGTGTGGGGCACCATGATTAGTCCTGGCCACAACTCCATCTCTACTCTGTCGCTATTCTTGGGTTTTACGATTTTCAACTGAAGTATAATTACAAGTATTTCATAAGTGTTAAAGGCTTTTATTGACAATTACATTACGTTTTTGGAAAGAGTCAATATTTGCAGTGTTGACCCTTCTTTTTCATGACCTTTGCAATTTGCCCTGATATGCTGTCAATCCACTTCTGGCCCAGATCCTGATGGATGGCAGCCCATTCTTGCATAATCAATGCTTGGAGTTTGTCAGAATTTGTGGGGTTTTTTTTGTTCACCCGCCTCTTGAGGATTGACCACAAGTTCTCAATGGGATTAGAGTCTGGGGAGTTTCCTGGCCATGGACCCAAAATTTCGATGTTTTGTTCCACAAGCCACTAAGTTATCACTTTTGCATTATGGCAAGGTGCTCCATCGTACTGGAAAAGGCATTGTTCGTCACCAAACTGTTCTTGGATGGTTAGGAGAAGTTGCTCTCGGAGGATGTTTTTTGTACCATTCTTTATTCACGGCTGTGATCTTAGGCAAAATTGTGAGTGAGCCCACTCCCTTGGCTGAGAAGAAACCCCACACATGAATGGTCTCGGGATGATTTACTGTTGGCATGACACAGAACTGATGGTAGCGCTCATCTTGTCTTCTCCAGACAAGGTTTTTTCCAGATGCCCCAATCCCTGTACCTATTGCAGAATATCAGTCTGTCTCTGATGTTTTTCCTGGAGAGGAGTGTCTTCTTTGCTGTCCTTCTTGACACCAGGCAATCCTCCAAAAATCTTTGCCTCACTGTGCGTGCAGATGAACTCAAACCTGCCTGCTGCCATTCCTGAGCAAGCTCTGCACTGGTGGTGCCCTGATCCCGCAGCTAAATCAACTGTAGGAGACGGTCCTGGTGCTTGCTGGACTTTCATGGGCGCTCTGAAGCCTTCTTCACAAATTCAGAAGAAATGTTTTTTTTTTATGGGATTAAGTTCATTTTCAAGGGGGACTTTGTAATTAGTTGCAATTCATCTGATCAGTCTTCATAACATTGTGGAGTATATGCAAATTACCATCATAAAAACTGAGGCACCAGACTTTGTGAACTGTAAATTTCCCATCACATGCCTTACTAAACTGTAAGCTTCTGATGCATATTGCCCTGGTATATTCCACTGTTGCCACCATTTAACCACTTGCCTACTGGCCAATTTTACCCCCTTTCCTGTCCAGGCCAATTTTCAGCTTCTAGTGCTATCATACTTTGAATGACAATTGCACGGTCATGCAATACTGTACCCAAACAAAAGTTTCATCATTTTTTTGAGACAGAGCTTTCTTTTGGTGGTCACCACTGGGTTTTTTAATTTTTTGTGATATAAAGAAAAAAGACTGAACATTTTGAAAGAAAAACAATATTTTTTACTTTCTGCTATAAAACTTATCCAATAAATTTTAAAAAAATCAAATTTCTTCATAAATTTTGGCCAAAATGTATTCTGCTACATGGTTTTGATTTAAAAAAATCCCAATAAGTGTATATTGATTGGTTTGCATGAAAGTTATAGTGCCTACCAACTATGGTATATATACTGGAATGTTTTTATACTACTAATGGCGGAGACCAACAACTTATAACTGGACTGCAATATTGCGGCAGACAATCTGACACTAGCAAACGAAAAGAAAAAAGGTTTTCTTCGTTTCTGTTATAAAATTTTATAAATAAGTAATTTTTCTCCTTCACTGATGTTCGCATGTGGCTGCACTGATGGGCACTGATGAGGCGGCACTGATGGGCACTGATTAGGCAACACTGATGGGCAATGATGAGGTGGTACTGATGGGCCAAGATGAGGAGCACTGATGAGGCTGCACTGATAGGTTGCACTAATGGGCAATGATGGGCACTGATAGGCGGCACTGATAAGCAGTACTGAGGGACACTGATAGGCAGCACTGATGGTCACTGATAGGTGGCACTGATGGGCACTGGTTGGCAGCACTGGTGGGTACTGTTGGGGCTGCACTGATAATCAGGGCACTGATAATCAATGCCTGATTATCAGTGTAGATGTCCCTTGTGTGGATTTGATGGTTATTGGCTCTCCTGTCCTCACACACTGTCAGCGCAGGGAGAGAAATGCTGGAAAATCCTGTTTACACTGTGATCAGCTGTGATTGGACACAGCTGATCATGTGGTAAAGAGCCGCTGTTATTGGCTCTTTACCACGATCTGTGATCATCTGTGTTCCAAGGTCACGACGATCACAGATGCCTGCAGATGCATGCCTCAGGGGTTGTGCGGGAAGCGCGATCACGGGAGGACATCATATGACCGCCTCCCAGCAATGTGCGACTGCGCTGTAGCTGTCAATCAGCTATAGTGCGGTCGTGGAGAGTTTAAAGTGAACCTTCCATAAAAATCCTGCCACAAATTGTGCTTACTGATAACCTCCTGTACAACTGACTGTTAGGGCTGCAGTCCTAACATATATATGTTACTGGCAGGAATACCAGGTGAAAATAAAGGAAAAAAGAGGCCTAAAAACCTTTGCAATCATTACATCTAAAGACGTTAAGTGCAATTAACACTGCATTAACCACTTAAGGACCGCCTAACGCCGATTTACGTCGGCAAGGCGGCACGGGCAGGCAAAATCACGTACATGTACGTGATTTGCCTCTCGCGGATGGGGGGTCCGATCGGACCCCCCCCGGTGCCCGAAGCGGTCCCGTTCTGTTCCCCGGCGATCCGAGATGAGGGGGAGGCCATCCGTTCGTGGCCCCCCCCTCGCGATCGCCGCCGGCCAATGGGAACACTCCTTTGCTGCTGTATGCTAAACAGCAGCAAAGGAAATGATGTCATCTCCCCTCGGCTCGGTATTCCGTTCCAGCGCCGAGGGGAGAAGACATCAATGTAAGTGCACAACACACTACACACACAGTAGAACATGCCAGGCATACAAAACACCCCGATCCCCCCCCCGATCGCCCCCCCGATCCCCCCCCAATCACCCTCCCCCCCCTGTCACAAACTGACACCAGCAGGTTTTTTTTTTTTTTTTTCTGATTACTGCATAGTGTCAGTTTGTGACAGTTACAGTGTTGGGACAGTGAGTATTACCCCCCTTTAGGTCTAGGATACCCCCCTAACCCCCCCTAATAAAGTTTTAACCCCTTGATCACCCCCCATCGCCAGTGTCGCTAAGCGATCATTTTTCTGATCGCTGTATTAGTGTCACTGGTGACGCTAGTTAGTGAGGTAAATATTTAGGTTCGCCGTCAGCGTTTTATAGTGACAGGGACCCCCATATACTACCTAATAAATGTTTTAACCCCTTGATTGCCCCCTAGTTAACCCTTTCACCACTGATCACCGTATAACCGTTACGGGTGACGCTGGTTAGTTTGTTTATTTTTTATAGTGTCAGGGCACCCGCCGTTTATTACCGAATAAAGGTTTAGCCCCCTGATCGCCCGGCGGTGATATGCGTCGCCCCAGGCAGCGTCAGATTAGCGCCAGTACCGCTAACACCCACGCACGCAGCATGCGCCTCCCTTAGTGGTATAGTATCTGATCGGATCAATATCTGATCCGATCAGATCTATACTGGCGTCCCCAGCAGTTTAGGGTTCCCAAAAACACAGTGTTAGCGGGATCAGCCCAGATACCCGCTAGCACCTGCGTTTTGCCCCTCCGCCCAGCCCACCCAAGTGCAGTATCGATCGATCACTGTCACTTACAAAACACTAAACGCATAACTGCAGCGTTCACAGAGTCAGGCCTGATCCCTACGATCGCTAACAGTTTTTTTGGTAGCATTTTGGTGAACTGGCAAGCAAGCACCAGGCAGCGTCAGGTTAGCGCCAGTAGCGCTAACACCCACGCACGCACCGTACACCTCCCTTAGTGGTATAGTATCTGATCAGATCAATATCTGATCCGATCAGATCTATACTAGCGTCCCCAGCAGTTTAGGGTTCCCAAAAACGCAGTGTTAGCGGGATCAGCCCAGATACCTGCTAGCACCTGCGTTGTGCCCCTCCGCCCGGCCCAGCCCAGCCCACCCAAGTGCAGTATCGATCGATCACTGTCACTTACAAGGCACTAAACGCATAACTGCAGCGTTCGCAGAGTCAGGCCTGATCCCTGCGATCGCTAACAGTTTTTTTGGTAGCATTTTGGTGAACTAGCAAGCACCGGCCCCAGGCAGCGTCAGGTTAGCGCCAGTACCACTAACACCCACGCACGCAGCATACGCCTCCTTTAGTGGTATAGTATCTGAACGGATCAATATCTGATCCGATCAGATCTATACTAGCGTCCCCAGCAGTTTAGGGTTCCCAAAAACGCAGTGTTAGCGGGATCAGCCCAGATACCTGCTAGCACCTGCGTTTTGCCCCTCCGCCCGGCCCAGTCCAGCCCACCCAAGTGCAGTATCGATCGATCACTGACACTTACAAAACACTAAACGCATAACTGCAGCGTTCGCAGAGTCAGACCTGATCCCTGCGATCGCTAACAGTTTTTTTGGAAGCTTTTTATTGAACTGGCAAGCACCAGCGGCCTAGTACACCCCGGTCGTAGTCAAACCAGCGCTGCAGTAACACTTGGTGACGTGGCGAGTCCCATAAGTGCAGTTCAAGCTGGTGAGGTGGCAAGCACAAGTAGTGTCCCGCTGCCACCAAAAAGACAAACACAGGCCCGTCGTGCCCATAGTGCCCTTCCTGCTGCATTCGCCAATCCTAATTGGGAACCCACCACTTCTGCAGCGCCCGTACTTCCCTCATTCACATCCCCAACCAAATGCAGTCGGCTGCATGAGAGGCATTTTCTTTATGTCCTCCCGAGTACCCCTACCCAACGAACCCCCCCAAAAAGATGTTGTGTCTGCAGCAAGCGCGAATATAGGCGTGACACCCGCTATTATTGTCCCTCCTGTCCTGACAATCCTGGTCTTTGCATTGGTGAATGTTTTGAACGCTACCATTCACTAGTTGAGTATTAGCGTAGGGTACAGCATTGCACAGACTAGGCACACTTTCACAGGGTCTCCCAAGATGCCATCGCATTTTGAGAGACCCGAACCTGGAACCGGTTACCGTTATAAAAGTTAGTTACAAAAAAAGTGTAAAAAAAAATATATATATATATAAAATAAAAAAAAATAGTTGTCGTTTTATTGTTCTTTCTCTCTATTCTCTCTCTCTATTGTTCTGCTCTTTTTTTACTGTATTCTATTCTGCAGTGTTTTATTGTTATTGTTATTATGTTTTATCATGTTTGTTTTTCAGGTATGTAATTATTTATACTTTACTGTTTACTGTGCTTTATTGTTAACCATTTTTTTGTCTTCAGGTACGCCATTCACAACTTTGAGTGGTTATACCAGAATGATGCCTGCAGGTTTAGGTATCATCTTGGTATCATTCTTTTCAGCCAGCGGTCGGCTTTCATGTAAAAGCAATCCTAGCGGCTAATTAGCCTCTAGACTGCCTTTACAAGCCGTGGGAGGGAATGCCCCCCCCCCCCCACCGTCTTCCGTGTTTTTCTCTGGCTCTCCTGTCTCAACAGGGAACCTGAGAATGCAGCCGGTGATTCAGCCAGCTGACCATAGAGCTGATCAGAGACAAGAGTGGCTCCAAACATCTCTATGGCCTAAGAAACCGGAAGCTACGAGCATTTTATGACTTAGATTTCGCCGGATGTAAATAGCGCCATTGGGAAATTGGGGAAGCATTTTATCACACCGATCTTGGTGTGGTCAGATGCTTTGAAGGCAGAGGAGAGATCTAGGGTCTAATAGACCCCAATTTTTTCAAAAAAGAGTACCTGTCACTACCTATTGCTATCATAGGGGATATTTACATTCCCCGAGATAACAATAAAAATGATTTAAAAAAAAAAAAAATGAAAGGAACAGTTTAAAAATAAGATAAAAAAGCAAAAAAATAATAAAGAAAAAAAAAAAAAAAAAAAAAGCACCCCTGTCGCCCCCTGCTCTTGCGCTAAGGCGAACGCAAGCGGCGGTCTGTCGTCAAACGTAAACAGCAATTGCACCATGCATGTGAGGTATCGCCGCGAAGGTCAGATCGAGGGCAGTAATTTTTGCAGTAGACCTCCTCTGCAAATCTAAAGTGGTAACCTGTAAAGGCTTTTAAAGGCTTTTAAAAATGTATTTATTTTGTTGCCACTGCACGTTTGTGCGCAATTGTAAAGCATGTCATGTTTGGTATCCATGTACTCGGTCTAAGATCATCTTTTTTATTTCATCAAACATTTGGGCAATATAGTGTGTTTTAGTGCATTAAAATTTAAAAAAGTGTGTTTTTTCCCCAAAAAATGCGTTTGAAAAATCGCTGCGCAAATACTGTGTGAAAAAAAAAAATGAAACACCCACCATTTTAATCTGTAGGGCATTTGCTTTAAAAAAATATATAATGTTTGGGGGTTCAAAGTAATTTTCTTGCAAAAAAAAAAAACTTTTTCATGTAAAAAATAAGTGTCAGAAAGGGCTTTGTCTTCAAGTGGTTAGAAGAGTGGGTGATGTGTGACATAAGCTTCTAAATGTTGTGCATAAAATGCCAGGACAGTTCAAAACCCCCCCCAAATGACCCCATTTTGGAAAGTAGACACCCCAAGCTATTTGCTGAGAGGCATGTCGAGTCCATGGAATATTTTATATTGCGACACAAGTTGCGGGAAAGAGACAAATTTTTTTTTTTTTTTTGCACAAAGTTGTCACTAAATGATATATTGCTCAAACATGCCATGGGAATATGTGAAATGACACCCCAAAATACATTCTGCTGCTTCTCCTGAGTACGGGGATACCACATGTGTGAGACTTTTTGGGAGCCTAGCCGCGTACGGGACCCCGAAAACCAAGCACCGCCTTCAGGCTTTCTAAGGGCGTGAATTTTTGATTTCACTCTTCACTGCCTATCACAGTTTCGGAGGCCATGGAATGCCCAGGTGGCACAAAACCCCCCCAAATGACCCCATTTTGGAAAGTAGACACCCCAAGCTATTTGCTGAGAGGTATAGTGAGTATTTTGCAGACCTCACTTTTTGT